>NC_057343.1:129571590-129874621 GCF_016509475.1 Prionailurus bengalensis
GGAGGTTCCTCAAAAAATTCAAAATAGACCTACCTTATGACCCAGCAGTAGCATTGCTAGGAATTTACCCAAGGGATACAGGAGTACTGATGCATAGAGGCACTTGTACCCCAATGTTTATAGCAGCACTCTCAACATTAGCCAAATTGTGGAAAGAGCCTAAATGTCCATCAACTGATGAATGGATAAAGAAATTGTGGTTTATATACCCAATGGAGTACTATGTAGCAATGAGAAAGAATGAAATATGGCCCTTTGTAGCAACGTGGATGGAACTGGAGAGTGTGATGCTAAGTGAAATAAGCCATTCAGAGAAAGACAGATACCATATGTTTTCACTCTTATGTGGATCCTGAGAAACTTAACAGAATCCCATGGGGGAGGGGAAGGAAAAAAAAAAAGAGGCTAGAGTGGGAGAGAGCCAAAGCATAAGAGACTCTTAAAAACTGAGGATAAACTGAGGGTTGATGGGGGGTGGGAGGGAGGGGAGGGTGGGTGATGGGTATTGAGGAGGGCATCTTTTGGGATGAGCACTGGGTGTTGTATGGAAACCAATTTGACAATAAATTTCATATATTATAAGTAAATAAATAAATAAATAAATAAATAAATAAATAAATAAAGTGATTTTTTAAAAAAATCCACTGTTTAAAAAGTCACCTGTACCCTCTTCTATTGTCTTATCATTGCCCAGCAGTCCATTCTTGTGCAGTCCTTAGAACATTGAAGAAGACAGCATTGTTGTCTTCATTTTACACATGAGGAAACTGAAACACAGAGAGGTTAAGCAACATTGATGGGGTCACATAGCTAGTACATGGCCAAACTGGCATTTATATGCAGGTAGTCTTGCTTCAGAGCCCATGGTCTTTTTTTTTTTTTCATGTTTTTATTTAAATTGTAGTTAGTTAACATACAGTACAGTATTGGATTCAGGAGCAGAATTCAGTGATTCATCACTTAAATACAACACCCAGTAGAGCCCATGGTCTTAACCACAAACTTTCAGAAAGCCTATCAATGTGAACAGTATACAGATGAGTACTTGACATGTAAATATTTATATATACACAGTCACTTCATTCCCATTTTCAGATAAACTGAGATTGAAAAAAGTTAAGTGACCTTCTTGGTGTCCCAGCTAGTAAGAGGTATTTTGGCATTGCAACTGTGTTTCAGGGACAGCGAATGTGTGGATGGTCATCAGGGTGCTATTTTTTTAAATGAAAATGTGTAATATTGGAGACAACAGTAGGTCTGCTCATTAAGTAAATTGTGGTACAATGCAAGTGAAACAACTATCTTTTTTTATGTTGAAAAATACTGTGAGGGGAAAAAACCAGCAAATAGGGGTGCCTGGTTAAGCACCTGGCTCAGGTCTTGATCTCACGGTTTGTGAGTTTGAGCCCCATGTTAGGCTCTGTGCTGACAGCTCAGAGCCTGGAGCCTGCTCTGGATTCTGTGTCTCCCCCTCTCTGTCCCTCCCATGCTCATGCTCGGTCTCTCTCTGACTCTCAATAATAAATAAATGTCAAAAATAATAATTTTTTTAAAAAGCAGCAAATAAAAGGATTTTTTTTAACATATAAACATTTATCTGAAGGAAGACCTGTTTGCTCTTGGTTTATCTCTACACATTGAAACAAACATACTGTTTTTATTGATGAACATATTGAGACGTAAGGTGTTGTTCAAAGGAAATATAAGGAGGAATTCTTATTTTATTGTAATTTCTACTGTAAAATAGGCTTTATTAAAAATGATGTTTATCTTTAAGTGCAAAAATTCCTATTTTTTCTACCTAAGTACTTTCATTTTATCTATTACAAATATTTACAAAACTAGATTTCCTTTCATACATGATTTATGTTCTGTTTAATTTTCCTGGAAGCCGTTAGGAGGGGTCTGGTAAAAATTAGTTTTTAAAAAAAGAAAAAAGAAGTAAATTCTTTTCTAGGAGAAATTATAATCTCCATGTTTTTCAACTCTGAAATTTTTCATCTATCTTCATATGTTAAAATAATTAATGTATTCATATTGGCTTTTTGTTTGCCTAGATGGCTATTGTTGGCAGTTAGCTTTGGCTCTCTCCCACTCTAGCCTCTTTTTTTTTTCCTTCCCCTCCCCCATGGGATTCTGTTAAGTTTCTCAGGATCCACATAAGAGTGAAAACATATGGTATCTGTCTTTCTCTGAATGGCTTATTTCACTTAGCATCACACTCTCCAGTTCCATCCACGTTGCTACAAAGGGCCATATTTCATTCTTTCTCATTGCTACATAGTACTCCATTGGGTATATAAACCACAATTTCTTTATCCATTCATCAGTTGATGGACATTTAGGCTCTTTCCACAATTTGGCTAATGTTGAGAGTGCTGCTATAAACATTGGGGTACAAGTGCCTCTATGCATCAGTACTCCTGTATCCCTTGGGTAAATTCCTAGCAATGCTACTGCTGGGTCATAAGGTAGGTCTATACCAAACTGATTTGGTAGAGTAATGGTGAATGAAGAGAAATGTGAAAACAGAGCAAAAGAAAGAACAGCTCTCTGCCCTCAGTTTTCCTTTATGCAGAAGCTAGAGGCTTATGCCAGCTGGAAGACTGCAGCAGTAGAGCTGAGGTAAATAAAGCAGGCATGGGCAGCTTCAGGCCATGTCACTGATCCTCTTAAACCAAAACCAAACAAGCTGCATAGGAACTTCTCAGTAGCGTTTTGCTACCTGTGGTTGGTTAATAGTGTAAGTTCAACCCTGTCCCGTAGCTTTCATTCTGCTCCAAGAACTTCCATGAAGACACAGTAGGTCACAGAGGGTACTAAAGTGTATGGAGATGTGGAAAAGTATTTTTGTCTACTTCCAGTATCTCCAGTATCATATTGAGAGATTTCCTTTTTTAAAATTTTTTTTTAATTTTTTAATGTTTATTTTTGAGAAAGAGAGAGAGAGAGAGACCGAGTGTGGGTGGGGGAGGGGCAAAGAGGGAGACAGAATCCCAAGCAGGCTCCAGGCTTTGAGCTCCCAGCACAGAGCCTGATGCGGGGCTCGAACTCACAAACCCCAAGATCATGACCTGAGCCGAAGTCGGATGCTTAGCCTACTGAGCCACCCAGGCACCCCAAGGGAGAAATTTTCTTTGTGATGCATCGTCACTTCACCTGAGAATTCAACAGGATGCTTAAAAATCTGACAACTCTTGGGGCACCTGGGTGGCTTAGTGGTTAAGCATCCAACTTTGGCTCGGGTCATGATCATGCAGTTTGTGTGTCCGAAACTCACGGCAGGCTCTGCGCTGACAGCTCAGAGCCTGAAGCCTGCTTTGGATTTTGTGTGTCTGTCTCTCTCTGTCCCTACCCTGCTCATGCTCTCAAAAAGAAACATTAAAAAAATTTTAATGTGTGTGTGTGTGTGTGTGTGTGTGTGTGTGTACATCTCACATATTCTTTATCCATTCATCACTGGATGCTGCCACAAACATCGCGGTGCATGTACCCCTCTGAATCTGTATTATTGTATCCTTAGGGTAAATACGTAGTAGTGCAATTGTTGTATCATAGGATACTTCTATTTTTAACTTTTTGAGGAACCTCCATTCTGTTTTCCAGAGTAGCTGCACCAATTTGTCAGTGTTGTCAAATATTAGTTTCATTATCATTCAATTTTTTTCATACATAACATATATGTTAAGGAAATTTTTTAAAATACAGATAAGCAAAAAGAACATTTAAAAATATTACCCATTTCAAAGGAATTAAGATAGAAGAGGAAGAAGGAATCAGTAAAGATAAAAGATGTAATGACTATATTTCATCTGTTTTTAAGACGCACATCTTTTCAAATTTTAACAACTCTGAAATGAGGATATGTAGAGTTTGCCCTTTTTAGTGGGATATGTAACAATGATGCTTCTTAAATCTAAAATTCAGTGTTTTGATTGTATTCAGTGAAATACAGTAATTTGGGGGTATAGATCTTTCGAGGTAGAATAGCAACTCTTAGGGACTGAACTGCATTGTACAAATAGCTTGCACTGATTTGAGGAAGCATTTTTTTTTATTTTTTTAAATGTACATCCAAATTAGTTAGCATATAGTGCAACAATGATTTCAGTAGATTCCTTAGTGCCCCTTACCCATTTAGCCCATCCCCTCTCCAACAACCCCTCCCATAACCCCCAGTTTGTTCTCCATATTTATGGGTCTCTTCTGTTTTGTCCCTCTCCCTGTTTTTTATATTATTTTTGTTTCCCTTCCCTTATGTTCATCTGTTTTGTCTCTTAAAGTCCTCATAGGAGTGAAGTCATATGATTTTTTGTCTTTCTTTGACTAATTTCACTTAGCATATTACTCTCCAGTTCCATCCGTGTAGTTGCAAATGGCAAGAGTTCATTCTTTTGGATTGCTGAGTAATACTCCATTGTGTATGGATAGATAGATAGATAGATAGATAGACAGATAGATAGATATAGATCTACCCCATCTTCTTTATCCATTCATCCATCGATGGACATTTGGACTCTTTCCATACTTTGGCTATTGTGGATAGTGCTGCTATAAACATGGGGGTGCATGTGTCCCTTCATAACAGCACACCTGCATCCCGTGGATAAATGCCTAGTAGTGCAATTGCTGGGTCGCAGGGTAGTTCTATTTTCAGTTTTTTGAGGAACCTCCATACTGTTTTCCAGAGTGGCTGCACCAGCTTGCATTCCCAGAGGAAGCCTTTCTGAGAGTGCCTCTCTGCCACTGGTGTCTGGGGCATGCGAAACTCTGACTCCATCCTCCTCCTCCTCCTCACTGCCACACCACCCCAGAACAGAAAGGGACACAGATGGGACTTGGGTCTGGCGCTTTAGGGGGTGGCAGTAGCATCCATGCTTTAATTCCCACAGAAAAAGATTGGTAGGAGCATCTTTCTGAGGCCATCGTCACCTTCACTTCATCTCCAGCAGAAAGTGCAATCACTTATCAGTTGTGAGCCAGAATATAGCTGCTAAGCTTAAGATCTTTGAGAGAGTGACTTATGCTCTTGTGTAGTATTTCATGTTAAGTAGTTTCACTTCTTGGGTAGTAAATATTTTTATTTTATGGTCCTTCACACCTTATTATGGTATATGATGGCAGAGCTGTTTAATTCAAAGAACACTGGTATATTATCAGATAGTTTTTTTTTTTCAACTTTCCCTGTGCCTATCTATATATTATTTAAATGTAAAAGCAAGTATCATATATATACATTTTTATTGGCTTTTTTATTTTCATAAAACCTATTAGTTTTTATTTAGTTTCATAAAACCTAATTCTTCTAATTAGAAATTTAATAATTTCTTTCATTAATATATATATGCAGGAAATCCTAAAGAATGAAAAAAATAGAGAAGTCGTTAAAAGGAAAAGCCAAGACCTTTATGAAGAGGAAAAACTCCTTAGCAAAGAGAACGAAGAAATTTTGGCTCCACCAGTTCAGACTCAGATCAAAGGCCATGCCTCTGCTCCATACTTTGGAAAGGAAGAACCCTCAGTGGCTCCCACCAGCACTGGTAAAACCTTTCAACCAGGATCCTGGATGCCACAAGGCGGCAAGAACCCCAATCAATGAATGCACTGTGGTAATACTTCATTTGTATGTAACTTTTTTAACAATAAAATAAATAAAGATTACTTTGTTATTTTCTGACTGTACAATAGTTCCCTATCCCAGTAAGCTTAGAATTCATTTTTAGTATGCATAAGAAATGTGAGGTTATGAACTATAGAAACCTTTTTTTAAGATTTTTAAGTTCTCTCTCCACCCAACGTGGAGCTCTTTTTGCACACTACTGACTGAGCCAGCCAGGTGCCCCTAAACCTGACTTCTTTTAGACTTAACTCCTTCATTTTCTTTAGTCATCATTCTGTTTATTAATTTGTCTGTTAAGATTGCTCCCTTGAGAAGGATCCTGTTAAGATTGCTCCTTTGAGAAGGATCCTGTCACTTTAAATGCTCAGTACATTTTGGATCCTTATGATCATTTAGGAGCCCTAATGTATGTATCATGATAGAAATAAGGGTAGTTAGTGAGCTCTCCTAAATTACCCAATTAAAAAAAAAAAAGTGAGAAGACTGCTTGTAAGATTCTAAAGGATTAATAAAAAACATGATCTTGGATTATGTGAAGGCCAAGAAAATTTAGTTGAGAAATGGATATGAAAAAAAAAAAAAAGGCCATGATGAGTGGATGAGACTAAAACTAGCTTATGGCAGGATTAAGGTTGGCGTTTGAAGTGAGGAATTAGGACCAATACAAGTAGCCAATCTATCGCAAAAGTCTTTTTTTTTTTTTTAATTTTTTTTTTTCAACGTTTATTTATTTTTGGGACAGAGAGAGACAGAGCATGAACGGGGGAGGGGCAGAGAGAGAGGGAGACACAGAATCGGAAACAGGCTCCAGGCTCCGAGCCATCAGCCCAGAGCCTGACGCGGGGCTCGAACTCACGGACCGCGAGATCATGACCTGGCTAAAGTCGGACGCTTAACCGACTGCGCCACCCAGGCGCCCCGCAAAAGTCTTAAACAGAGAAATGGTACAACTGGAGTTCTAGGAGATTAAAAATTATCTGAAGAAAATGAAACATAGGGTTCTGAGCAATTCCAGTGACAGTAGGGATTCTAGTGGCTCGTATATTGAAGAAAAATGTAGACAGGTGATGTTAAAACACTCATTATCATACAAAAGTATTTTTCTAATGTTTATTTGTTTTGAGAAAGAGAGAGAGAGAAAGAAAATGAGTGGGAGATGGACAGAGAGGAGAGAGAGAAAATCCCAAGCACGCTCCACCCTGTTAGCACAGAGCCCCTGGGGCTCAATCCCGTGAACCAGGAGATCAAGACCTGAGCCACAACCAAGGGTCAGATGCCTAACAGACTGAGCCATGTAGGCTCATATATACCTTTTATTATACAAAAATATTTTTGAAGGGTCAAGTTTTCTGAAGTGCACAAACAAGTTTTTGTTGCTAATACAGAGTTCTTCTCTGTGTGTGGCATTATAATAGATGCTCAATAAATAAGTACTGAATAAGTGATCCAAATTTCAATGCTCTATAAGGAAATCCTTGGTTAAGTATTTTAACAGTGAATTCCTAAAAACACATAGGTTAATATTTTTATTTAATAGAAGGTAAAAAAAATTAATTGCTTAAGAAATAAATATCAGAAAAATACTTTATAAAATGTAATATTAAAACAAATAATCAAATGTAATTATGACATAGTTATTGAATAACACAAAAGCCACTTGGTGATAATACTAACATTCCAGCAACCCTGTTAATATGAGGTTAACCATTCTGTCTCTATATCATTACAAAGTAATGTTACATTTTACCATAGAGGCAAAAAAGGAACTAGCCACCACGCAATATAAAGAGGTAAAATTTATAGTACAATTGATTATAATTAAGATGTTCTTGAGTCCTGGGTTACAAGAAAAACTGCAAATTTTCTAACACGCTAGAATATGTCTACTGCCAAATTCCTATTAGCTTATTAAATGTATTCCATACGTCTCTTTTTATAAATGTTTGCCTTATAGTTTGTAAATATCTTAATGTTATGACAGAATTTACATTAACTTTAATTTTTGTTTTCATTTTAAAAAACTTGTTTTATTAACGACAGAAAACAAACTGATGTTTACCAGAGGGGAGATGGGTGGGAGGACAGGTGAAATAAATAGGTGATGGGAATTAAGGAGGACAGTTGCTATGATAAGCACTGGGTGATGTATGGAAGTGCTGAATCACTATATTGTACGCCTGAAACTAATATCACACTGCATGTTAACATAACTAACTGGAATTTAAACAAAAACTTAAAAAAAATACAAAAAACTAGGGGAGGCATAAAATAAATAAATAAAATACTTGTTTCACATAAGCAGCAAAAGAAAATCTTAACCAGAAGTCCTTGTGGGAAAATACCTGAGTATGACACTGGCCCACCATTTTTGGTAGAGCACACTTTTTTTTTAAGATTTTATTTTTAAGTAACCTCTACATCCAATGTTGGGCTTGAACTTACAACCCTGAGATCAAGAGTCACATGCTCCACTGAGTCAGCCAGGTGCCCCTGGAGCATGCACTTTTAAAGTGATTTCAAGGGGTGCCTGGGTGGCTTAGTCGGTTAAGCGTCCAACTTCAGCTCAGGTCATGATCTCACGGTCCGTGAGTTCGAGCCCCATGTCGTGGTCTGTGACGACAGCTCAGAGCCTGGAGCCTGCTTCGGATTCTGTGTCTCCCTCTCTCTGATGCTCCCCCGTTCATGCTCTGTCTCTCAAAAATAAATAAACATTAAAATAAATAAAGTGATTTCAAGAAGTGGAGATGACAGTTCTAGTAATACATCCAGACTCTTCCTCAAGACTAACATTTTTTGGATATCTGGTGGCAATGTCAGATGGCAAGGGAACAGAGCTGTATGTCCTACATAAAAACTGAACCTAAAAACCTTGGCCTAATTCAAATTACCTTTCTATGCAATCTTTTCTATATTTGGCTTTTATGCCAGACACATGCAAAGCAGAATTAAAGTATTAAATATTAGTTTGTCTGCCACATTTTGTATTTTAAATTGTTATATTTTGGACACTCACAAATTTTGTTTTAATAAACATGTCCTTACTGCTTCAAGACCAACTTCAACCCTATGCAAAGTTTTTTTAATTCCAAAAGTAAAAATGTTCCAAGTGTCAGATATACTTCAAGTGCTTTCTCAGAGGTAAATCCTTGATTTCCCATGCATGTGCTACACATGCAAACAGCAGATTTTTGCCTGTTAAAGTATAGAAAATGTGTTGACTATTGGGGTTAATCATATAAATCTAGCCTATCAGCTATGCCTTGGATATGTGAAGTTGAAAATCAATAAAAATGGAGGAAAAAAACTTTCCCATTATCTGTTATTCTTTTCCATTCCTACTTTTACTGATATCTGGCTATCATTTATTTCTTAATTGAATCAGCCTTGAGCCAATACCTTATTTTTTTAATGCTACCTCATTAACCACACTATTTAAAATGTAATCTGATCTTGGGGCACCTGGGTGGCTCAACTCAGTTGAGTGTTTGATTTAGGCTCAGGTCATGATCCTAGGGTCAAGGGATAGAGCCCTGCATCAAGATCCACGCTGAGTATAGGGCCTACTTAAGATTCTCTCTCTCACTCTGCCCTTCCTGTACTCTCTCTAAAATAAACCTTGAAAATTTTTTAAAAACAAATAAATTGCAACCTGATATCACCAAACAAAGCAAAACAAAAAACAAAAATAAAATAAAGTAAAATGTAACCTGAATTTATTTAGAACAGGCTTTCTCAAAGTGTTTATGTTCTCTGGGGAAAGAAACAGCAGTGAGAAGTCTATGATAGTCAAATTAAGTTAAAAGCTTCCAAGAAATCGTGTAGGAATAATCCTAAATTTTATTTTATATTTCCCAAACTGGTGGTATTTGAAAATGGAATGTTTTAATGTTTGAGAAATACATATATTTGTGTGAGTGTGTGTATGTGTGTGTGTGTATATATATATATATATACATATATGTATATTCCACATATATTCCAGATATGAAGTAAATCAGAGTGATACTATAACCAACTGCAATATAAAGACAATCATTCCTTAATAGGAATCAGTAACAGGATATGAGATGAGGTGTTAAGTGTAAGGAAAGAAGGAATGGGTCAGGACTTATTAATAATAATGTATCTCAACATTAGTCTTCCGGCTCACACCTTGGTAAGCTTACTTCATTTGCTTTACTAGAATTCCAAGAAAAAGAAGTAAAAAACACTGTACCAAAAAAGTATATCTGATCTAGTAATACCACACTGAAATTCATCACATGCATACCAAGGATCAAAATCTGACACACCAACTTTTGTTTTTGGTAAAATATCTGTCTACAGGCAGGCTGTGTTTTTCCCAAAACCAGCCATAAAAAGGTAACTGATTAGATCAGCTCTCAAAGCTTAGGAAACAACATAATAGACAACTTTTAAAGGAAGTATTATGGCTAATAGTAAATGGGATTCTTTCATCAATAGTACTATTTGTTGCAGTGAGAGAAGATTGATTGTTCTGAAGAATCCGAACCCTCAAAATACTCTGTTTTACATCCCCCCAAATCCCCCACATACACACAAACATAGACATACATATTATGAAACCCTGATCTCACATATAAAAAAAGGTCCCATAAATGTTGGGAAAAGCTAAACCTGAGGAAACAAATGGCATATGCCAAACAAATACAAAATTGGCATGTGTTAAGACTTTAAAAGAAATTATAGAAAAAAAAGATTTCAGTTAAATATCTTTAAATTGTAATGAGAACCAATGAAAACACAGCTTTAGTAGGTAACTGAGAATTATGGTGAATAGATCTTTTGCTGCAGTACTTTTACTCTAAAATGTGACCGACCATAAGGAAGACTTATGGGCTCTGTAGATCCAGGAGGGCCAGTAGATCTACAGAAGCATTTTTTTCAGTTTGAATTGCAATGGTAATTCTAACTATTAAAACTTCAGTGGCAATAAAAAGGTCACTAGATATCCTAGATCACCTGAGTAATATAATGAAACACTGGAGTGGCAATATGTTCATTACACTGGCACCACATTAGAACTGACAACCTAACGTATAAAGTAGTACTGTTCAGACCAGCCCATCAACATTCTCAGGAGTCCTTAGGTATTTGTAGTTGAGAAACATTGTCCTCAACTTTTGTAAGTATGCTTTTAGCTATAAATGAAATTCATAACCCTTTGAAAAGTCATCTATTTTTAATTACTGTATTATTATTAGCCCCCCTTAAAAAAAAAAAACAGGACCTTTTTATAAAAAAGTATCAAATTTATTTCAATATCTAGTTCCATTTTTAAACTAAAGCTGGTGGACAATTTTTTATAATTTAAAATTCATTATCAGAGGGGAGGAAAACATTAATAAGCTATTATATACTGACAGCAAATAAAATTACTGGACTATGCATTTATAAAAGCCTGTTTAATAGTAAAAAGTTCCAGTTATCTACTTAACTAAAGGAAAGATCCTTTAGCTCTTTATTTCTAATTTTAACACATATCTCATTTTGACATAATTTACCTTTTTCATCTAATTACTGGTATGATGACCAAAATTTTTCCAAATGTTAAACCTTTCTTTACCACTTAGGAATTACAACTTAACGATTACTTTTTAAGAATTCCTTAAAAGAAATTTGAAATTTTAATTTTCACCATGAACCTGTTTCATCAGAAAGTAGAATATCACTACTAGGTAAGTTAAAACAAAGAATGGAAGAAAAACAAAAAATGGCATCTATATAATGAGCAAATTATCTGATAAGACATTTTAACTACTTCACATTTCTACTTAGCACAAGAAAGAGTAAACTGGTTCCAAGGTAACACAAGGTTTGGCATTTTTACTGCAAGCTTTAAATCATAGTGTTATTCTACTCAACAAGACATCTCTAAGAAAATGGCAGTGTTCATAAGTACAAAAACTTATATCTGGTAGGTGGTATTCTATATAGTCAATAAGAGAATTCTTTATAAAATTAGATTTTTAAAAATGCAGAATGTCTGATAATTATCTCAAGGGCTAAAATGAGAAAATGCAGAACACAAAAAGTCATTAGTTAATATGTGGCTTTGAGAAAGCCAGAAATGACTCTATTCCAAGAAATAAGCAATAATGATAAAAGATATAATATACTATATGCCTTTTAAGCCAAAGCACACTTTTCACCTCAGGACAGTTTTGATTTTTACATTCTTAACTCCTTTTGTCCAGAAAGGGCCCCATTCTAAGCCATTATTTGAAAAGAATTCATAATGCATAGTCATTTCTCTCCACAGGATGTTTTCGTTTCAGTACATAAGCTGCAAAACGGCAAATGACTAAGTCAGTTATAAAGAATTTATAGAATAAATGCCAATTTACAATAACTGTCAACAGACTTCTACACCAAAGCCTAAAAGTTGCAGTAGTAGAGGCCACAACTAACATGATCCTTCCATGTGCTCAGACTTCAGTGACTACAAATTACTGTCATAAAAATCAGAAAAGAAACCTCAGTGGGTCCTTCCAAAGCTGCTTAATTTTCCAAGTGATTTTTCTCTGGTTATAGAGCCTGTTCATTCCTTCAATCCTTCTTTAGTCGTTTAGCTTTTGCAATATTTTCTTGACGTTTTTGTTTCTTCTTTTGTTCCTTTTCCCTGGCTTCAATCATCTTGGCCAATTTCCAGGACAGTACAGCACTTGCTAGAAACAATGGAGTAAGGGCCAAAATAACCGTTGTAAGGAAGCCATACGGGTCCTTTGCAGCCCATTCCACAACATACTCAGCCCAAGCCTTTATATCAAACATCTTGGTAGTGTCTTCGGAAAGGGGAGGAGGGAGGCAACGAGAGAAAAGACTATGTGGTTAATCAAATTTTGAAAAAGTTACATCATACAATCAGTTAACTCAGAATTCCATTTTCACTCATTAGTTTGTTTTTAAAAAGCATTAAATGTACTATTTTAATAAAGACTGATATCTCCAGTTAAAAAAAACTAATCCAAGTATGATAACACTTAAAAGATGTAAAGTTAAAGATAAAAGTAAAAACCACGTGCAATCTGCCACAGGAACTACGCATTCTTGATAGTCAAGACACATTTTATTAGCAGTCGACTTTTGTAAGAATTTTGAGTTTTAAACACTCATTCCAGACAACAGCTGAATCCTGTCTGTCATTTTTGGACAAAACCTTAGTACTTTTATGTACTAATTAACAAAAGTACGAATCATCAAATTTGGTGTTTGAAAAGGACAAACCATGGAGTACATGAAAGGCCAGGAGAAAGAGAGGTAATGAATGGCTGTTTCCAGGAATGAAAAGGAGAAGCTATGGGAGCCATGAAAATATCTACATTCATATGCAAAGAAATAGGAGCAAAAAAGCCACATGCTATTTTATGTACTCTTTTGGCTCTGAGGACTCCTACTTGAGGACATAATTTAATAAAGGAGAAAATTACCCACAACAGGTGCCATGCATTTTGTTCCATTTTGAGTCGGTATGGGAGGGCCATCTGTTAAGGAAGGACGGTGTGGATCTGAGTGGCATTTTCTATTTTGCCTCACAGGCTTTTCAACCTTTCATGTTTGGGTCAACCTCTATTCAAAGGTGAG
The DNA here is from genome assembly GCF_016509475.1 of Prionailurus bengalensis. Classification (NCBI taxonomy): domain Eukaryota; kingdom Metazoa; phylum Chordata; class Mammalia; order Carnivora; family Felidae; genus Prionailurus; species Prionailurus bengalensis. Next base: position 129,584,816 of record NC_057343.1, read on the forward strand.
AATTAGAACACTTGGGTAGGAATGGGTGTATATACATCCACAATTTCAGCTGGGATTTAAAAAGTCATCTACCTTATGCTTGAGTAGTTATTTCCAACTTTGTCCTGCGATTATTAGTGAGCCAATTACAATTTCAGATGACCCTTGCTTGTCTTCTTCTTCTTTAGCTCTACCATATACTTGTGAGAGAAGATTTAAATTCTATATACTGGGTGGGTTGAAAAGAACAGATAAAAGAAAAAATGTTTCAGTTACAACTTTCAGGATAATTTGAATACAATTTCAAATGGAGTTACTTCGAAATTCTATGTATGCAATCTATAAAGGACATATTAAAATTGCCTGGCACATCAAAGACATTGAATATTTATTTCCTCCTAATGTGAAGAAAGAAATCATTACTACAACTGCAAACACCCTCTAAGAAAATCCTAATTACTGGAATAATTACAAGCATTTTACTACATTACTTCAAAAATAAAATTATTTATGAAGCTCACTGGCATATTAAAAAAAAATTACAGCATATCCATTCCTAGGTCTTGAACTTTTTTGTCACTAATTTATAGGGCTAGGTACATAATTACAAAATCAAATACCTCGCTTTATTCTTTAACGGTTTTGGGGTCTATTCTACAATTCGTGTTCTTTTCAGAAAACCACCACAAAATACAATCCCATCATTCAAGAAAACTACCACCGGTTTTAATATCCTTTCACCGGTCTATTCATATATTTTCAATAGAGAACACTAATTAAAGTGACTCTAGAATATTGTTAAATATTCTAGCTTCTGTCCCCTACCCTTGAATTCGTAGGCCCCAACGTACACAAGAGGTCCATCTGTTTCTTCAGCTTCTCCAGCACGGTAACGAATTAACTAAGGCAAGCGAAAGAACTTTGCAAAAAACGAGGCACGCGGAAGTAAAGGACATGCTTTGTGGCAAAGTTTTAGCCATTAACACAAAAAAGTTATCGTCCATAAGCCACCAAGGCTCCCGTGCACTTCAATTTCGGACCCAAACGCGCGCGCCTCCCACCCTTGGAGGAATAAATATTACTCCTCTTCCTTGCGTAAGGGCTCCACCGGGCTTGCTCTCTAAACCAGTGCTGCGCGGCTCCCGAAGCTGCAAATGATGGTATTTCACGCCATCACAAGCCCCGTCCACCCTTGTTTCCCCTTGCTCATTCTTGCTGCCCCTACCTCACCCGGCCGCCGGCCCCAGGGGGCCACGTTCAATCTCCCCTCGGCCTCGGCGGGCACTGGCCCGGCGGGTCCCGGAGAGCGGGTGGCCCCCGGGAATCCTGGCTCAATCCGCCAGTGCAGTGGCCGCCGCCTCTGGGCCGTGGACAAAACAACTGTAGCGGCCGCCACCACACCCTCCGCATCACGGCCGGGACTTCGGGTTCGGACCCCTACTCCCAACTCACCTCCAGGCCGGAAGCAGAAAGGCGGAAGCCGCAGCTTTCCCGTCCCGCCCACAGGCCGGCCCCAGCCCGCAGTGGGCCTGAGGAAGTCGAGGGGCCAGTTTCCGGCTGCGCCATTGTTGTGTGGGTCCCGGGACCTCGACTTCCAAGACTCGCGGGGGCGGAGAGGCGGGGTAGGGCGGCGCACTGCTTACGGGCGAGCAGCAGGTGAGGCCGCGCGGGCTGTGTGGCTGCGCCCTGGCTGGTCTCTGGCCGGGAGCCGGAGTCCCGCGCCTCCTGCTGGGATGAAGGGGCGACCGTGAAGGCGCAGGTGGGCTCAGGCCTTCAGAAGCCGGTCCAGAACGCTGAGGGCCCTCTGCCTTTGCCCCCGATGCCTGCCAGGGGACAGGCCCCTCCAATGCTGGAGCCACACCCTTGATGGAGGGCCCCGGTGGGTGAGGTCTGTAGCTCCTGGAAACAGACCCAAGAGCGGCGGCAAGAAAGGAGTTGGTCTCCACAATCCGCCCAAAGCCAAGGTGAGGGTCACACAGCGGCTATTGAAGGATTCTGGCGAGTTTCTTCTCTTGGGTCACACCCACCCCTTGCCCCTCTCGTCTTCTGGTTGGACAATAGTTAAAGCCTCACCTACTGGAGACAGTGAAGCAGCTGGACCTTGGTGGATCCACTGAAGCTTGTTACTAAAGGAAAATGCAGCCATGTGTGTGAGGAGGGATTTTTGTTGTTTGTTTTTAATTTGAGAACCTAACTCATTTCACATACACACACAAGTACACAAATGGTCGATACTTGCCCAACGTAAACTTGATAAATAAACTGGGCATAGAGTTCCCACAGAGATATTTGTTCTTTCAGTACACAAATAAAGGGATTCAAAAGTCAACAAGCAGATAGAGTGAGTTTAATATTGTCTTCTAGTCTACAGGAACTGAGAGATTAATTCTCGTTTGGTTGCGAGCAAATGTGATTGCTTGCCCTGAACGGCTCTGTTTGACTACCTCTGCGAATGTTGCAAGACCTCTTCACTTTTGTGTGCCAAATAAAGCAGGTTTTTATTCTCGAAAGACTATAGCATGTTCTCTTTAAGGAGCAAGCTGTGACATGTATAAATAGATATAACAACAGTAACTATTATTTACCAGGGAACAGGCTTTTGGCAAATAATCTAGTGATCTGTAATACTGTTCGTTGGGCATATGTTAATGTTTGTATGTTGTATTAGCAGCAGTTGTTTTCTTACTCATTCTTGTTTGAAAACTTGGCCGATGGTTTCAAAGCTTGTGCTGCTTGGACCTAGCCTGTACCTGTAGTAGCCAGAAAAAGCAGACTCAGTCACTGGATTGTGTATACTGAATACTTTACTTGCTGGAGGTAACTATGTGATTTCTAAAAACTTGTTCAAAAAGGAATTCCCGGATGGGGTCAGATCGTATTTTAACATCCTTCACTCGAGAGGCCAAGATGTGTTTGTTTTGTTTACATCTTGTATACACAGTATACCCAATTATTGCCTTTCCAGTGGTTTGCTCTGCTGCTTCCCTTGTAAAACGCATAAGAGTCTTGGGTTGCAAGAAAAGGTGCGTAAGAAAGAAAGAAGCTTCCGTTCCCCTTTGGTTGTAGTATAGACCATGCCTTCACAGCTTAGTGCTACTGATCTGGTTTTCAGTTCCAGGACAGGATGTAAGTAAGCCCAGGAATAGCATAGGCGTTCCCACAGCCGAGCCCTTTACTGCAACCTACATCGCGTTGATGAAAGGTGGCTTCAAGATTGGTTCAGATACTGTGGACTATTTTCTGTAGTGAGGAGTGGAAGCCTGTGAGTTCAGTTTCACAGGCCTGGTCTCTGCTGATCTGTATACACTGATAAGTCACTCTGAGCCTGTTTCCTCTTCTTTATGTGGACAGTGTACTAGGTTGTCTCTGGTGTTCTTTCAGCTTTAAAATTCTGTCCATTGGACTGAATTTGGCCATTTTTCTAACTTGTGATTCATAAGCAGCAACAAAACAAAGAATTTAGTGGAAACATAGCCAATTTTCTTAAGATCTTATTTATTTGGAAAGATCCTGAATTGGGCTTTTATTCTTTCTCAAATGTCTTTTAGACTGCCAACTTAGAATAACTAGGAAATAAGCTCTGCTTGTATTTATTTTTAAGAAATCTTATTCATGAACCAAATTTTAAAAACCTTACACTATTAAGGAGGGTTTGTCTTTACATAATTCCTGTGTAGTGTATACACCACCTTCCCTATTCACATTGTTTATTGTTCTTGTATTTTGAAAATGGAGCATTACAAAATTTTAATCATTTTTTTCTTTTTTCTCTTAAGGTAAATCCTACTCTCATTTGTTTACAAAGTCTTTTTCTCTTGTATGGTATAAAGTCGCATTTCACCTGGACTCATGTCAAATTGTGAATGGAAAAAAAATGTGAATGGGTAAAATCTGAGTAAGATTCTGTTATAATAATATACACTTGACTAAAGATCTTGAGAATTTTCTTACCTGTTCAACATTTTGTGCTTATTTATCTTCACATATTTGACTTAATTTGATGAAACTGGTTTCTTCCCTAAATTTTATTTTGTGAGTTTTTCCTTTCATTGAAACATAATTAAAATACATGTCTTAAAATGCACACTTACATGATTTAAAAAGTAATCAGGTATTAGCGGTACTTGCAAGATCATACTGAAGAATAATAATTTCTCAAAAGCTATTTATTGAGTGATTACTATGTACCAGGTACTGGTCTAGATGCTTCATATCTATTATCACTAATCCTGAGACTAAACAACCCCAAATGATAGTATTCTTCTACCCATTTTACAGATAAGGAATCAGAGACCTAAAAAGTAGAGCAGGATTCTAAACACATCTGGCCAAAATCCCAGCTCTTCTTTAATATCCAAAGACTTGTCAAAAAGTACTGATTTCATAAAATGAAAGTACGTGTTTTGATTCTATAATTGTTAACTGACGATCACAACTAAAATTTTTCCGTACTTCAGAATTTCTTATTGCCCAGGTGGTGGCAGCATGTCTCAAAGAGCTAGTGTGGTGCAAAAGGTTCTCTTCAACCTTGCCAGTTGATTTGTCTCTTCATCTCACATACCTGATCTCTTTCAACCTCTACTTCTCTTTTGGGCTTTCACTACTATTAGACCTCTCCCTCAGTAATTAACTCCATCTTCCATCTTCCCTTCAGTTTCATCTTCTGAATAGGTCCTATTCTGCCCGTTTGCTTTCAGCCTGTTTTACTTACAATGCATCGCAAGATTTCTATTTTTTAGAATATCCATGTAGACCTAACCCAAGGAATTTTTTTCAAATATTGTTATTTTTCACCCATTGTTAAATATAGTTTGGAAGAAATGCATACTAAAATAATGAGCTAATATTATAAAATACTTGCTTAAATGAGAAGGCATATGTCTTCAACTTCTCAGATACATGAATTAAGGATGTAATGAAAACCTTTTATAAGATAGAATTAGTCTTCAAATTAAGAACAAGAACATTCAGGAGGGAGCGGTGCAAGGTTGTGTAATTCAGAAGGAATGCATATAAATATATAGCAGAATAACTAGTTAAACCTATTTTGGCCCCAAATTGCTTGGGACATTATTCTCATCTTTGCAGGGCAGACACTACCTCCTCACAATAGCCCTCTTTACCTCTGTCACTTTAATTTTTTTTTCATAGCACTCCAGTCTGACAACTTGTTTACTGGTTTGTCGTCTGTTTTTCCCACTAGAAAGTAAGCTATGTGGGATCACTTACATTGGTACCTAGAATATTGTTTTGAATAATTGATTCCAAGATGTAGCATTGCTACCTACAGATAAAACTGTTTTATTTTAATTTGTGGTTTGTACAAATCATGAAATAACCCAAATCCTGTGAATTTGTGAAGTCTGTATTGAAGTACCAAACACTTGTATGTTTTCAAGGTAATAAGGGATGCCCCATTAAGAAGAGGCCTAAAGATTAGTAAATAAGGTGTTTGGAGAAAGGTAAAGTAATTGTGATTATCTTGTTAATGAAAGAACACTAATTGCTTACTAATTTCCGAGTATGTAAAAATACGTATAAGGAACATGGCAGAACATCTTCATTGATGAGATAGAAGGAATTGGTCCTAGATTGTAGGTGCTAAGATTTAAGATAAGAGCAAGCTGGAATAGAGATCTCTGAAAATAGGGCAAAAGTGTATTTGCAGACTAGATGCCCTCTCTAGATATTTTCCAACTTCATTATTCCCAATGCAGATTGCAGGAGAAATACTTAGATTAAAATAGCAGATACTTCTCTCGTTTATTATTCCTTGCTGCCCATGGCCTCTTGCATACATTTTAGAAACATTCATTACACTTGAGCACAGTAGTCAGTACAGATAGTTACATATTGCTGCTTTGGGTAGTTGATAGAACTTTTTCTAACATAATACTGAAATCTGCTTTTTTAAAACTGAAACTGTTTACAGTTCTTTGTCTTCAGAATGTATTATACATGTGCTTGCAGCAAACTAATACCTTATAGTTGGAGGGCATCCTTTTGGAAGCTTAAAATTTCCAGTAAATCCTCCTGAAGCCTTGGATTACAGTGCTGTTGAAATTGTCAGATTCTAAGCTTTGCTGCTGAATCTAGAGGTTTCAAATTTTAGGCCTGTCCCTAAATGAGGTAATTGTATTAGGCATGTTAAGTTAATTTTTATTTCTGTGCTGGGGTCTTCTAGCCATTAAATAAGAATTGCTATCCCAGTTGGGAAAACTAATCCATGTGTCAGAATCTTTCAGTGTAAAAATGACGTTTATGGCAAAAGTAACCCTTAGCAATACCACCTTCACTGGATAGAATTTAAAAAAAATTTTTTTTCAACGTTTATTTATTTTTGGGACAGAGAGAGACAGAGCATGAACGGGGGAGGGGCAGAGAGAGAGGGAGACACAGAATCGGAAACAGGCTCCAGGCTCTGAGCCATCAGCCCAGAGCCTGACGCGGGGCTCGAACTCAGGGACCGCGAGATCGTGACCTGGCTGAAGTCGGACGCTTAATCGACTGCGCCACCCAGGCGCCCCTCACTGGATAGAATTTTAATGAGAAACTTTCACCTTCACCTAAATAAGCTTCTTGAAGTAACCATATAAAACATTTTAACCATATTTGCTATATGATAATGTCAGGGACATTGTTCTCCATGTCATGTAGTACCCTTTATATAAAGTCCCATGTAAGATATTTTACAATGTGATTCTAAAAAACTTTTGAAAGCCACTTTTTGATAGTAAGAGGTTTGCCTCTTTGATTGGACGGTCACAAAGCTCAAGAGCCAAATTTGAAGTTCATTTTTAACATCAATTCTGACCTGCATTCTTCCATTTCTTTTTAAATACATTTTTTTCCTATGACAAGTATTATAGATCTGTAGTTATTGTATTTGTTAATGTAGTAAGGTAAGTCAAGTTCTTGGTGAACTAAGGGACAGTATAGTTTGCCTTTTTATCAAGTGCTAGTAAGTCAGACTTAAAAAAGACTTCTGATATGTAACAAGTAGTTATTTGCTAGTAAAATTCTTTCACTGATTCTAATTATAAGTCTGTTTTAAAATCTTACAACCATATCTTTCAAAACTAGAGAATATAAGAAATCATTGTTTGAAATCGCATCCCAAAGTCTAATGCTAAAAGCTAGTTTGTACCTTTAATAGCCCTCATAGTATAGTGTGTATATTTGGAATCTAGTTTATAAAATAAACAAAATTTACTTGTGCCAGGCTATAAATATATATGGTTTATGTTCTCTATACCATCACTTACAGACATCTCCTACTCCCAAATTCATAAATTGCTCTTGCTGAGTTTACAGTTTGTGTTTTTAGGCTTTAAGTCAGGAAACGAAACAGTCTAAAATCTAAAAACTCAATTCTGATTCACATATGTACTCTTGAAGTAAAATAAATAATAGTGGTTGTGTATGAGTTTCTAGAGGGTTTGAATTTGGAGTTTTTCTTCATTTTTAGATTTGGCCTTGATCAACTAATTTTCCATTCTCTGTAGTCAGATAATAATACCTGCCATTATAAAGAAAGTTGAACCAGGGTGCCTGTGTGGCTCAGTTGGTTAAGCATCCAACTTTGACTCAGATCATGATCTTACAATTCATGGGTTTGAGCCCTGTGTCAGGCTCTGTGCTGACAGCGCAGAGCCTGGAGCCTGCTTTGAATTCTGTGTCTCTCTCTCTCTTTGCCCCTCCCCCGCTCCCACTCTGTCTCTCTCTCAAAAATAAGTAGACATTAAAAAAAAGTAAAAGTTTTGGGGCGCCTGGATGGCTCAGTCGGTTAAGCGTCCGACTTCAGCCAGGTCACGATCTCGCAGTCCGTGAGTTCGAGCCCCGCGTCAGGCTCTGGGCTGATGGCTCGGAGCCTGGAGCCTGTTTCCAATTCTGTGTCTCCCTCTCTCTCTGACCCTCCCCCGTTCATGCTCTGTCTCTCTCTGTCCCAAAAATAAATAAACGTTAAAAAAAAAAAAATTTAAAAAAAAGTAAAAGTTTAAAAAAAAGTTTGGACCCATATTCTTTTGAGATTTTTTTCATCTCTCAATTTTAATATTCTATTGCAGGACTATACTGCAGTTGTAGATTTTGTATTATTAATGACCATAGGTGTATAAGATTCTGATTTAGTCTCTAGTTCTAGGTTCATATTTGATTTCATGATGTGGAGCAAAAAAATCATTTACTATTTCTCTGCCTGGGTTCCCATGTCCATAAAATAGAATTAAGAATACTTGTTTTTTGCAACACTAACTAGTTAATGAATAATTGTGTGGTATCCTCTTTAGAGAAGGTTGTAGTCTGTAGAAACCATCTATAAATTGATTGTTGGAGCTTACACAGATTCCCAGCGAATTATGTTATAAATAGTGGTTACATTCATTTGGCCTGTAAATGCCTATTTGACACACAGTATAAGTGGAAAGAGTGCCTTTGCATAAAGATGGTAGGAGATAATTTTCAATACTAGCAATAAAGTAGTAAAAATTAAATGAATTTTTGATTGCCTTATACCACAGTAAGGTCTTACTTATACCAAGTGATGGAAAGTGGATTTACCTGAGTCCATATTTCCCCCAGATTTTTACATCCTGGAAGGTATGAATGATTTGTCAGCACTTTTTGACCATCTTACCACATATACAGGATGATACATCTTATTGTATAGGCAGGCCAGGAATCACTGTTGCAGCTCTTTTCAAGTCGGCTAACCTTTTTATACCATAGGAAACTAAAGCTGCATATGGGTCTATAAATTATTCATGTGTGTATGCAATGCATGCAGAATATATTTGTATACATTAATCTGTGATGTGCCCCTCCCCCCACTTTATATATGTAGAAAGATGTACAAACTCTTTTTCTTTTTTAATTTTTTTTTAATGTTAATTTTTGAGAGAAAGAGAGCACGAGCATGAGCAGGGGAGGGACAGAAAGAGGAGACACAGAATCTGAAGCAGGCTCCAGGCTCTTAGCTGTCAGCACAGAGCGCGACACAGGGCTCAAACTCATGAGCTATGAGATCGTGACCTGAGCCAAAGTCAGTCGCTCAACTGACTAAGCCACCCAGGTGCCCCTGAAGTATAGACTCTTTAGAGGAAGGCTCGTGATTCTTACCAGTCTGTTCCAGCCTGCCATATAAATCTTCTAGCGTGATAGAAGACCATTTATTTCAGACCTCTGCAGTTCTAAGAGATACCTTCTTTGGGTACTGGTTGCGGTACAGACTCTGGAACCAAACTACCTAATTTGAATTTCAGCTCTTCCTCTTGTTAGGATCATGAGGCTACTATGAGAATGTACCTCACAGACCCCCACTGCAAGGACTTTAAGTGACCAAGGATCCCAGCTGCTATGCTCTGAAATCCATCACTGTATTTGTGCCAAGACCTTACTTCTTTCACAGCTCAATGACTGAGCATGGCAGAGATACTAAGGCCCATTTTGGGGAGACACAGCCTCCTCTGATGGCCAACAGGGACACAAGGACTCTCCCATCACTTTGCCAAGCCTTCTTTAGGCAACATGGCCCTCTAGAACCCTTCCACTCAGTCTTCCTTCCCTCTCTCTTTCACTTAGAGTCAGACTTGCATCATGATGTGACATTTCACCCAGTCTTCCTCGCTCCCCACCTCCCGATTATCTCTCATAGATATTTACCCAATAAAAATCTTACATATTTAATAACATCTTTGCTGCTGGGATGGTAAAATTGAGATTTGGAAATGGCTCATCCATCTCCTGGCCTGAAGGTGCCACCCTGATTGGCAATGAGCTTCTGGCATAAGGTTAATTACTAAAGATTTCACCAGTGTTGATATGGTGAATTTGAAAAATATGGGAGGAATAGCATCTACAAAGACAACAGAGTTGGCCGATTACTGTAAGATTGTATAGTAGCACTGCAGAAGGAAAATAGAAATAGCTGTTAACAAACCATGAGTACCTAAATGTCAGATCTGGAGGGCCCCTGTGATAGTCTTTATCGCCTGTAGAAGGACAGAGTCTGTTGAACCACTTGCTGAAGAGCTAGCCAGTTGTTGGAGTCACAGAGCTCCAGAGGTATTTGAGCATTTAGGTAACCTGGTATTTAGGTATCCTGGTTCTGTTAATGTGAAGGTGGGAAAATCTAGAATCCTAAACATAGGATGGTGTCATCCTGATAGATGCCCCTGCTCTTCCCTCTGGAACCTTAGGGCTTGCAAGGTAGCCCTTCTCTAGTAAGAACTAGCTTGTTTGCTCTGCTGGAGATACTACAGAAGCCTCTTGGCCATAAGGCAATAGCCCTCCTCCTCTCCCCACTTTCTCCTTTCTTGGCTGCCAAGTGACTAACTAACCAGTAACCAGGTCAATAACTGGGTTAACTCTCAGCAAAGTGAAAAATGTCTGAGTTGCACTGGCAGCCTGTGTAGGAAGGAATAAAGAGGCTGAGCAAATGGGCATGCTGGAATGGATACATTGCATAAGGTCAGAAGATCTACTGGTGGCTTGTACTCCACGAGAGGACCATTCACCCAAGCCCATGAGGAGAGCACTGGTGAGAGAGGCATCATCAGCATCACTAAGAAGTTTGGTGGTAGCTCTCCTCTGCTGGCCTGGCATAAAGGTAAGAGAAGCAGCCACAGAGCTGACTCATTAATGTCCACGGGAATAATCAGCCCTGAAGTAATGAAGCCAGTGGTGTTGCTTAACTGCCAGAAGCTAAAAGGTCACAATTATCATAAGGCCATCCTTAGATCCAAAGGACCTTGACCCACAAGGAGTTCTAGAGTCAGCTAAAACAGCCTAGTCTCCCTAGGGACAAAATAGATGGGCAGTCCTTGAGGGTGCTGATTAACATCTCTTACCCTAAAAAGCAAGAATGGATGAACAGGAGGCCGAGGGCAGTGACAGCAATAAAAAGTCATGATCCCTTACTTAGTTCCCAGACCCGAAACAATTTTTAGATCTAGAACAGAATATGTGGATGGGTCCCAAAGAAGAACCCTACCATACCATGGAAACTACGTAAATACATGACATTTCTCTAAAATGGCTTTATGGCTATCTGAGTGACTCTACACCAGGGAAAGAGGAATAATCAGGTGTCTTGAGGACTTTTGGTCATAGGATTTGTGTTGATGTCGGCATCTGCAGATTTAAAGCAACATCACAGCCTTCCTGTTATAATGGGCACCTACCAGACCAGGTGTACTGCCTAAACTTAGTCTCACAGTGGGCTTCAAGTGCATAACAAGTATTTATGTGGCAATTGGAGTAACTGCCACATTGGATCCCTGGTCTGTGGAGTAGGAGTTCTAGTGGGGATTGCCAAATGGAACCTTCTGAAACTACACCCCCCCCCCCATCCCTCTCATCAAGATAGTAAATCAGGCTCAATATTGTATTTGGGGGGAATAATGAAGATGAGTGCCAACATTTAAGACCTAAAAGATATGGGAGTGCTGGTCCCAATTCTCTTTCTTTAATGTAACAGTCCAGCTCCTAAATAAACTGGATAGATCCTGGAGAGTTACTATGGACTACTGCTGAGTTAACCAAGTAATAACTCAGCACAGCTGCTGTTCTATGCTGGACTCACTGCTAGAACAGATTAGTAAGGCCTCAGATACATGGTGTGTCAATGATTTGGCAATGTGTTTTCTTCCATTCCAGTTAGAGAAAAGAATCAGAAACAGTTCACCTTAACAAAGAACAGTAACACTTTTCATTTAGACTGAGTTTTTCCTCAGGGCTGTGTTAACTCTCCCATCCTCAGTCATAATATAATAAAGACATATGGACCACCTAAATAACCTCATGACAGTACACTGGTCCATTTTACTGAACATCACGTGGTTGGGCAGATTCACAAGAGGTGGCTACTAAGCTGAACATATCAGTAAGATACGTGTACCCTAGAGGATGGGAGATAAACACTAAGATTGAGAGACCAGTCACTTTAGCAAAGGTTTAACCATCAGGGGAATACAGGATATCTCCTCCAAAGTGAAAAATTGCTGCCTCTTGCAGCCCCTACAGCAAAGAAGTAAAACATTTTGTAGGCCTCTTTTCCTTCTGGAGACCAAGCATTCTACAACTAGGAATAATACTGTGGCTCTTCTACCAAGAAATATGGAAGGCTGCCAATTTTGAATGGGGCCAGGGCAGGAAAGTTTCCTGCAACAGTTTCAAGCTTCAGTGCAAGCAGCCCTGACAGACACTTGCAGCATGTGATCAAGCAGACCTTAGTGATGTCAGTGGTGGGGAACAATGCAGTGTGGAATATGGCAAGTCCAGTTGGGGAATCGTAATAAAGGCCCCTGGGATTCTGGAGTAAGGTCATGCCATCTGCAGCAGTTAATTGTAGAGCTATTGACAAACAGCTCTAGTCATGTCTCACTGGGTTCTGTAAAGGCAATGCCTGACCGTGAAATAGTTAAACCTGCCCCTCCTCCAAGTCCCTATTGGAGTGAATGACTGATTTTCTAAATCCATCATTCCATCTATGTTTATTAGTTGACACTGTAATAAAAGGAAGTGTTTTTCTCTGTTCATTTATTTATTTTTAGCAGATGGACTTGTGGATTCTTGGTTAACAGATTAAATCCATTACTACCATTATTTTGATGTTGTAATTGCCCCACATTTGCCCACTGGAGCCCCAAAACTTTCCCTTTGTGTGTTAGAAGCCCCAGATGTGTCACGTACCCAACATAATTTGAGTCCTTTTGTGCTTTTTGATACAGTCAAATATTCCAGGTTCATCTTATACTTTCCCTGGCCTAGCCCTGAATCAGCCATTTTTGCAAGGAGCCCTGCTTTCTTTTCATGGAAAATGGTATTCAGGAACCAAGATCTGAGTGCTGGGTTTGCTCATGCTGCTGCTGTGTCATTGCTTGTGGCCCCTCTTAGCAGATACGTACATATACAAACAGCTGTATTTATACCTGTTAAAAACCATGAGTTTGTTTTGATGCCTTCAACTGCAGTCTATCACTCCTTTCTATTCTTCCCCTTTTCCTTATTTGTAATTCCCTTAACAAAAATAATTCTGGCTGCCATTACCTTTAAAGTATAATTTTACTCATTTGCTCAAGGCTGAAGTACACAGAAGGTAGTTCTAGAATTGCTATTTCATAGTATCTTGAAAAGAAAATTTACAGGTGTTTAGGTGACCTATCTGTTTACAACCCCTCAGTTTGGCAGCTGAAAAGTCATCTCATAAGTAAGGTTAATGAATTCAAACTAAAGCCCCAAATAAGTGTGTCTAGGTCAGGAGAACTGGATGGCTCAGGGGGGTTTGTTAAAGGGCTATAGAGCTTCAACAGTCCAGGTTAGTAGCTTCAAACTTCATGTCTGCTGTAACTCACATAATAGGTGACACAGAAATGTTTCTGTTGGGTAATAGTAGTTGATCATGGCTTTATTTCCTAGGTCTTAGTAAGTATAATCATGGCACTAAGAATTGGTGCCTCAGCTGAAGGAAAGGACAGATTTCACCGTCGAAGGTGCAGTTTAATCTTTTTTAAAAGCAAATTGCAGGGGTGCCTGGGTGGCTCAGTAGGTGAAGTGTCTGACTCTTGATTTTGGCCCAGGTCTTGATCTCACAGGTTTGTGAGCTCGAGCCCCACATCAGGCTCTCCAGTGACAGTGAGGAGCCTGCTTGGGATTCTCTGTCTCCTTCTGTCTCTCTGCCCCTCCCCCACGCATGATATCTCTCTCTCTCTCTCTCTCTTTCCTTCCCTCCCTCTCTCACTCTCTCTCTCCCTCCCTCTCAAAATGAATAAACTTAAAAAAAAAAAGCAAATTATAATAGATTGTTCTTAAGCTTTTCCTGCCCATGCACAAAGCACAGTTTCTCAGTGACATCTTTATAACACTGTATTACAATTATATCCTTTTTAAAAATCACATCAGGGTTTATGATCTAATAGTTTAAAACAAATATTTAGGAGATGACTGAAGGAAAAAGGTGTTATTAAATGCAGTACTCTTAATCTGGAGGCTAGCACTCTACACCAAAACCTGGGGGTGAGGTACAAGGTGATATAAATTAAGTTTAGGATTTTGTGTAAATGTGCTGTCGACATCAGACTTCCAAGTATGCAGATCATTTGTGCTTTGACACCAGTTTCTTTTTGTTTTTAGTACTTTGTATGGTTTTGCTAAATATTATTAAGCAGTTTCAACTTTCTACCTTAGCCCTTGAATGGTAAGCAGTCTAAAGACAAATGGATTCTTCTGTAATGATAGTATCTCTCTGAGGAAAGCTTAAATTTTGGTTATTAAGATCAGTAATCAGTGTTGTGCAGTACATTACCTTTTTTCCTCTAAAATGAGAGGTAAACTTAAAGTTTATTACTCTCTTCAGCTTAATGTCAGTATGTTAATTTGCCTGTTTTGCTTGGTATTATACCTTTAGATTTACTGTTAACTGCCCTTCACTAAAAAGAAATTATATGTTAAATCCTCAAAGTATCCTGTTTTCTGTGAACTTGAATAACTTAGGAAAAGAAAGGGGCATTTTTAATCTTGGAAAAGCACATTGACCTAATTCATAAGGCCTTGTGAAGGCTGTTATGCAAACTGACTTGCCTTGACATTATCTTGTTTAAAAGGCATTAAATGCATTAAGCTAATGCATCTACCCTTAGATAATGAAAGAAAAAATATAAATTTATTAAAGAGTACACCTGTCAGTTTATTTTTAGTTCATCTCGATCAGTTTTACAAGAAGACCAATGACATGCGTACTCCTAAGTTGAAGACAATCTGGTTCAGATTCCTATAAAATAGGTTAATTTTTAAGTCAAGTATCATTAAACATCTGTGGTAGGCAGCTTTAAAGATAGCTCGCAATGATACCCACTTGCTTATATCCATTCCTTTGTTTTATTCGCTCCTGTTTAGTTTAGCTAAATCTAATGACATGCTTTTGATTAACAGAATATGGTAAAAGCAACAGGATGACATTTCCAAGCTTAGGTTACAGAAAGATTCTGGCTTCCATCTTGCTCACCCTCTCTTGCTTTCTCACTCTCTTTAATGGAAGCCAGTTGCCACATTGTGTGGTGCGGCCCGAAGAGGCAGGGATATTAAGGAAGTCTTTTACTAACTGTCAGTGAAGAACTGAATCTTACCATAACTGTGCATGAGCTTGACTACAAGCTCTTCCTCTCTGTCAAGACTTGACGATGACGGTCCCAGCTAACACCATGAAAGCAGTCTTACGAAACAACCCTGGGTGCCACTGTGCCAGATATACCTGACCACAAGAAACTGTGCGATAATAAGTGTTGATTGTTTTAGTTGCTAAATGTTAGGGTCATTTATTACTCAACCAGAAGTAACTAATACAATGTCCTTTAAAAAAATAAATCACAAAAGACCCTCAAACTTTGTGTTTTCTGGTAAAGCTTTAACTGGCATTTCCAGACCAATGATTTAGTGCAGTGGTTTTCAACCACTGACATTAAAATCACCTGAGGAGTTTAAAAAAAAAAAAAAACAAACTTCAAATCCCTGGGCTTCACCCCTAGAAATTCAATTTGAATTGGTCTGGGATGCGTCCAGGCCTCAGTCTTTTTAAAAGTTCCCTAAGTAATTCCAGTGAGTAGATGAAGAATCACAGATTCAGTATAAATTGACTTAGTGAAGCCCCCTCTGGGTGGCAGCTGTACAAGCTGTAACATTGGGAGCTGGAGCTCACTTTTCATTTGTAAGTTGGAAGAGAAGACAAACAGGTAAACAATGACAACAATGTGGCAAATGTTCCAATAAAGTTATGTACAAGATAATATAAACACAGAAGAGGAAACACCTAACAGCAGTGATAAAGTCAGAAAAGTTTTGACAGCAAGTTATTCTGGAGCTAAATGTTTTTACATTCTAGTGACCTAGAATCAGAAATGGAAGAATGGGGGCACCTGGCTTGCTCAGTGGGTGGAGCATGTGACTTGATCTCAGAGGTGTGATCTCATTGTGTGTAGAGTACTTAAAAATAAAGTCTTTAAAAGAATCATGGAGAAATAAACATTGCAGGCAAAAGAGTACAAGAGTAAAGGCTCAAAGTTTTTAGAGAATAAGCAGGGCTGTGGTATGTTCACATTTGACTAATAGGGCAGGATAAATCCAGAAGGGTAGGGGGAGTGTTGACAGAACTCTAAATTAGGGATATGGAGACCAGTTAGGATGATGACATGACCTGCAGCGGTAGCAGAAGGGATGAAGGGAAGGGGGGGATTAATTTGCTAACCAGGATATATAACATATAAGACTGGAAACATGCACCGAAATGCAAAGGGAGGGGCCCATGATGACTCCTGGGTTCTGGCTTGGCAACTGTGTGGGTGGTAGACTGTAACTTTGGCAACAGATATGGGGGAAGCAAAAGCAGAACACAGAAGGAAATGAACAGTTCAGAGTTAGATCTAAGTTTAAAGCTTCAGAAGAAACAACTGGTTGCAGTTGGCACTAGAAATGAAAAGCAAATTGCCATGTGACTTGCCAAAAGAGCACATCCTGGGGATGATTTTTGTGTATTTTGAAATAATTGAGAGCATAGCTTCTGTTTGGTCTCCATGTGTTTTGGTGCAGTCAGCTCTTACTAAGACAAGAATGATCTTGAGAATTTCACTAAAGCAAAGAAACCTTTAAAATTGTACTGCATAATCTGTGTTTCACTATTTTTGTCCACTGACTACAGTTCACTCACACCACATTCTTCTCCTTAGGTGCCTTTGCCCCTCTTCCTCCTTAGGGTAGTGATGCCTTGGTTTGCCCAACTATTATAATTTTGAACTGACATCAGATTGCATTGTGCCCTGAAGTGGAAAGGGTTTGAATAGTGGCGTCCCACATCCTCATTATGGTCACTTTTTTCCCAGTTTTATTGAGAAATAATTGACCTACATCACTGTGTAAGTTTAAGGCATACAGAAGTTGGTTTGATTTACATATTTTGTGAATTGATTATGACAATAGGGTCAGCTAATGTCCGTCTTCTATAGATACAATAAAAAGAAAGAAAGAAAGAAAGAAAGAAGTTAAAACTTTTCTCATGATGAGAACTCACAGGATATACTCTCAAAAATCTTTTTATTTTTCATACAGCAGTGTTAGCTACAGTCACAATGTTGTACATTGCATCTCTAGTATTTATTTATCTTATAACTGGAAGTTTGTACCTTCTTCCACTTTCCCCTCCCCCTACTCACTGCATCTGGTAACCACAAGTCTGATCTTTTCCATGTT
Source organism: Prionailurus bengalensis (assembly GCF_016509475.1). NCBI lineage: Eukaryota > Metazoa > Chordata > Mammalia > Carnivora > Felidae > Prionailurus > Prionailurus bengalensis. The sequence continues at coordinate 129,602,030 of NC_057343.1, forward strand.
TTTTTTTCTTTTTTTTTAAATTTATTTTGAAACAATTTTTTAAATACGAAATTGATTGTCAAATTGGTTTCCATACAACAGCCAGTGCTCATCCCAACAGGTGCCTTCCTCAATGCCCATCACCCACTCTCCCTCCCTCTCACCCATCTTTCTTTCTTTTTTAGATTCCACCTACAAGTTGAGATCATACAGTATTTGTCTTTCTCTGACTTAATTTCATTTAGCATAATGCCTTCAAGGACTATCCATGTTGTCACAAAACTGGTAGAATCTCCTCACTTTTTATGGCTGAATAATATTCCATTGTATGTATATACCACAGCTTCTTTATCCATTCATCTATTGATTGTTTCCATGTCTTGGCTATTGTACATAATGCTGCTGTGAACATGGGGGAGAAGCTATCTTTTTGAGTTTGTGTTTTTGTTTCTTTCTTCTTTTGTTTCTTTTGTTCTTATATTCTCAAAAGGGAAACCGATGGGTGTTGTAGTTCTATTTTTTAATTTTTTTGAGGATCCTCCGTATCGTTTTCCCTAGTGGCTGTACCACCTAACAATCTTATCAACAGTGCACATGGGTTCCTTTTTTTTTCCACATCCACGGCAACTTTTGTTACCTCTTTATTTTTTGATGATGGCCATTCTAACAGGCATGAGGTGATACTTCATTGTGGTTTTATTTGCATTTCCTTAATGACAGGTGATGTTGACCATCTTTTCATGTACCCATTGGCCTTTGGTATATCTTCTTTGATGAAATGTCTATTCTGGTTCTTTGCCCATTTTTTAGTTTATTTGGGAGGTTTTTTGCTATTGAGTTGTATGAGATTTTTGTGTATCTTGGGTATTAACCCTTTATCAGATACATGGTTTGCAAATATTTTTCCCCATTCCATAGGTTGTCTTTTCACTTTATTGACAGTTTCTTTGGCTGTGCAGTAGCTTTTTGAGTTGATGTAGTCCCACTTGTCTATTTTTTATTTTGTCACTTGCGCTTTAGGTGTCATATTCAAAAATATCATTACCAAAATCCATGTCAAGATACTTTATTCCTGGGGCACCTGGGTGGCTCAGTCGATTAAACATCCGATGTCCACTCAGGTCATGATCTCGCAGTTTGTGAATTTGAGCCCCTCGTAGGGCTGTACTGTCAGCACAGAGCCTGATTGACTTTGGATCCTCTATCCCCCACTCCCTGTGTGCACACTCTCTTTCAAAATAAATGAAAACATTAAACAAAAAAAGATGCTTTATTCCTATGTTTTCTTCTAGGAGTTTCAACTAGTTTCCTAGCTGCCCCTGCTGAGGGTTTCACATTTAAGTCTAATCCATTTTAAGTTAATTTTTTTGAGTGGTCTATGATATGGGTCCAGTTTCATTCTTTTACATTTGAATATCCACTTGTCCAGTACATTCATTGAGAAGACTGTCTTTTCTCTGTTGAGTATTCTCAACTCCTTGTCAAATATTAGTTGACCATATTGGTCATTTGTTTTAATTCAAAGGAGCAGTACATTTGGCTCAGCACCTCAGTCTGTAAAACCTGTAACCCCGTGTATTTCAGAGCGAAGTTACATGTTGTTATTTTGAATCCCTGACATTTTTGAACTTTTAAAACTAAATTCTTTCTTCTCTAGTCTAGACAACTCATTACCACCTCCCCCCACTCACCTCCACCTCCCAGGAAGCAGAGAAGCCACAGGGAAATACAAGTGAATCTTCCTGCGAAAGAAAGGGTTGTACTTTGTCTCATCATCAAGCCTGCCTTGGGGCTGGTGTAAAAAAAAAAAAAAAAATGCTGATGTCTGCATAACGTGTATCTCTTAAGTAAATCAAACCTGTAATTCAGCTTGGCTGCCTCTAAGTCATTTTGATTCCTGCCAACAAGAACATTAATGAACTTAGTATCTCCACAGGTTTATTCATGTGTAAGATCCAATTCCTTATTCCTCTTCCTTTTTCCAGCAGCTGCCCCTTTCCATCTGATAAAGTGGAAAGCTCGAATAGGTCATACAAATCCAGATCATCACTTAAAGCCAGATTTTTGTAGGCAGTGTTCTGTAATTCTTCTGTCTGATTTTATTTTATTTTTTTTTTAATTTTTTTAAACTTTTTTTTTAATTTATTTTTGAGACAGAGAGAGACAGAGCATGAACGGGGGAGGGGCAGAGAGAGAGGGAGACACAGAATCGGAAACAGGCTCCAGGCTCTGAGCCATCACCCCAGAGCCCGACGTGGGGCTTGAACTCACGGTCTGCGAGATCGTGACCTGAGCTGAAGTCGGACACTTAACCGACTGAGCCACCCAGGCGCCCCACTTCTGTCTGAATTTAGAATGGCAAACAAAGTTTCTAGGCCTTGGATTTGAAAAAAAAAAAATCCATACACTAGTAATTATTGTCATGAAGAAATAATTTATGAAATTTTGGTTATTCATGCCTTTATCTTTCCTGCTTCTATTTTCCTTTTGACAATAATGAGTAATTCCATTATGTTATACTTTTGCTTTAGGGTCTTGGTTTACCTCCATGGATATACAGTTGGGATATGCCACATCAAGTTGTACTTCGGTAGATTTCCCCAAATGGCCTGAGACTGATATAGAAAGTATGCTAAAAAAGACATGAACCTAATTAGTCAAAAAATTTTAAGATAAAAATATAAAAGAATATATACCATTTTCCCCCAAATTTGTCTACATGTTAGAATTACTAGAAGTCTCTTTAAAATCTCAAAGCCCAAGCCACACCCGGATCAATTCCATCACACTTTTTAGCAATGGAATACAGGCATCAGTAGTGTTTTGACTCCCCAGGTAACTCCAATGTGCAGACAAGCTTGGGAACCACTGATTTAGACAGCTGTTACCTCGTGATTGCAAGAAAACACAGCTGTGGCTTCTTCCTGGCCTTCTGTCCTAGCCGTTGGTGGGAGATTCTCTGCTTTCCAAGTTCTCTATCAATTTTGTCAACTTTGAACCTTAAACAGGGGGACCAAATGTGAGGGAATTCAATCATTGAAAGGCAACAATTAGCTGATTAAAAACCACAGATGGATATGAAATACATGATTGTAATTTCTTTTAAGTTATTTTTATTTGGTGCAATTTTACCTGATAGCATAGGTTTTATGTCTCAGATTTTTCTGTTCCATTTCCAGACACAAAGCTTCTTACACAGCTAGTTTAATGAAACTCTGGTCCACTGGAGTGACATTTTTTTTTCATGCTTTCGGTGATTGTTTTAGAATTCCTTCTTTAAGTTAGTCAACTTGAAAATACTTAACCCAGAGTGGGTATGCATTGTCTGAGAATTGTCTCTTTTCCTTGCTTAAAGAAACAGTTTGACACAAAGATAAGCATTTAAAATTTTATTTTCTGCATATACACAGCACATTACTTATTTATATAAACAATCACTGGCTGCCCAAAAACTGAGGGAAGCTTAATTTTAAATATAGCAACAACTCTTTACTCATTGGTAGTGAATTTACATGGTTGACACCCTTTATCAAAACTCAGAACTCCAACAATTGTACAAAAATCACCATGCTGGCCTATAAAATTTTAAAGCAATATTGTAACCCAATAAAATAATGGTTGTGCTGTATGCCTATATGTATCTTGAGAGAGATTAATTAAAGGAAGTAAAATTGCAATTGAAGCTGTTGGATAGTTAAAATTATCTGAGTAAGTGTGATCTTGACTTTAATGAATTAACAAGTAAGCTTCTTGCAATAAGTATTTAATTAATTTTAAACCATATTTGATTTAGAAACCATTTATACTTAATTTCTGGTCTAGTGTTCAATTAAAATTGTCTGTAATATTCACAGTCTCTAGATCCTGTTCTTGCTTTGGTGATCTTGGCTGCTTGGTCACTGACTACTGCTGAGCAGTGGGGAAAGAAGGCCTATGGCTGTGATCTTCTAATTCCTCAGATGTCAGGGGAAAATCCTCAGGGAAAAAGTTAGCCTAGAAAATGCATGGTTTCTTTCCCTCATGTTTTATTCTAGAAGTAATCGCTTGGGAGAGGTGGTAGAAACAAATGAGAACACATGTTTGTCATTAAAAACAAAAGACTGAGATGTTGCAGTTACTTTTCTACAATCACTTTTTTTCACCAGAAGACTTTGGATAAGTCATTATGGAGAAAGCTAAGGATCCCTGCGTTGTCTTGAAAGCACACCAGCTGGGAAATCAGAAGGCCTGGGTTTGAATTCCAGTTACTCACAAATGTAAGGTAATACTGTTATCCCTCCTCCGTTAAAACACTTTCTTCATATATGAAGTTTACATTTTGTCCTAGAACATATTTTCTTCTCCATTAAGAAAAATTATATTCTGTACTGTCAGTTTTTATTTCATTGTAAGTGAGGGCAGTCATGGTATAGATGAGGCAAATGGTAACTAAACCCAACACAGTGAAATTTGACTTTGAAATAAGTCTTAGAATTTATATTTGTTTGTGAGTCATGTTTTGGGGAACCCTAATTCACTGTCACCCATCACCAATAATAGTGATGTTGGGAAACAGGAGTTATGGCCTACAACTCTTATATAATGTTCTTACAGTATATAGTTATATTTGGGGAAATATCCTTTGACCCATACTATTTTTGAGCCATGTAATGAGCTAGAATGTAGATAGTACTTAGGTAGAATACTAGAATAATGCAACTTCATTCTAAGATTGCTTAAAAAGAAATGCCCATTTTCCTTCAGTGTTTATCTTTGCCAGGAGAAAGAGAGACAAATAATTATTTTGCCTTTAAGGCACGGATTCTGAGTGTTAGATTAAGTAGACAGACTGTTGACCACATGTGACTTAAGCAGTATTGTTGGTTATTTTACCAAACACTGGATCATCATTTGCTTTAAGAAAGCTACACTGTGGATAAACCTTTGCTAGATCAAGAGTAACCTGCATTGTCTTCTGTGTTGTTTCTACTACAACATTACTTGGTGGTATTGACTTTGAAAAATGAAATTTATCTTCTAAGAGCACAGATCAGATTCAGGTATTCTTAAATATAAAACTGATTTTGACTTCCCCAAGAACTATTGAATAATAATGATGCCAGTTGGGAGAATAAAGTTGCCATATAGATTTTTCTGTGTTCCTTTCGGTAAATACATTCTGGAGCATAGAGGTGGGCATTTCCTTTCAGTAAATACATTCTGGAGCATAGAGGTGGGCAATTGGTCAACCCATTTTCTTTCTTGTATGATATGTCAGAGTTTGATAATGTCACTTTGTTAACCAAGATTTGTAATGGGATCAGTGCTGAAAGAGGCTTTGAGGATATCATATCACCAGTATTTAGGTGTCATAGGTAACATAGATTAAACATAGGTAACATAGATTGAAAGGTAACACAATAGCTATTACCCAACTAATTCAGGAGCATGGGTTGATTATTGGCCTAACTCCAGTGAAATAACTTATAAGCGGACATGGCTGGGTTCGTTCAATTTGTGTGTGTGTGTGTGTGTGTGTGTGTGTGTGTGTGTGTGTGTGTTTCTGAGGAAGCAGACATTCTAAGATTAGAATCAACATTACTGGTGGATGCAGGAAAACTTAAGAGTAGGCCATTAGGTGTAACATCAAAGTAAAGCTGCTTCTGTGTCACAGCTGTAAGGACAGAATGATGCTCCGTTTTTTCTCAAGTACTGCTTCTGCATAGTTGTATCGGCAAGTTCTATCAATAAACAAAGGAGAGACTAAGAATATATACATGCAATTCCACCATCAGCCAAAAAGTCACATAAATCTTTCACATTTTCAAATAGCATTCATGACAGGGAATAGTATTCTTTAGTGAACTTCTAAACCCTTATCTCTTCCATTTTTTAAACTCATTTGAGCTTTTAATACTCGCTCAGCAGAAGAGGAAGGGAACAAGAAAAGTCTGTACTGAATCACGATGCTTTTTTTCCCTTGTAACCAATAGGTTTTAAAGTGTGTATATTATACACACACATATATGTATATATTATATGTAGTTAATATTTAGCAAAGTAACCCATGGGTTTTTTTGGAAGTATTTTACTGTGAAGTGTAATATTCTTAAAGTGATAACAGTAGGGCACCTGGGTGGCTCAGTCGGTTGAGCATCCAACTCTTGTTTCTGGCTCAGATCATGATCTCATGGTTTGTGAGATCAAGCCCCTCATCGGGCTCCACACCATCAGTGGAGATTCTCTCTCTCCCTCTCTCTCTGCCTCTCTCCCCGCTCATGCTCTCTCTCTCTTTCTCTCTCAAAATAAATAAACATGACATCTGCAGTTTACAAATAGTTGTAAGAATGAACACCCCTTGTAACTGCCACCCATGGTTGAAGAAAAAATATGTGGAAAAATTTGACCAGCATGCCAAAAGCCCTGTGGGTCCCTTGACAATCACAATCTTCTCCCCACACTTGTCCTTTCTTCTCTGAGATAGCTCTTGCTTTACTTTGTAGGCAATCGTTTCTTTGCTTTTCTTTATAGTCTTACCACTTGAGTGTGCAGCCATATGCACCAGATACATCTGTATAGTTTAGCGCTGTATGTTTGGCAACTTTTTATAAATGAAATCATACTTGATATATTCTTTAGTCTTGCTTCTTCCATTTGTCATCCATGTGATTGAATGTAGCTGTCATTTGTTCATTTTCATTGCTTTGTAGTATTCTGTTGTGTAAATGGACCAGTTTACTTATCCATTCTTTTGTGTTGGATGTCTGGACTGCTTGCACTTTGTACCCACCAGATAATACTGCTATGATGATTCTGTGCTATCTCCTGGTGCATGTGGACATGTATTTCTGTTGGACATCGTTCTAGTTAATAAATATTAGTGATGTGACAGTGGACAATGAAACTATGTTTTTCTGGAAGCAAATTTAGTGAGCCAGTAATTTAATGAAGGGGGAAAAAACATTATTTTGGTTATTTTAAGGTGGTAGGTGCTATCTAGACATAGAGATGGCCACTTCATCCAGATAAATAAAAAATAGAATATCCAGGATTTTACCTTTTGTTTAAGATTTGTATCTATAAGTATGTTTCATCAAGAAAATAAAACATTTTAGTTTTCAAACTACCTCTAGTATTATTTCTAGAATTCTAAAATTAACAGGATGAAACAGAGCAGAGAATGTATCTTACATTTCTTTTATTTTCTTCATGAAGACCATGGCACTGCTAAAAAGATGTTAAGTCCCCGCTAAATATATATTTCCTCTTTGGCATAAAATTATTTGTATAAATAGGTATAATTTGCAAGGGACAGGCCCCTAAAAAGGAGACAGGAGTAGGTTGGTTTAACTTAAAACTTTTTCTGTTTCTAAAGACTCTTTCCTGGGGCGCCTGGGTGGCGCAGTCGGTTAAGCGTCCGACTTCAGCCAGGTCACGATCTTGCAGTCCGTGAGTTCGAGCCCCGCGTCGGGCTCTGGGCTGATGGCTCAGAGCCTGGAGCCTGTTTCCAATTCTGTGTCTCCCTCTCTCTCTGCCCCTCGCCCATTCATGCTCTGTCTCTCTCTGTCCCAAAAATAAATAAACGTTGAAAAAAAAAATTAAAAAAAAAAATAAAATAAAATAAAGACTCTTTCCTGAAACAGAAAATAATAGTTTGGATGAGTCAATGCAGTAATCTGCTTTCTCCATAATTTGTCTTACTGCATTCATCCTTGTCCTAAGTACAACTAATATTAGCATATTTCTGAGGTTTTTTTAAAAAGTTATAAAATGGGCCTTTGTTTGCCTTTCAAACAATACAGTAAGATGCAAGAGTATCACTTCTGATAGTCCTGTGCTTCAGAGCATATGTATTTTAGGACTTCTTCTGATTTCACCAGTAAGGTCCCATCATGGTAAATTGATATCAGTATCTTCCTGTTTTTTTTGGGTTCCATTCCAGAGCTTCAGTGGAACAGTCAAATATGTTTGTCATTCTATCCTTGGTTAGCTGAAGTCTTGTTCCTGTTTATATGAAATGACCATTGGGCTAATGCAGTTAACACAAACACTTCTAAAAACTATTCCGAGTATTGAGGAAAAGGCACTTTAATTTAAAAATTACTTATCCAGGATCCAGGCTGGGAGAAACACTTTCTTGAGAATTCAGCATGCTACCCACACCGCAATTCATTTTGCTGCTCTGCTATAACAAATGTGTTTGAATTCTTCTTTGCAATGAAAAGATTCTTTTGTCTTCCTTAGGGATTGTAACTTTCAAAAGGTGTTCTTAAATATATTACTACCTTATTTAAACTATTTGCTTCCAAGATGTGTAGTACTTTGCACGAAGAATAAGTCACTGATCCCTTGGGCACACAAAAGGAAAGTGCTCTTCTGCGTTTCCCATTTTATTTTGTTTTTCTGTGGTAGGTTTATGACTTGATGCCCAGCTTTTTTATAGATTCACCTCTCACAGGACACAATTCCCTTTAATGTGTTTTCCATGCTTATAGAAAGAACCAATGTGTTAGTGTCTTAGTCTGTTCAGGTTACTATAACAAAATATCATAAACTGGGTGGCTTATAAACAACAGAGATTTATTCCTCACAGTTCTCAAAGCTGGGAAGTCCAAGATCAAGGCTCTGGCAGATTCACTGTCTGGTGAGGGCCTGCTTCCTAGTTCATAAACAATTTTCTTTTTGCTATAACCTCACATGTCAGAAAAGTGGGTCTCTCATAGGGCACTAATCCCACTCATGCAGTTCCGCTCTTATGACCTAACCACCTCCAAAAGGCCTTACCCCCCAGTACCATCCTCTTAGGGGTTAAGATTTCAAAAATGTAGGGGGGGACACAACCATTCAGACCATAGCAGGTAGCAATCACCAGTAGAAATTTCATTTTTACCATGTGGCTTTCTCTTGGTATATGGAGACAGGCCTCCTTAAAGTGCTCCTTGAGTCAAGCGAAAGTGGTTTTCACTGATGTCTTGGAGATTTAAAAAAAAAATTGACAATTTATTGTTTTTATTAGTCTGGGATAAACATTTTAGATTGTTCTATGAAATTAAAAGATATTAAAATCAAAGAATTAGGGAAGTTGCTAAGAAAAGTTGCCAATTTCTCTGTTGATGGTATAGAGTTGACTTCCTATGTATAGGAAGGTCTGTGAGTAGAGGAATGCCATGATAAAGGTGGTGTTTAAGGGAGACTGTACATGAGCACCTGGGTGGCTCAGTCACTTGAGCATCTGACTCTTGATTTTGCCTCAGGTCGTGATCTCATGGTCATGGAATTGAGCCCCGCGTCGGGCTCCATGCTAAGCCTAAGTACGTACATAAAAATAAAGGAGCCTGTACAGCAGCAGGCCAGAGTCAAGAACATCTGCCCTTCCATGAGGTTGTCCCAGACTGCTATGACCTTGCTGGATTTTGAGTCCCTGTGAATAATTATACAGTAAATAAGAACAGATGGGTGGGTCAAAATAAAATGCTTGTAGCAGCAAATATAGAATAATTTATCCTGAGAGGAAAGCAATGGTTAAAATTCACATGAAGAAAAAAATCTTGGATATGGTATTTTCTGTGGAGTTAGAACTTTTAATAAGTTAATGTATTTTCTTTTTTTTTTAATTTTTTTAATGTTTATTTTTGAGAAAGACACAGAGCACAAGTGGGGGAGGGGCAAAGAGAGAGGAAGACACAGAATGTGATGCAGGTTCCAGGCTCCATGCTGTCAGCACAGAGCCTGATGCCGGGCTTGAAACCACAAAGTGCAAGATCATGACCTGAGCCAAAGTTGGCACTTAACCGACTGAGCCACCCAGTCGCCCCTATGTTATGGTACTACTTGAAGGTACAAGAATATCCTTATATTTCAAAGGATTCTAGGGGCACCTGGGTGGCTCAGTTGGTTAAACCTCCAACTCTTGATTTCAGCTCAGGTCATGATCTCAGGGTCTTGAGTTTGAACCTGGAGTCAGGCTCTGCTGACCCCGTGGAGCCCGCTTGGGATTCTCTGCCTCCCCCTCTCTCTGCCCCCCACCTCTCTCTCTCTCTCTCTCTCTCTCTCTCTCTCTCTCAAATAAACATTTTTTTTTAAAAAGATGCTATTGTTTTATGGAACAGAGTTTGGGAAACACAGAATTAAAATATAGCATCATGTATTTGGGTTAGAGGTTATTGAAAGAATATATACTAGCAGCGTGTCACAAGAATGACTATGAGTCTACTTTTGCATATCCCCAGGAACAGCACACAGTTGTCTATATTTTACTCCATCTAAAACTATGATTCTCAACAAAGGCTTCCCTTGACAAGGTAGTAGCAGAATCTCAGTTGGATTTTGTCAAATGCTTTTTTCTGCATCTGTTGAGATGATCATGTTTTTCTATTTTATGTTTGTTAACATGATGAATTCCAGTGATTGGTTTTATAATGTTAAGTCAACCCTGCATTTTTGGGATAAATCCCACTTGGTTGAGGTACTATCCTTTTAATATATCATTAGATTTTATTTACTAAAATTTTGTTTAGAATTTTTGCATCTATGTTTATGAGGGATATCAGCATGTAAGTTTCTCTTACTGTCCTTCCTTTGTTTGATTTTTGGTATCATGGTAATGCTGGACTAACAGAATGAGTTGGGAAGTATTTCCTCCTCTATTTTCTAGAACACTTTGAGTAGAATTATTATTATTTCTTCATTACGTGTTTATGAGAATTTACCCTGAAGCCACCTGGACTTGGGATGGTCTTTGTCAGAAGGTTTTAAACTACTATTTCTTTTTTTTTTTTTTTCAACGTTTATTTATTTTTGGGACAGAGAGAGACAGAGCATGAACGGGGGAGGGGCAGAGAGAGAGGGAGACACAGAATCAGAAACAGGCTCCAGGCTCTGAGCCATCAGCCCAGAGCCCGACGCGGGGCTTGAACTCACGGACCGCGAGATCGTGACCTGGCTGAAGTCGGACGCTTAACCGACTGCACCACCCAGGCGCCCCTAAACTACTATTTCTTGAACAGATACGCAGTTTATATCATTACCCTCAATTCCAGCGCAATAGCACAAAGTCTTATTTTAGTTTTCATCTTTTTCACATTTTGTAAGTCCCTTCTCTGACAATGAAAAATCTGTCTCCTATTATCTTTAATATGTTAATTTATTAGATTAACTTCCCTGTCTGTAATAGCCAATCTCCCCTTGCCAGTGTTGCCCCCTTCCCCATGCAAATGCGCTCTTCGTCCCATTTGGGTTCTGACACCCTCCCAAGGTCACAGCTGCTATCTCATCCTCTAGCCCCCACCCCATGTGGATGCCTTCCTCACCCCACTGAGGCTTTGATGTCTGTGCCAGACTGCCCTGTTGCATAGACATCTCCTACTTTCTCTTCTCATGCACTTGTGAAATTATTCCTGCCAACTGAGTCCATTTTATTCCATTTAAATTCCATGTTGTCTGGTATATAATTGGAAATTAACAAATGCTTAATAAGACTAAAAAGAACGAAATTTTTAAATGGATGCATGGTGTATCAACACTCTAAAAAAGGTGTTACTATTAACAGAATTACCAGAGTTCTCATTCTGGCTTTGCTGTTGACTAATATGTAGCTATGGATGAATTAAATAAACTTCTCTGAACTTCTGTTTCCTAATTTGTTAAAAGGGATGAGGACAGAAATAATTACAATAATGATGATAATGGCACATGATGCCTTCTATGTACCTGTGCTAAGTACTGTGCTAGTACCTGTGCTAAGGACTTGACATCTAATCTTCAAAATAGTCTTTTGGAGGAAATACTATTATTATATTCATTTTACCAAATAAAAAGCTGTTATTTGAGGGAGGTGCCATTATCTTCCTCATTTTCAGATGAGGAAATGAAGCACACACACAAAATATTTATCCAAAGTCATATAGCTAATAATTGGTGGCATTGGAATTTAGCTACTATGCCTTCAAAAAGCAATAGTGCCCAGCACATATGAAAATTCCTAGTATGTAGTGAGCTCCAGTAAATAATAATCCATTTAATGTGTAAAGTGATTAATTATAATAGCTCTGAATCACTATTGCCAGGTCTATGACATAGGAAGAGTCATGATACTACCCAATAGGAGTGGGGAGGATAATCCATTTTTAGCTTGAATACAAATTAGAAGTAATTTTTCTTCCTAGGCAGAGTTTAAAATCCACTCTATTTATTCTAGATTGGTAAAGCAGACATTTTTATGTAGAAAGAAGACACCGGCTCAGAAATAGGTTATGTGCTTTAATCTAAAAGGAAATTTAAGATGAGGAAAGATGTTTCCAGTCAATAGAAGATGAGAAAAAGAATTAATGGTACCCTGGAGATAAAAGAATAAACAAAGGACATCAGAGCTGGAGAAAGTAGCCCAGTGGTTGCAAGGAGAACAATGAAGACTTGACAAGCATCTATCATTCCAGTTCAGCATTTAATAACAGCCCTAAGCCCACATATCCATTAATGTTGTGATGAATCTGTGAACTTGGCATATGATAGTTGCTCAGTATATGCTTGGTGAATTGATCTGACAATCCTTTAAAAAGCTTAAGTTGAATTTCCAGTAAAAGATACAAACCTAAAATAAAGGGGAGAACAGGAAGGAAAACAACACTGTCAGAATTTTGGAGGCTGAAAAGAATATAGTTATTGACTTAGCAGACTAGAGAAAGCAATCCTAAACTGGCAGTAAGGAAAGCTGAACAGAAACTTAATTTACATTGCAAGATCCCCCAAGACACAGGTATCTCTGGAAGGCAAGGGTGAATATGGGGTTAAGGCTTCTCTGACAGCGTGTTAATGAAGCAATTATTCTTTTATTCCTTTCCCACTTTGCACAGCAACTTCCCTTGACCTTCTCAGCTCCCAGACTGCTGGCTGTCAACCAACATGCAGCTGGCAGAAAAATAGAAATCTTCTCTGGGGGAGAGAAAAGAACTAAGATCCTGACATCAGGAAGTCCCCAAGGACCAGAACTAAGATCTTGACATTGAGAATCTCACAAGGAATAGGCCCAGCCAGATTGCCCCATAAGGAAGACTACAGTAAGCAAGCTACACATACATTTGCAGAGTTTCTAATCCGCTTTCTGGTGGACAGGTTTTGGTTTGAGCAAACAGCCAGGGAATACCAAAAGGACAAGGAAAGGCTCTGCTATGAGTGAAAGGTTGAGAAAATAAGAGAAGTTGTTATATTCATAGAAGAACAAGGTATTAGGTTAAAAAAAAATCAGAGAACAAAGAAGCATTTGGAAATTAAGATAGCAGATACGCAGGAAGTTTGCATGAAGTAGAAGATCAATACAGAAGGTAGAATTTAGGAAATGTGTCAGAGAGTACAATAAAGAGACAAAGATACAGAAAGTAGGAGAGAAAAAATAAGAAAATAAGACAACCAATCCAGAATATTCAATACCTAAATAATAGGGCTTCCAGAAAGAGGACACAGAGAAAATGGAGGGGGAGAAATTATAGAAAGGAATTCAAGAAAATTTATCAGAACCCAGCACAGTGGTCTAAAATAGACCCAAATGTATCCTAGCATGACATTTCAAAGCACTGGGGAAAAAGAGAAAATCCTGTAATCTCCAGAGGGATGGGGAAGAGAGGTTCCATACCAGAATCAAACATAAGAATGGCCCCCAAACTCCTCAAAATATAATAGAAGCTGTAAATCAATGACCTTGTCTTCAAACTTCTGAGTTTGAAGTTTGAAAATCATTTCCAATTTCAGTTCCATTCCCATCCAAAACTGTGAGGGCAGAATAAACATCTTTAGGGGCGCCTGGGTGGCTCAGTCGGTTGAGCACTGACTTCGGCTCAGGTCCCGATCTCGCGGTCCGTGAGTTCGAGCCCCGCATCAGGCCCCTGTGCTGACAGCTCAGAGCCTGGAGCCTGTTTCCGATTCTGTGTCTCCCTCTCTCTCTGCCCCTCCCCCGTTCATGCTCTGTCTCTCTCTGTCTCAAAAATAAATAAATGTTAAAAAAAAAAATTAAAAAAAAAAAAAGAATAAACATCTTTAAAGCACCCCTTCTCAGGAAGCTATAGGGGGGTATGCTCCACTAAAACAAGGAAGTGATGGAAGAGTAAGACCTAGGATCTAAGAAACAAAGGAGAGTCTGTAGGATGGATTGGTTGGAGACATCAAAGTGCCATTGGTACCTAGAAAGCAACATGTCCAGGATGGAACATGACAGCATTCCTGGAAGGATTTCTTCAGGAAGTCGAAATTGATGGATTACCTCATTTGGATATCTCAAGAGAAAACTTGTACACTTTGGGAAGGATTTGAATTAAATTAGAAACATCTCCATAAAGAAGTGAGCAAATGTATAAAAGGACCATTGTTAAATTCAGAGAAAACTAAAAGTGCAGGGCGCATTAAGATTAAGAATTTGTACTCATCATAAGCAAATGAAAAGGCAGAATCTGGAGGAGATATTAATAATACACAAATGACAAATAATACCAAGAATATATAATGAACTTCTAAAAAACATGACAAACAACCCAATACAAAATAGACAGGAAATCTGAAGAAGTATTTCACAGAAGAGGAAATTACATATGGCCAATAAATGCAAAGAAATGGTCAGCATTATTAGTGAACAGGAAGATGCCAATCAAGACCACAATGATACAGCCATTTCTTTGGCAAAAATTTAAAAGACTAATAATACCAAATGATGGGTAAGATGTAGAATCATAAAATCTTTTTTGTGTTGCTGGTGAGATTAAAAAATAAAAATGCGGGGCGCCTGAGTGGCTCCTTCGATTGAATGTCCGACTTCAGCTCAGGTCATGATCTCACATTTCGTGGGTTCGAGCCCCACATTGGGCTCTGTGCTGACACCTCAGAGCCTGGAGCCTGCTTCAGATTCTGTGTCTCCCTCTCTCTCTCATCCTCCCCTGCTCACATTCTGTCTCTCTCTCTCTCTCTCTCAAAATTAAATAAACATTAAAAAAATAAAAATAAAAAATAAAAATACTTTGGCATTACCTTCCAAAGTTGGGGGAGAAACAAACAAACAAACAAACAAAAACATACTCTGTGACCCAGCAATCTTCTTTCAGGTGGAAAGTTTAAAACATATAAAATAAGAGAAATGTACCAGAAGTTTCATCACAGCACTGTTAAGCAAAAGCCTGGAAACAACCCAAAAGCTGCCTGTCCATGAGACTGGATGATAATTTACAGCAGTCAAAACAAATAAGTGTATGAATGAAACTCTATCATAAGATTTCATCATAAGTGAAAGAAGTAAATTTCAAATGGTATATACATCACAATGTACTTTATATAAAATTTAAATCAAAAAATATCTGTTTATTTATTAGTCATATATTCATTTACTTCTGTTGTCATGGTTATCCTAGAGATTATAGCTTATATCCTCAACAAATTAGTACTTTTATGTTTTCCTGGACAATTCAAAGATTTTAGCACTCTTAAATCCCATTTATCACCCTTCTTGCTTATTTACCATTGTTGTCATGTGTTTTAATTTTCTGTTTTTATCCCACAAAACATTGTTACTGTTGTTTTCTGCAATGAGGGTTAACTTGGTTTACCTACGTATTTATCTGGGTTTTTGCTCTTCATGACTCCCTACATTTCTGAATTTTCCTGAAATAATTTTCCTTCTTCTTGATGAACATAGTTTAACCCTCTTAGTTTTTGTCTGAAAATGTGTTTACTTTACTTTTTTTGATCATTACTTTTTTGGGGAATAAAATTCTAGATTGGGACTTATTTTCTTTTTGCACTTTAAAAGTATTGTTTCACTGTCTTCCAGCTTCCATTGCTCTTGTTTTAATGGATATTCTTTTAAAGACATTCTTTCATTTTTCTCTTGCTCTTTGTCCTTGGTGTTTAGTAGTTACACTGTGATGTGTCTAGGTGTGGGGGGGGGAGGGAAATGGAGGCTTGGTATCATTTTTAGAAAAATTCAAATAATTATCAAATATTATTTCTATCCATTTTCCTTCTCCCATTTTGTGTTCTCTATATTTCTTACAGAAAAAAATCTATAAGAAAGAGCGGAAAAAATACTCATTTTTCTTTTCCTTGTTTCATTTAAGATGTTTTTATCTGAGTTTTCTTCCAATTCACTAATTCTCTTTTCAGCTGTGTTTAATCTGTAGACCCCTGTTCACTGGGATCTTAATATAAATTACTGTTCTTAAGTTTTACAATATTTTTATTCTTTATTATAGCTTTATTTGTTTACCAGAATTTTCCTTCTTATCTTTTATTTCTTTGAACACATTAAGCATAATTATTTTAACGTTTACATCTGGTAACTCCCTTATCTTGATCCTCTTGTGTCTGTTGTTTTTCTTGGTTTTTTATGATGTTGTCATACACGTGGTAATCTTTGATTGAATGCCAGGCATTTTAAATGAAAGCTTATACAGATACTTTGAGGTCTAAGATGAAGTCATTTTACTCTAGTGAAGATTTGAGGTTTTTTTCCAGAAGACTGCCAAGGGCATTGGCAATATGAGATCACCTTAATCCCTTAAAGGATTGAGAAAATTTCACCTGAGCTTCATTCTCTGTAGGAGCTGGTCTATTTCCAGTCCACTCTTTACCCCTATGAAGTTAGCTTTAAGTCATCTCAATCTAAAACCTGGGAGATACATCCTCCTCCTTGGCAAGCACTGAACTCCAGTTTTGTCCCGTTGGCCTTATGAGTCTACCAGCAGCTTTGCTCAGCCATTCAGTCACCTCTCCCAAAATCAGCAGATGACTAAGGGGAATACAGCCTCAAATTTCTGGCTTTCCTCCCTGGGTTTCTTCTCCCTGATCAGGAATTCACATGATCTTTGCTGTCTTGTTATCTCTCTGATAATTTAAAGTGTGTGTGTGTGTCTGTGTGTGTGTGTGTGTGTGTGTGTGTGTGTGTGTGTTCCTCAAGCATTTCAACTTGCTTTTCCTGAAAGGGTTGGTCCTAATTACAAAGTTTACCTCTAAAATTAACTCCCAAGAGATACTTTTATCTATTCTCTCTGTATATCCCTTTATGTAGGAATACATGTAGATGCAACAAAGTTATATAAAAATGAAAATAAGGAAGTGACCAACCCAAGATTAGGACTATGGTTCATTCAGATAAAGAGAGACCAAAAGATGAATTGGTTGTGGGTGGGGAGAACATTGTTAGTTACAGGTTCTTCTCACACCTCTAGCTTTTGTCTCAGGTGTCATTCAAGGGAGCTAATCACGTTAAAAACAGCTAATTAAATAACTAAACAAAAAAAGACCATGCATAACCCAGTGACATGTGTGTCATGAATCATAATGAATCCTATTCTGTGTACCTGGGATTTAATTTAAAAAAGAAAATTATGTAGGAAAGAAAATAAAATCATAGTATATTATGTGACACAGAGGGGGATAATATTTAAGTACTGAACAGGGATCTAACTGAAATTGTGGCAGGCTAAAATTGAGGATTTTTTTTTCAATATATGAAATTTATTGTTAAATTGGTTTCCATACAACACCCAGTGCTCATCCCAAAACGGTGCCCTCCTCAATACCCATCACCCACCCACCCCTCCCTCCCACCCCCCCATCAGCCCTCAGTTTGTTCTCAGTTTTTAAGAGTCTCCTATGCTTTGGCTCTCTCCCACTCTAACCTCTTTGGTTTTTTTTTTTTCCTTTCCCTCCCCCATGGTCTTCTGTTAAGTTTCTCAGGATCCACATAAGAGTGAAAACATATGGTGTCTGTCTTTCTCTGCATGGCTTATTTCACTTAGCATCACACTCTCCAGTTCCATCCATGTTGCTACAAAGGGCCATATTTCATTCTTTCTCATTGCCACGTAGTACTCCATTGTGTCTATAAACCACAATTTCTTTATCCATTCATCATCAGTTAAACTTGAGGATTAAAAGTGTGTGTTTGTGGGAAAATAAAGGCCAGAAGTAAAAGATAACTAAATCTTCATCTTCTGTATTGGGAAATTAATACATAATGCCTAAAATTAAAAAGTCACAAAATGATCAGATTCTCTGGAACTAAGAAACTAAATAAGAATCTGCTGCAAGAGTTCAAAATGGTTGACTGGAGGTGTGATAGTGGGTTGGGAATGAGAAATTAAATTGGTATTTATAACAAGGATTTTAGAGCTGTTTGTTTGAATTGGTTTTTTTTTATTTTTTTAAATGTTTATTTATTTTAGAGAGACAGAATGCGAACAGGGGAGAGGCAGAGAGAGAGAGAGAGAGAGAGAGACAGAGTCCGAAGTAGGCTCCAGGCTCTGAGATGTCAGCACAGACCCAGCATGAAGGTTGAACTCACAAACCATTAAATCATGACCCGAGCTAAAGTCAGTCACCTAACTGACTGAGACACCCAGGCTCCCCAACTGTTTAAATTGTTAATAAAGTCTGTAACTTTGGTAAAAATTAAAATTAAAAAAGGATTTTCATAGCTAATTAAAAATATAAGAGATATGTAGTAGAAAATACTAGAAAGTAATACTTGAAGATAGTTTGCCTAAAACTTAACCATATCGGTGGATTTATTATTTCAACCAGTTGGCTTTCAGCCAATTCCTTTGCCATTTTCCACATGACAGGAAAGAAAGAGAGAGAAGGAAGGAAGGAAGGGAGGGAGGGAGGGAGGGAGGGAGGGAGGAAGAGAGTAAAAGCTTTAAAAAGTATGTGCTGTTCATCTGCAAGGATTTTTATAAGATTGTTATGTGTGTAGCCCTAAAGTTCTGAAAAGAGATTACACTTTTATTTGGGAGTCATGAGCTAAAAAGACAGCTTAGGGGCACCTGGGTGGCTCAGTCGATAAATGCCTCTTACTTTGGCTTGGGTCGTGATCTCACAGTCTGTGATTTTGAGTCCCACGTCGAACTCTGTGCTGTCGGCTCAGAGCCTGGAGCCTGCTTCAGATGCTGTGTCTCCCTCTCTCTGCTCCTCCCCTGCTCATGCTCTGTCTCTCTCTCTTTCAAAAATAAATAACTATTTAAAAAATTTAAAAATAAATAAATAAAAGGCTTAGCTCTTGTGCTGATTAAAAGGGAAAATTCCATAAAAATAATTGAAAACATACTATTTGATCAACTGAAAACTAGAAAAGTTATTGTCCACATGATGTGACATTATTAAGTACTGTGAAAAATGAGGATTTCTGCAAAACTGAAAAAAAAAATCCTGTTATTCCCTTCTGATGGAAAATGTACTTTTGTTCAGGCAAGTTTATTAGTTGCCTAGGCTGAATTTTTGGTTCTGTGTGCATTAGTCATAGACTGTGTTTTGTCTTCTAGTTACTATGTATCAAGCTTGGCACTGAACTACAGCCCTCCAGATCCTAGACCTGAGGATGAGGCACAGCACAATTCAGAAGTCTTCTTTGGCCACTGATCACACATCCAATCTGAAACTGTGCAAGTTGAGCACAGAACTTTAGCCTTTCTATACTTTAGTTTTGCCAACCCTAAAATGGGAGTAACCGTTCTAGCTTACCTGTTATGGTTGCTCCAAAAAGGAATTAATGTGATTGTCAAAGACATCACCTTAAAACAACAACAACAACAACAACAACAACAAAACTAGGGGCACCTGGGTGGCTCAGTCAGTTGATTGTCCAACTTACACTCAGATCATGATCTCGTGGTTCACGTGTTTGAGCCCCACATAGGGCTCTGTACTGACAGCTCAGAGCCTGGAGCCTGCTT
Organism: Prionailurus bengalensis; assembly: GCF_016509475.1. Taxonomy (NCBI): domain Eukaryota; kingdom Metazoa; phylum Chordata; class Mammalia; order Carnivora; family Felidae; genus Prionailurus; species Prionailurus bengalensis. The sequence continues at coordinate 129,621,694 of NC_057343.1, forward strand.
CAGATTCTGTATCTTCCTCTCTCTGTCTCTCCCCAGCTTGTGCTGTCTTTCAAAAATGAATTAAAAAAAACAAAAATAAACAAACAAAAACAATTTGGTTGTTAGTACAATATGCAGAAAGGAAAAGTGAAGCTGAGTTTCATATCAAGGCAGTAACAGGTTTGTTTCTGTGTTTCAGTGTCTCCATGAGTAGGTATCATTTCAGGAAAAGGAATGAACCTTGTGTATTATGTAAATAAGCACATACATGTTTTTAAATCTTGTGATATTTACTAGATACTTGTTATCTACTAGCTCTGTGTAAACTACAAAGTGTCTGTATGTTTTTGTGTTGATATATCCACAAGTCCTAATTCAGTTTTTTAGGTGTAGCCGAAGAACCAACTACATTGAGCTGCCACCAAAGTAAATGAATATAGAACATGTTTTGCCAGTGCTATAAGCACGGAATTGACCAGCCCCATGACATTTTTTGGTTACGTTTGAGTGACCATATTTTGAGTTATAAGGCTAAGCAACCTCATGGCCATAAAAAGTTCTAACACTCCCACCCTATTAGATATTGCATTTATATCTAGCTTATTCATTTCTGCCTCCACATTGGGTAACTAAGGAAACAATGATGTCACTGCTCAGTGTGGTACTTACTAACTTCCCTATTTAGGCTTATGGTTTGGGAAGCCAACAGCTATTTAATAAGTCTCACCTCCACCTCTGTAATAAATTCATACAACTTTTATTTTTCTAAGGGGAAAATAGGGGAAGCAATACCATTCTGTATGTATTGTTTGGAGGAAAATATGTATTCCAAAGTGTGCTGTTCCTGTAAAATCATCTGTGCATTGGCAGCAGAAGTTTTTTGATAGATATTGACAACATTGAGCCAGTTGGGGGACCCAAATTAATGCTCCCCTTAGGTGCCATGCTCCTTTGAACATTTGTCCTTCAACTGGCCACCCTCCTTTCTTTACCTTCCACCTTACTTTTATCTGGAGAAGCTGGCTTTCCATCTTGGTCTTCTTCCTAGTAATCTTTCCAACTGCATCATGTTGGTAATAGAAAGTTTCTAGAAATAAACAGTACCCAGATACAGCCTGGGCCCACTGCTCCCCAAATGGAATAGAAATGAGTTAGCATTCTTTTCAGTTAAATAAATACATGGGCACCCAGTACAGTTCAACGATCATTTGCCTAATATATTTGTGCTCTTAGTTTCCAAAATTATTTCACTTCTCCCTTTTCCTCAAAGTTGCTACACCCTCTACTGCTTTCTTTCAGCCTCTGACCTGACATTATAATTCATTGAGAAAACTGAAGCAACCAGACATAAGTTCGATCATTTCCTCACCATCAAAAGCATCCAGCTTCTCTACCTCCAAACCTGTCTTTCCCTACACTTCCATGAGTGAAGGCTACCTGTTCCGGCCAAAGGCCAGCCTGACACCTGGGAGGTCCTCCTCCCTCTCATTCCCAGTTTTCCCCTCTCTTTCCCTCTCTTCTGGGCATTCTCATCATCCCCATGGTCTGCTCTCTCCTGGTTTTAAAAAGCCTTACCCTGACCTTACCTGTCACTCTAGCTATTGGCCCATTTCTCAGTAGTCACTGGCAAATGTGATGTATTTCAGATTGGAGAGTCTCAATTGTGTTGAATGCTGCTGAGAAGTCAAGGGTCCACAGTTCGGAACCCTTGAGAAGGCATCTTCACTTCACTGTCTCCACTTCCACATCTCTTCTTGTCTCCAGCCTCCCCTCACCAAGCTTCTGTCCAGTCAGTTTGCTGATGCTGCTCTTATAAGGGTTCCTAGGAATCCCATCTGTCACATCCTGTGTACCCTTAACTTTTTGGCACCGTTCGGTACAAAAGCAGGGCCTGAGACAAAAACTTGCATGCACTCGTTTGTTTGGGGAAAAGATTCCAGGGAGCTAACATATAGATCACAGAGAAGGAGAGAAAGCCGACACGGTTGTGTTCTGGGCTTGGCCATGGTTATAGGTGACTGATGCAGCTGGTGCTGGATTCAGAAGACCTTGACTTACAAGACCTTGAAGAGTCTTATAAAAATATGCCTCAGAACTGTTTGTCTGGGAGACGAAAGAGGAAGCATCAGATCCCATCCCCTCCAGCTCACGGGTGAGACCCCACATATGTTATCTTTCCAGTCCCCACTAAGTGCCAAGTAGGTTTCCACTCCGCGGGCCAGAGAAGCTCCAGGGAAGGAGGAGGGAGGTACCGGGTTCCCACCTCATGCAGACGCTATCTGGCTGTACCCGCATGAAGCCTTCAAAGCCTCTGTGGGACTTGTCATTGCAACAGTGACTGGCATAAACACTGGAGCTGAGAAGATGTAAAGGAGTCACAAGCTTCCTGACACCACATTTATCAAGTACCTGTCATTGTATTTTCTGATTTCTCTGCTTCACATCCTAATGTTGACACTCCCCATGGCTGTATACTGGAGCTGCTGGTTTTTAAAAGTCCAGCCATTTCCTAGGTGACCTTATTCATCCCCGTAAATGTAAATATCATCTATTTGACTTCCAAATCGAGACCTAGAACTCCAGACTGGTGTGTTTAATTGTTTGCTTGTCTCATTCCATCTCATCATTTAGGCAATTATTCTAACGTTAATATCCTTCTTATCATAATGCATATCAAGAAATAGACTCTGAAGGCTTACCATGTGCTTCTGTAACCCTGTCACTCCCCTGTACTTACCTCTAGAAGTAACCACTCTACAGACTATATTTATAGTAACCAGTATTTATGATGTTATCACCTAGGTGTCCATCTTTAGACTCTAGTTTATGCTTGTCTGAAATTGTTTTTAGTTTTTAAATCACTTTTATAGAATTTATTATTTAGAGCCATTTTAGATTCACAACAAAGTGGAGTAGAAAGTACAGAGTTCCCATATACCTTCTGGTCCCCAACATGCACAGACTCTCCCACCATCAGCATCCCCCACCAGAGTGGTACATTTGGTACAATCACTGAACCTACCACATTGATACATTGTAATGACCCAAAGCCCATAGTTTATATTAGGGCTTGCTCTTGGCGTTATACATTCTACGGGTTGGCAAAAGCATATAATGACAAACATACAGCATTATGGTCTTATACAGAACAGTTTCACTTCCCTAAAAGCCCTCTGGGTTCCACCTATTCATCTCCCTCCTGGCAACCACTGATTTTTGATTTCTGATTTTTGATTTTTGATTTTTTTCTGCTTTCCTGGGTGGACCCAAATACCACTGAGTTGTTTGTTTGTTTGTTTGTTTGTTTGTTTCTGGCTCCATAGTTTGGCCTTTCCTCGAATATCGTATTGTTAGAATCATAGACTTACAATCTACATGGAATTGATGTGTTCATGATGTAAGGTAGAAGTCAAGATTCACTTTTTGTCTGTGTGGCTCTCCGGTTGATCCAGCCTTTGCAGACTGGCTTCTTTCACCTGGTAATATCCACTTAAGTTTCATTCATGTCTTTTCATGGCTTGATAGCTCATTTGTTTCTAGTGGTAAGTAATATTCCATTGTCTAGATGTACCACAGTTTATTCATTCCCCCATCGAAGGACATCTTGGTTGCTTCCAAGCTTTTTGCATGAATATATTGATATGTTTTTGCATTTCCTCACAATTTAAAGGACCTGGGCAATTTTGACCTGTAGTGTTTTTAGCAGTCTAGATTTTCTTCATGCCATTTATCATGTTCTTTTTCTATTGTATTTCTAGTAAATTGGGTCCAGACACTTGACCAAACTCGGGTTAGATCCCTTTAGTAAGATTGCATGTGGTTTTCTTGTCTCTCTTTTGTAATGTTGTCCTTGTCTAGATATTTTAATTCATAGGGTTACAAATTGGCGATATTCCACTTCAGCCATTTTCATTTTACTCTCCGGAATTATTTTTTAAAGAGATGCTTCTTTTTATCTACTATTTGGTAACTCAGTAGTACAGTTTACATAGGAAAGGCAAGGTAAATGATTTTCCTTAATTTATCAGTTTTTCAAGATAATGAATTAGTTCCCTGTCATCCTCTAGAGGAGAAAATTTTTCTAAACATTATAAGCAAATGAATTTATATGTTTGATAGGTTTTAATCCACTCGAATTTTTATACTTATTGAAGCTCAAAACGTCCCATTTTTGGCAGTAGGAGCCTCTTTAAGTTGTATCCCGAGTCCTTTAGACGTGACCCTAGTGATTTGTTAGCTTTCTTACTTTGGTATGACAGGATGTGCCAGGTTCATCTTAAACATTTCTTGCCCCAGATTTGGTAAAGTGTTCTGATTACCCATTTCCAATGTGAGTGGGGGGTGGGTTTCCCCACACGAACAAGCGGGCCTCTGAACACCAGATGGGTGTTCTATGATTCACCTCAACTGTGACACTATCTGCCCAGCGATGGCATCAGATCCCACTGACTAAGGGTTCAGTCCCACAAGACTGCTCCGCCCCCTTCGATGCCAATTGCAAGACCAGCTTCTTTTTTTTTATTTAAAAAAAATTTTTTTTAATGTTTAGTTATTATTGAGAGACAGCATGAGCATGGGAGGGGCAGAGAGAGGAGGAGACACAATACAAAGCAGTGCAAGCCCATCTTCTGATCAAGTGGCCATAAACCAGAGGTTCCCATGACCACTTGCATGGGTTCATTTAGTTTGCAAGAGTAGCTCACAGAACTCAGGAAATGCGTTTGCTACCAGATTTCTGATTTATTAGTACAGATGCTGAAGCATACAAATCAACAGCTAAGTGGAGAGATACATTGGACAAGGTATGAGGAAAGAGTGGGGAACGTCCATGGTCTTTGCGAGCGCACCTCTCTCACATGTTCGTTCACAAACCCAGAAGTTCTCCAAACTTTGTCCTTTTGGATTTTTATGAAGGTTTCATTTTATAGGCTTGGATGATTAAATTACTGGCCATTGGCAATCAGCCCAACCTCCAGCCTTTCTCCCCTCTCTAGAAGTTGAGGGATAAGACTAAAAGTTACTTCATTAACATAATAAAAGTCACCTTTATCTCTTACCACTTAGGAAATTCCAAGGGTTTTGGAAGCTCTGTGCTAGATGGGAATGCAAGCTGGTGCAGCCACTCTGGAAAACAGTAGGGAGGTTCCTCTAAAAACTAAAAATAGAACTACCCTATGACCCAGCAATTGCTCTACTAGGCATTTATCCAAGGGATACAGGTATGGTGTTTCGAAGGGACACATGCACCCCCATATTTATAGCAGCACTATCAACAATAGCCAAAAAAAATAGCCAAAGCATGGAAAGAGCCCAAACGTCCATCGATGGATGAATGGATAAAGAAGATCTTTTTGGCAATCAAAAAGAATGAAACCTTGCCATTTGCAACTATGTGGATGGAACTGGAGGGTATTATGCTAAGTGAAATTAGTCAGAGAAAGACAAATATCACATGACTTCACTCATATGAGGACTTTAAGAGACAAAACAGATGAACATAAGGGAAGGGAAACAAAAATAATATAGAAACAGGGAGGGGGACAAAACAGAAGAGACTCATAAATATGGAGAACAAACTGAGGGTTACTGGAGGGGTTGTGGGGGGGGGGGTGGGCTAACTGGGTAAGGGGCATTAAGGAATCTACTTCTGAAATCATTGTTGCACTTATATGCTAACTAATTTGGATATAAATTTAAAAAAATAAAACAAGTTAAAAATTTTTTTAAAAACAAAACAAAACAAAAAGAAGCTCTGTGCTAGAAACAGGGCCAAAAACCAAATATATATTTCTCATCATAAATCACAATATCATAGCTCACATCAGCCATTTTTCCAAAAAGCTCTCGTTTCCTTCAGTAGGAAGTAGTTTATCAAGACCACAATCTGGGGGATTGGTCAATGTTTCTAGGCTTTTCAGGGGAGCCAGAAAAAATATGTATTTATTTAATAATAAAATCTCTCTTGGGATAATGCTTTCATACTGTTATGTTTAATGCATATTCCTGACTGTAGGAGTTTCCCTTACCTTCTTCTGTGTTATATTTGTATCTCCTTTCTTCCACACTATGAATTTTACTTCTCAAGGACATAAGAGATGATGGAATTAGAATATCCCATAACAATTTATTTGTTTTATCCCAACTGCACACACAATAGTCTCAGAGGAACAATGCTAATAATACTAATATGACTAACACTAATATTAATATTAGTAATACTAATAAGTAATACTTGTTATTAATATTAATACTAATAATATCACTGTTACTACTAATACTACCAATGATTATGATTACTGAAAGCAGTTAAAATTCTTTTTTGGCATATAGTATCCCCATTTTTTTATGCTTGCACTCTATATTGTCAGAGGATGTAACTGTTACATACTGTTTAACCTCAGTTTCTGCATGTAATTATATATTTAATGCTGTCATTCCTTGTGTAGCTATCTCTGAGTCCTTTCTGTTGCATGAAGCTTACTCTCAGTAGATTCCTGAAGATGTGCTCATGGGAATAACATTCCTTGAGTTCTTATGTATCTTTAATAGCTTGTGCCATTTGTACCTGAAGATAGGTTTTGCTCAATGTATATCTTTGGCTCATATTTTCCTGAGTGTCTTAAATATGTTGCTTCATTTTCTCCTGCCATTAAGCACTGCTGTCAAAGTGTCTAATTGTAATGTAATTTTCTTTTCCTTTTGGGCTCCATCCCCAAGTAAGTTTTTATTGAAAATCCTTTGAGTTTTAAATGTAGCTTTAAATATTTGGGGTTTTTTGGATTCTTTTTAAGTTACACTTTTTTTTTAATTTTTTTTTCAATGTTTATTTATTTTTGGGACAGAGAGACAGAGCATGAACGGGGGAGGGGCAGAGAGAGAGGGAGACACAGAATCAGAAACAGGCTCCAGGCTCCGAGCCATCAGCCCAGAGCCTGACGCGGGACTCGAACTCACGGACCGCGAGATCGTGACCTGGCTGAAGTCGGATGCTTAACCGACTGCGCCACCCAGGCGCCCCTAAGTTACACTTTTTAATATTTGTTTTGTTCTTTAAGAACTTCTGTTATTCATATAGTAGATCTTTGATTGCTATTCATATAGATCTTTGATTGTTTGCAACATTTGTCACCTTTTTTCAAATACTTTATATCTCCTTCTTTTTGCTTTAAAAAAAAATCCCCTTTCACTTTCTATTTCCTTCAAGGCATTTTTTTTTGTTTTGTTTTTTCATTCTCATGTTCCTCAATTAGCTTTCATTTCTAAAAGGATTTTCTCCTTTCATTTCTAGTTCTTTCTTGAATTCTGTCTTCTCATTTTCTAATTTTATGGTATTTTATTTCTTATTTTCTTAGTGGTTTTTTTAGATCATTTTGAAATAGCAGATTAAAGTTTATATGTTTTATGTCTTTCTGACATGTTATTATTGACTATAGAGATGTTACTATCTCCTTATTCTGTTTTTAAAAATTATAACTTGGTGTGGGATTTGACTTCAATACTTTCATGTTGCTTATTTTTATGTGAGATTAATTTTCTTTGATTGATTGATTGATAGAGAGACAGAGAGAATGGGAGAGAGGGGGCAGAGAGGCAGAGAGGCAGAGGGAGAGAAAGAGAACCCCAAGCAGGCTCCACGTCCAGCATGCTCCTGGCGTGGGGCTCCATATGGTGACCCTGGGATCATGACCTGAGCTGAAATCAAGAGTCAGTCGCTCAACTGACTGAGCCACCCAGGTGCCCCTTCCTTAACTTTTAGAAGGAAGCTTGATTCATGTAGCTTTCCAGACTTCTCAGAGCTCCTTTTGTTTTCCTAAATTATTAACAAAATATGAGGGCTTGTGTTCTTAAATTTCCTGGTTTTGTTTCTCTCTTCCAATTGCATCTGGACCATCTCTTTCCATGGTTTCTATCATCCGTATCCTCCTCTATCAGTTTGATTCCACTATCAGTCATTTCACTACACCATGTGGCCCTGGCTTGAGAGGAAACTCTGGCTGATCATTTTTCAAAAGTTCATAGACTGTAACCCCTTCAGATGCTATTATTGTGCACTTTGCATTCACACACTGTGGGAGTAGGTAAAATCCTGCCACTTTTAGCTGTGGTCTTCTAGTTGGCCTGCTGTGCTTCCAGTGAATTCCTGAGGGCAGTTTTGATCGGTTTTTATGTAGGGATTTGGTTTTCACTACCATGCCATCCTCCTATAGCATTCTCAAGAAAGTAGTAATTTTAAGCAAAAAGTAAGAGATTTAGCCAAATCTCTCTTTGAATCAACTATCTGGTTATTTTATTGGAAATGATAAAACTACTTTGGGTGTAGAAACATGATCAAATTTTATTTTTAGAAGAGCAAAACAAAACACATGTCTCCTTTCTTCTAAACCAAACTTCTGTGTCTCTTTTCTTGAAACCTTGTCAAAAATGACATCACAGAATGGAATATATTGTTCCTAATTTAACACTTTGTGGGTGATTAATGTAAATGTTAGAGAAGTGTTGATATCTTTATAAATCATTGTTTTAAAATATATGTTTCCATTTAGTGCATTAATATTGTAAGTGAAGTTCAGTTTCTGAGTTCATACACAAGTATTAATGAATAGACACATTTACCTACTGATTAAATATAAACAGATTCCCACATTGATGACTGAGCAGAGCAGGGCTTTAGAAAATTATTACTTAAACCTTTACCTGACAGTCTGCTCAACTTCCCATGTGATTTACATCATGACTGACTTATCACCAGTGGCTTTAAGACAATATTCACTCACTGAGGCGCCTGACTGGCTGAGTCCATTGAGCGTGTGACTCTTGATCTTGGGGTTGTGAGTTCGAGCCCCATGTTGGGGGTTGGGTTTACTTTAAAATAAATAAATAATTTTTAAAGTAAATAAAGTAACATTCACTCAAAACTAGAGTTTTTAAAGATGATTTAATATTCCTTTACAAGTCGCTCTGTCAACTATAGCATCATAAGACCATAACAGATTATGTTTCTTATATTTTTATTGTTGAAGAGACAATATACAATAGAATTTATTTTTACTTAGACTTTATTGTTGTAAATCAAAGTATAAAATGTCTTAGAAAAGTAATTTAAATGCCATCACAAACTGATGGATGGATAGATAGAAAAATGGATAGATGTATGTATACATTATGAAGTAAGTATAGAAGAATGTTATTGGTAGAATCTAGATGACGGGTATAGAGGCATTTACTGTAAAATTCTTTCAACTTTTCTGTATGCTTGAAAATGTTTATAATAAAATAGTCAGGAAAATCTCATCCTAAATGTTAAACCTCTGAATGTAAAATGGAAGACACCTTGGATTTCATTCTAGAATTTCCTTGGTTAAAAGCAAACAGGGGCTCCTAGGTGGCTCAGTCAGTTGGGCATCTGACTTCAGCTCAGGTCATGATCTCACAGCTCATGGGTTCAAGCCCCACATCGGGCTTTGTGCTGACAGCTCAGAGCCTGGAGCCTGCTTTGGATTCTGTGTCTCCCTCTCTCTCTGCCCCTCCTCCGCTCATGCTCTGTCTCTCTGTCTCTCTGTCTCTCTCAAAAATAAACATTAAAAAAAAAGTTTGGGGGCACTTGGGTGGTTCAGTCAGCTAAGCATCTGGCACTTGATTTCAGCTCAGGTCATGATCTCATGGATCATGAGTTCAGGCCCCCCACTGGGCTCTGCTCTGAGTATGGAACCTGCTTGGGATTTACTCTCTCCCTCTTTCTCTCTGCCCTTCCCCTGCTTGTGCTCTCTTTCTCTCCCTCCCTCTCAAATAAACATTAAAATTAAATTAAAAGGAAAAAAAATAAACGAAGTTTGTAAGACCTAGATGAATTATACTTTGGACGTTTCTTCTGTATGTATTTAAGCACATTTTAGTAACTTCTATGAAGAATTTCCTTAAAACAAGTTGTATCTATTCTTCATGGAATTTCTCTATCCAAAATGGTTTCTGGAAGGTTTCCTTGATACAAGCTTAAGATAAAAATCAAACTAAAAAAAATTTTTGAACCGGGTGCCAGAAGATGCTAGTGTAGACAGTTCCCTCCCCATGTATTCATGCACATCATAGAGTTTTGTTTTATCACTGTAACAGGAGGGATGTGTTTGGGGCACAGGCTCAAAAAGATTTTAAAATGATGATGATATCTTTGCTACCTGCCCATAGCATGGGTTTGGTCCCTTAGAATTAGAGGCAGTAAAGGTCAGAAACTAGACCCCCTGAAACTCTGGGCACCAGCAGAGCTGCTGTGGGGCGTACGTGTCCCACTGTGCAGAAAGTGAAAGTGGACAGCACTCTGCCAACTAGCATGGAAGTCAAGACAGCTGTGGCATGCTGAAGACTGGCACTTAGAGGAGCATCCAAGACCAGCATCCTTGGCCTGGACATGGTTATTCTCCGAGTGCGAGCCTTCAGCAAAGACCACAGTGGGTTCATTCAACTAGATTCCTGAGCAGTCACGGTGGGGACATCTGAATGGGAGAAGAAAAGATGAAACCACCATGCCAGACCGGATAGAAGACATAGATGAGTCTCCCTTTGGTGGCTCATGGAAACAAACGAGGGATGCTTTGAGTACGTTTATTATTTGGGAATAAGTGCCCTAAGAAGCAGAGCCTGAGGTGGAAATTCTTATTCAGGTGATTCATTTGAGAACTGTTCTCAGGAGTTCGCATGACCGAAGGGGAAGACAGTTCCCCAAAAGTGAGGTCTCAGCTGGAGGTTAGCTTCCATCAGACCTCACACAAAAGCTCTGGAGGGTAGACTGCCTCTCACAACTAATCCCACCTGAGGTTCCTGAGGGCAGTTCTTTGGAGAAAGAGGAAGCTGTGCCTTATTAAAATTTAAACTGGAGTAGTAGGTGCAGTAGTAGTACCGCCTCTCTTAAAGAGAAGTAGGTGGAGCTTCAGCACCGCTTCTCTAGGCCTTTCACAGGGGGGGGTCTCAGAGTTATGATCTGGGTAAAGTGACCCACATTTTCTAGTCACAGGCTTCTGAGGCCAGCCATACTCACCAAATATTGGTCTTAGATTAGCTTCAAGAATGTAGACCACAACATGAATAATGTGCTTTTCCTTTTAGGGACTACACCTGCTTATAACATTTGTAAGCTCTATACTTCCGGCTGAGTAATTTTTAAAATATGAAAGGAGTAACAATAGTGTACCAAGAAAATTTGATTCAGAGTTAGCTCTCAGGCAATTCAGTCCTGTTTCTACCACTTCTGTGCTTCAGCCAAGTCTTTAAACCTCTCTGGGCTCTTGTTAGATAAGGGGTAATCAACATCTTGCTACAACCTTATTGACGTGTTGCTTATTCTATTTAAAAGGTAATGGGGAGCCAATGAAAGTCCTCAAAGAGAGGCCTGTCGGTTTAAAGTATCTTTGAGAAAGGTGAACCCAGTACCTTTGTGCGTACCGCCTGGAAGAGAGAGAAGCAGAGAGACAGGCTGGCACAGTAATCAGAGTTGAGGTAGTAAAGCCTTCCCTGCTTCCTCCCCCAACCGAAGTAGGTTAGAGTCCCCTGCAGAAGTCTCTCAAAGCGTCTTGCAATTACATGTTCAGTGTTCATTTTATCCACTAAACATTACTTTGCCTGAGGGCAGGAACCATGCCTGTCTTATTCGTCATTGCACATCCAGAGCTGGACACAGTGTCCAGCAAATATTTGCTGAATAAATGAGGGGTTTGAATAAAGTAGAGGGATGTAGTTTAATATCAATAGGTACTGGTCAAGAATAAATGACAAGTCTTAGTACCTGGTGAAGGAGAAGAGTGATAGGTAACTTAAAAGCTTTGAACCCAAGAGGACATTGACAAAAAAGTTATAAGGGTAAGTATATTGGTCTTCTGTTGCTGTAGAACAAATTACCTATTAGATGCAAATAATCCAATACACCTATTGGATGAGGAGTCTGGGCACAGTTTAACTCGGTCCTCTAGTTAGTGTCCCACAGGCTGCAATGAAAGTGTGAGCCAGAACTGATGTTCTCCTCTGGAGCTTGGGTCCTCTTCCAACCTCATTCAAATTGCTGGTAGAATTCAATTCCTTACAATGATAGGACTGCTCAGTTCCTAGAGGTTGTCTTCTTCCTAAGTAGTTCACAAGGTGGTCATTTGTTTCTTCAAGGTCAGAAGAAGAGTGTCTTTCTTTCTTTAATTCTCTTCTTTCATGAAGAGGCTGTACCTTCTTTTAAAGGTCTCACCTGCTTGGGTCAGGCCCACCTAGGATAATTTCCCTTTTGAATAATCATAGTCAGCTGATTAGTGACCTTAATTACATCTGCACAATTTCCTCATCTTTGCCATATTCTGTTGGCTAGAAGCAAGTCACAGCCTCTACCCACACTGAATAGGAGGTGATGACCCAAAGGTGTGGATACCAAGGGGTAGGAATCACGGGCAGCCACTCTGGAATTCTGCAGACCTCAGTAAGTCAGCTCAGTCCTTGTCATGTTTGAGTGGTAGTGGGAGACAAGTTAGTGATGCAGGAAAAGTCATTTGGACTTGTGTATTGGACACAGTTGATACTATGAGAAGGATTTATTACCCAGAGAGGAAAGCAAAGGGACAAAGACACTCTGGGTTTGGGGAAGATATTTACTATTTGGGAAGGAAAAGGACCTAGCAAAGTAGAGAAAGATCAGCAAAATAGAGCAGAAGAACTCATAATGACCTGTCATATATGCAGGAGGGAATTTCCAGAGTTGGGGATTTATAGAGTTGAATGTCACAGCACTGAAGGGGAACACTGGTAAAACCATTCATTTAACTGTGCAGTGACCTTAGAGAAAACCATTGTGATGCTGTGCTGGTGGCAAAGTCCATGTTGTAAGGAATTAATGAGGCAGGAGATGGTAAAGTAGTTGGAAGAGGAGTATTGGGTCCTGGCCTCTGAGAACTCCCATGTCAGTCAAGGGCAGGGCTGGGCCAAGAGTCACTGATTCTAGAAGAGAATAAGCTTTCCCAGAGCCTGTTTAATCTAGCTCTGCGTACACAGCCCTCTGTTAACTTTCATCCTGGGGTGTGAGGTCACTCCATGGTTTGCACTTAGGCTGTTTTGGGGCTCTTCTGGGCAAGACAAATGAGACTTTTAGTAGAAAACATGAGTAATCTACCAACTTGGGAGAATCTGGGATAAGGAGCCTTTCTAACTCTCTGAAGAGTTAAAAATAGACTCTTCATCTAGTTCTGTGAGTTGAATTTTTAATGAGTAAAAATCCTTGGTTGGTTTCTTTTTGGCCAGGCCTCATTTCTTTCAAGTCAGGAGCCCACTTGCCCTAGCTGTTTTGCAGAAATCAAGTCGAATTCTGAGCAAATGAAATAGTAGGAAGCATTAAGCAATTTTTGGACCCACGACAGATATTCTGAGGCTCTTGAAATAACCAGTATTGAAGAGGTGTCTCATTAATAAAATGCAGTGTTGCCATATAAAAGCTAAATTTAATTCCAGTGTAAGAAATCCGTAAATGAGACAGTTTCTCTTCATGGTGTCTCAGGATTGTGTTCCATTCTGTCGCCTTTCTCTCAAAAGATCAACCTGAAATCATTTTCTTTTTATTATGAGACTTGTATAGCTAACAAAGACTAACACAAACAGTGTCATTTTGATTGTGTCGATATGGCAATAATGTTTTTGGACTTTCTTGTATCTCCTTTTCATTATCAGTTACAAATATTTACTTCCATCACCAAGCTATTCATATAAGTGCTTTCATCTTTTTTTCCCTTTATCGTTTATTCCATGTTAAAAATTCCTGGATATGAATGCTGTTCATAGAAAAATAGGATTAAAATCTACAGCTCTAAGAGTTTATAATCATCTCTGCAGCCCATGTGTTCATCTAACATTTTAAATGGATTTTTCCATCATTCTAAACCAATAGGGTAAGTGCTATACACACTGTTGTAAAGTGTATTTCATGGCTCACTGGGTTTTTCTGTCTTTAACTTTACAATATATGTAATTTGATTAAAATTTTTGGCTGGTCAGGATAAGAAGAAATAGAGGGAAATCGCTCTTAACAGAATCTCCAGTGTGCCTGGGATTATAATTGAAGCAGAAATGAACATCTTTCTCTGTAGGAAGTTAAAGAAAGGCTTTGTTCCATTTTTACATTGGAGATCATCTGTTATTGTAACCTAGACACCTAAACCCACTCCAAATTCAAAATGTGCCATTTATAAACATGCATGCCAAGTTTCAAAATGCCCTTTTTAATGTTTGCATATAATTTGAAGCTTGCAATGCCAAAGTAAAATGCAGTTTCCATTGTATTGCATTACCCACACTGCATGTGAGCTGCTTATTTTCTCTGACATTACTTGAATAGATGAAGCATAGTTTGACTTGGTTCAAAAAGAGGAATGTTTCTCGGCTCAACTGAAATGATTGCTAGGTATAAGCTGCCAACTTCATTTTCCCCCCACAGAAATGTACATTTTTCCCTATTATAAAATGTACTTATAATAGAAATGAGACAGTTCCCAAGAGTGTGGTTATCCAGAGGTAATCTCAACCCAATCTGATTAGAGGCAAGTGGCTCATGCCTCAAAATGCTCCAGGGTATGATTATTTTATGATAACCATACTCTGTATCATGTCTTATTGATTAACTAATAAAGCATCAGCATTGCTATTTAGAAGAAAAGCTGAGAAACCAGGGGAAGATGTTGGTTCTAGAAGGAAGTGATTCTTTTGAAGGATCCCAGACTACCTCTTTTGCGCCAACTTTTTACAATTTTGGGTGTAACATGAAAGGTCATCATGTGCCTATTGTCATATCACTTTGGCAATAAGATCATTTATTGGTTAAATCTGATGCATTGATTTATATTTAAATGTACCCTAAATTGTTGCCTCTCCCTGTTGTGAGAGAAGAATGTGTGAGAGCAGAATGACATTTCTTGGAAGAATGCTGCATTTTGTTCTCTTCATCCAGATGACTTCATTGGACAGGTCCAGGGAAATATAGATAGAACCTGAAAAATATAGCAACCAGCTTGCCTATGGAAGCCATATGCTGGTAATATCACCTAGCTTTGGAGTGAGAAGAGCATATGACTAGCAGGCAAGTATTTTGCAGCTAGAATAGCTTTTGGACTATCAGTAGGAGTATGTCCCCATGGCATGTAAGTCCAACATTCAGGTACTCACAATATCCATATCTCTCCCAAAGGCTGTGACTACATGTGTATAAAAAAGGTGGGGCAAGGAATTAAAGCAATACCTTAGGCGATTCAATTTAGCAACCTGTTTTGTCAGTTACTTGATGTTTTCATTTGTAAATATAAGCTTATGGCCCAAATTACCAAATTATTGCCTTACTATTCCATTTTGTCTTACTAGGTAGACACAGCTAATATGTTCAAGTTGAAAAATGTTCCACAAGTAATAGTGTCCAGCTGTAGTTCTTGGTGTTGTATGTTTTTGATCAAATTTAAGTCTCTGAGAAGTATGATCTAGTCCCTTCTGTAATAATTCGTCAAGAACCACAGGGTGTTGGTTGGGGTCAAGAAATCTTTTTTACTCCTCAGTCCATTTCCTTGGCTATACATTATTGATATCATCTAACAAAGATATACATAGGGTTAGCTTAATTTATTCATGCCTGCTTTAAGTATCCCACTACTCACAGAGCCAGTAGTATTTTTATCTTCAAAATCCAAATCTGCTAGAATGGAATTTCTAATTTCCCAAAGAACATTTTACCAGAATCTCTATCTTTAAGATCTAGGTTTATTAGTATTTGTCACAAGAACCATCTAAACCATTTACATTAGAACCTTAAAACTGATCAAACTAATTACTTAGCACACATCATTCTATATTAATCCGATGCTGTTCCGCCCCCTTTTTAAAACCAGACTTTACTGCTCATCTCTTTCTTTCTCCTATGATAGCACCTTTTTTTCCCATCAGACCTTTTGTGTTGTTTGTTTGTTTCTTTCGGCTGAATAGACACACTCCTTATAAATTATCTTTGACAGTCTTGCACAGTAAAATATGAAGACTCTGCCCTCCGAGTTCTTAAAATTAAGGGAACATGGAACTCCCAAAGACTGATGATGATATCTATCCTAAGAAGAGTTGTCCAAGAAGAGATCCCTCAACTTTTTCCCCTGGAGTAAAGAGCCAGCCACCCCATTGGTTCTATAACGTCTGGTTCTCAGACGTTAACAGGTCCTGTAATCGTCAGTGAGGATCAACATAGATGAGTAATGGTTGATGTTCTCATGTTTTTTGTTTTTGGTTTTGGTTTTTTTTCTGCTTGTATTTACCATGAGAGGGAAACTTCATTAAAATGGAGTCAGGAGGCCAGAAGGGGGAGCTCTTTTGCCCTACCACTCCTCATCAAATGGCCCAGTGAATATATACTACTTTACTCCAGCAGAAGGAATGTTTTCTCTTTGCCCAGCAACAGCCCAGCCAATGAAAGACTACCACAACTCAGCCAGTGAAAAGCTACTATACCTCAAACTCCTAGTTTATTCCAATGGACTTTTTTATTTATAAGAGCCTCTCCAAACACTCCCCTTTCATCTGTAAGAGTTCTCGAGTTGCCTCCTTTGTTCTCTAGTTGACTATGCTTTTGACATAGCTTTCATGACCCAAATTCCAATTCTCTGCTCTTCCCAGATAAATCCAGGTTTGCTGGCAAAATAAGTGAGTTTTATTTTTAAGGTTAATATAACTTAAGGTGTTCTGTTTTGGTTTTTTTTGTTTGTTTGTTTGTTTGTTTGTTTTACAATGACAAGTGAAAATAATTTACATATATGAACACATTGTAAGATATTGCATGTCCTTCTATCTCTTATCTTCTCGTGTCTGTGTCTCTGGTTGTTCCTTTTTGGGTGTGTAGTTCAATAACTCCTACATTTAGTTAGCATAGGCTAAATTACACTGCATAACACACACCTATAAAGTTGTAGTGTCTGAAAATAGCAGGTATTTATTTTTCACTCTCTAGATGAAATCATTGGTCAGTGGGCTAGGCTCTGCTCCTCATAATGTCACTTTAGGACCCAAGCTATCAAGGGCATTGCTGTGCCCTAGAGCAGTGGGCAAAGAGAGCTCTGGGGAATCCTGCGTTAGTCAAGTGCCCTGGTCCTGAAGTGATACACACTGACCAACATTATACTCCTAGTCCATCCAACAAGGACTGTACCAGAAAGGTCAGACAGTACAGAGCTGTCATGGGTCTGGAGTGAGGGAGAGCTGGAAACCCTTGGTGAACACCATGAATGACTATCACATGCCCTGAACTAAACAGTAGAGTTGGCTTTTCCAGCTTATGAAGGAGCTCATTAGCTTTTTCTCCCACATTACCTAATAAATCCTAACCACATCTCAAAATCTCAGATTAAGGATATTGTCATCAAACTTTAAGGTGTAAGAGTGGACTTATTAGTTTTCTATTGCTGCATGAAAAATTACCACAAAGTTAGTGACTGAAAACAATCTATTATATAGTAGTTTCCATGGATCAAAAGTCTGAGTTTGGTTTAACTGGGTGTTATGCTCAGGGTCTCATCAAGCTGAAATCAAGGTGTTGGCAGGGGCTCAATCCCATTTGAGGGTTGGATTCCTCTTACAATCTCACTGGTTGTTGGTGGACTTCACTTCCTTGAGGTTGTTGGAATAAAGTCCCTAGTTTCCCACTGGCTGTTGGTCAGGGACTACTCTCAGTTCCTAGCAGTCATACTCAGGTTCTTTGCCACACAACATCTTCTATAAGTAGTTCACAACATGGCTCTTTGCTTCTCCAGGGTCAGCAGGAGAAATCTCTCTGATTTCAAATCTCTCTGATCTCTTTTAAGGACTCTGCTGATTAGGTCAGGCCCACCTAGGATAATCTCTTTTTGATTAATTCAAAGTCAACTAATTAGGGCTCTCAATTACATTTACAAATCCTTCTGCCACATG
The DNA here is from genome assembly GCF_016509475.1 of Prionailurus bengalensis. Lineage (NCBI taxonomy): Eukaryota > Metazoa > Chordata > Mammalia > Carnivora > Felidae > Prionailurus > Prionailurus bengalensis. The sequence goes on from NC_057343.1 coordinate 129,639,613, forward strand.
ACATAACAAATTATTGGAGTGATATCTTATTATACTTACAGGTTTCTCTCACACGTAAGTGGGGAGGGGATTAGACAGAGGACATATACACCAGGGGACAGGAATCTTGGGGGCCATCTTGGAATTCTTCCAACATAGAGACATAGAGGGGCCATATCTGTGCAATAAGAAGCCAGTCCTGAAAACTGGTAGTGTTTGGTACCATCTTAATAGCTGGTTTTACAGACCATTTTGTTGGTTTGTTCAGTGAATTAATAAAGGGGAGAGAGGGAGGGAGGAAGGAAACTGATATGAAATGACATCAAGTTGAGAGGGCCATGAGGCAGTGAAGGAGCCACGTATGAATCAGATCAGACTCCCAAATGCTAAACTTCTAGTTTATTCCCAAGTGTCAAACTGTCTCTCTAATGTAGGTAAGTGTGGCATTCTTAGATGACCCTTGGTGTATCTTATTTCTTCTACTTTGTGATACAGCATTTTTTAAGGTTTACTTTTAAGAAACTTACTACATTATTCTTTTCTAGAGGGAAGCACATTGGTTACTCAGCTCCCTGCTCAACTGCCTAAGACGGCTCATTATTCTATAATATGTGCAGTATTGCCCAGAAGTAATTTTCCTTTTATTTTTGCCCACAAGGTGGAAAATTAAGGTTGAAATACAACTTTATTTTTGCTTTTCCCAGAAGAGGTGACAGTGTAGTTTTTCCTGCTTGTTTTTTGACAAGCAGTGAAATATTATTTTGGCTATAACTGTTGACTCCTTCATTCTCTTTTGGCAAAAGTTTTATGTAGAGTGTCTCCTGCCTTTGTTTATGCCCTAGAGGCCCATCCTAAGGGTCTTGCAGGATGGAGGGGGAATCCCCTTTCAGAGCTTTGTGACCTGGTTTTTCTGCCTGTTGCCGTTCTCTTCCTTTTCTCATCAGAGAGGCTTGTTCCATATCTCTCCATAACATTTCTGCCTAGGAAATACCACTTTTTTTGTACTGAAGAAATGGAGCTCTAACAAAGACTTGAACAGTGTTGGATTTGGTTTCTCTTTGGTCCTGAGTACTCACATACTAGTATAAACATTGACCAAGGGAGACTCTACCTATTAGATTTTTTTTTTTTTAACCTTGATTTCCTTCTTTTCCATCTCCTGTTGGTCCTTTTTAAAATAAACTCCAATGTGATAAAGTATTTAAAGAAACTTAATAATGAAGAACTACTAAGATTATCTTTTAGGTCCACTTTTATATAGATCTTTTCCTGTAATTACATTTAACATCATTTTGTGACCAATACCTAAGGTGAACTGATTTGATGGGAAAGTATGTTGTTGGGGTTTTTTTTTTCCAGCCAAAGAATGTTTAAAGAGTCTATAAGGTCCTCAAGTTTCTATTCAGTATTCATTCAGTGCAAATTCTTGAGTGGGTACTACAAGTGTAGTGAGACAGAAGAAAGACCTGGCCTCTGCCCTCAAGGAACCTTAGTTTAGAATCAGACAAACTTGAGTTTGAATTCTTCTTCTCCCACCCCCTGAGTTAAACCTTAGGCATCTTATGTACTTCTCTAAGTCTTTATCTCGTGTCTATAAAACGGGTATAATAAGCCCTATCTCCTTAGATCATGAATATTCAAAGACTCAAGTCACATAAAAAATATATTACATCATGCCCAAACTGGGAACCCGAGGAATGATCGAATCATTTAAAAAAAAAAATTCATTAGGGGCACCTGGGTGACTCAGTCAGTTAAGCGTCCACCTTTGGCTCAGGTCATGATCTCTCAGTTGGTTAGTTTGAGCTCCACATCAGGCTCCATGCTAACAGCTCAGAGCCTGGAGCCTGCTTCAGTTTCTCTCTCTCTCTCTTTCTCTTCTTTCTCTCTCTCTGCCCCTATCCCCCCTCACACTCTGGCTCTCTCTCAAAAATAAACATTAAAAAAACTTCTTTCAGTAAAATAAAATATAAAACAAAAAATACATAAATATAATCCATTAATTGATTATTAGAAGAAAACCATATGATCATCTCGGCAGATGCAGAAAAGGCATTTGAAAAGCTTCAACATTTAATAGTGATAAAAACTCCTAGCCAACTCTTAGGAAATTCCTTTACTTGATAAAGGTACCTACCAAAAACCTAAAGTAAACATATTTATTAATGATGAAATGTTAGAAACATTCCATGTAAAATCAGTCAAAAGATCATAGTTGTCACCTATTGCCACTTCTATATTCCTTATTATACCGAGTTTACTGGTCAACACAGTGAGATATAAAAAAGGAAGAAAAGACATAAGGATTGAAAAGCAGCAAACATGACATAATATTTATGAAGGGTATGAGCACTTTGGAGAGAACCCAAAGCAACCTACATACATAGTAAGAGTTTTTCATGCTGGTTTGATAATATGATTTACATATTAAGACCAATTTTATTTGTATACTCTAGCAACAAACAGTTGGAAAACATATTTTAAAAGATTTTCTTTAATAAAGAACCTAGAAGTTAACCTAACAAGGGTTTCCCAGGTTGGTATGGAAAAAAATTATAAAACTTGCATGCCTAACCAGAATCCTGGTTATAGCCAACACTCCATCTACCCTATACCTGCACCTGTGCCACTGAGTGTGACTGGAGTAAAATGACACAAACATGCCAGCTGGTTTCTCTTTAAATTTAGGATTGCTAATCTTAACTGGGCCCTACTGCTTCCCTGAAATTATGCTGGTTTTTTTTTTTTTTTTTTTGGTCCAATTCTGTTCCCTTTCTCCTATCTCAATGTCTTCAAAATGGGTACATGAACATAGAATTACCATGTAATCCAGCAATTCCCCTCCTAGGGGAATTAAAAAATTAAAAGAATTAAAAGCAGGTACTCAAACAAGTATTTGTACCTCAATGTTCAGAACACCATTATTCACATTTGCTGAAAAGTGGAAACAACCTAAATGTCCATTGCTAGATGAATATGGTATTTATGTATGAAGGAATATTATTTTGCTTAAAACACAGTGAAATTCTAACACATGCTACAACATGGCTAAACTCTGATAACATTTTGCTAAGTGACATAAGCCAATGTTTACAAAAGGATAAGTATTAGATCATTCCACTTATATGAGGTAGCTAGAATAGTCACATTCATAGAGACCAAAAGTAAAATAGTGGCTGGCAGGAGGGAGGAAAGTGGAGTTAACAAATACAGAATTAGAGTTTGAGAAGGTAAACAAGTTCTGACAATGAATAGTAGAGATGATTGTACAACAATGTAAATGTATTTAATGCTGCTGATTGTACACTTAAAAATGGTTAAAAAGGGGTTGTTGAGCGTCCAACTCTTGATTTCATCTCAGGTCATGGTCTCATAGTCATGAGATCGAGCCCCCCCGTTGGGCTTTGTACTGGGTTTGGAACCTGCTTGGGATTCTCTTTCTCTCCCTCTCTCTCTCTGTCCCTCTCCTCCACTCACGTGGTTGTTCTCTCTCTCTCTCTCTCAAAATAAATATTTAAAAAAATGATTAAAATGGTAAATTTTACGTTGCATATATTTTACCACAATTTTTAAAACAAACATCTGAAGACTTCCTATGAGATCCTTGGCCAAGGGCATAATTTTGTAGATACACTCTCCCCAAACTAACGTGTCTAAGAATATCTGAGATTCAGGAGTCCCCTTTCACATTGCTCTTCTCTTCTGTATGGGAAAAAAAAACGTTTTTAATCATGCATCTCATATTATGAATCTTATTATGGTGCATAGCCCTGGTGTGTAAGAAACTGGATAAAGAGATAATTTGAAACATTGTTGTATATGCTGAGGAAATGAGTGACTCACTGTTGGGAAATATTTATTACTACAGCTCAGTTATATTCCAGCTCTTTGCTTTTAATTAAATTGAACAAGAACTAATTGAGTTGTCAGCAAATACATCATTGAAAATAATCTTTAATGATAGACATAAAATATTTATACAAATAATAATTTATTGCAGTATAATTAATAAATCATGTTGTATTATTTTCAGGTGTGCAATATATTGATTCAACAATTCTATGCATTACCCAGTCCTCACCACAATAAGGGTAGTTACCATATATTATTACATGATTATTGACTATATTCCCTATGCTGTACTTTTCATCTCCATGATTTATTTATTTTATAACTGGAAATGTGTACCTCTTAATCCCCTTTATCTATTTTGCCCATCTTCCCCACCCAACTTCCCCCTGGCAACCACCAGTTTGTTCTCTTTTGTTTGTTTCTTTGTTTGTCTGTTGTTGTTATTTTAGACTTCCACATATAAAATCAAATGGTATTTGTCTTTCCCTGTCTGACTTATTTCACTTACCATAATACCCATTAGGTCCATCCATGTTGTTGTAAATGATAAGATCTCATTCTTTTTGATGTGTGACTAATATTCTATTGTGCATATCTATCGATGGACACTTAGGTTGTTTCCATATTTTGGCTGTTGTACATAATGCTACAGTAAGCATAGAGATATATGTCTCTTCATGCATTTTAGTGTTTTTGTTTTCTTCAGATAAAGACCCAGAAGTGGAATTACTGGATAGTATGGTACTTCTATTTTTAATTGTTTGAGGAACTTCCATAATGTTTTCCACAGTGGCTACACCATTTTGCATTCCCACCAACAGCGCACAAGAGCTCCCTTTTCTCTACAGTCTCATCGACGCTTGTTATTTCTTGTCTTTTTTATTCTGGCCGTTCTGACTCATGTGAGGTGATATCTCATTGTGCTTTTGATTTGCATTTCCCTGATGATGAATGATATCAGGTATCTTTGCATGTGGCTGTTGGCCATCTGTATGTCTTCTTTGGAAAAATGTCTATTCAGGTCCTTTGCCCATTTTTTAATTGGATTGTAGATCTTTATATATTTTGGACATTAACTCCCTATTGGATAAGTCATTTGAAATATCTTACCCCATTCAGTAGGTTGTGTTTTTGTTTTGTTGATGGTTTCCTTCACTGTGCAAAAGCTTTTTATTTTGGTCTAATTACAATAGTTTATTCTTTCACTTAGGAATATACACATAAGGCTCACATAACAAGTCTTTGCTTTTACTTAAACTGAACTGAAAAATAATTTTTGATAATAGATATAAAATATTTATAAAAATAATTTTGATAATTTTTGTGATTTTGATAAATAATTCAGGAGTTTCAAAAATTTCATACCTTTGCTTTAACACAACTTCTCTATAAGTGAATTTATATCTTATGCAATGATAAATTTTTGGTGAAACATTTTAGTTGCCTCTTTAAAATGTATGAGGAGAGGGCATGCCTGGGTGGCTCGAGTCATTAAGCATCTGACTTCAACTCTGGTCATGATCTCACAGTTGGTGAGCTTGAGCCCTGCTTTGAGTGAGCTCGAGCCCCTGCTTCAGATGAGGCCCACTCTCTCTCTGTCTCTCCCCCCCCCCCGTCTCTCTGCCCCTCCTAGGATTCTCTCTCTTTCTGCCCCTCACTCACTTGTGCCCTCTCTCTTTTTCTCCCTCTCCAAAAAAAAAAAAAGTATGAGGAGATATCATTTTTTAAAATTATTTTAGGAGGTGTGCAAGGAAAAAATTTGATGATTACTTTGTTGCCTACCTGATATGTTTTCCGTGCTTCACAAAATACCAGGTTTTGCCAGACTCTATCAGCTGATGACCCTTTCTATTGCACTGAGAAAATTGAAGCAGTCAAAAGAGAACCTCCACAAACCACCCACTCCACGTACACACCTGCTCGCATCTGCACCCACACTATATCCCTCCTCTTCCTATAGATGATTTTCCTGAGCTATTAACTAAACCCAAGCCCTCTCTTTATGAACTGGGTCCCATCCCTTCTTGTCTTTTCCAGGGCATTGCTCTAGCTGTTTGCCTCTCTGTTATATCATCCACTGTTTCCCCTTAATATTGATTCATTCCAATTAGTAAGCATATACACTATTATTTCCTGTCACCTTCAAAACAAAACCAAAAACCTATCTTGATCCACATTCCCTCAACCCCTTTATATATAATTTTATAATTTATAGCAACATTCCTGGAGTTATCTACTCTCAATTCTTCTCTTAGACCTCCTTCACTGAGGCCCCTTCCCATTTCCATTGCTTTTTGTCAGTGCCACCAGTAAGCTCTACTTTGCCACATCCCGTGGCCAGTTCTTGGCCCTCCTCTTACTAGACCTATCAGCAGCACTAGGCATATCAGACCTATCCTTGAAATGATTTCTTTACTTGACTTGCAAGGATTCCTAATTCCCTAGAGTTCCCTTCTGGTCACTCCTTCTCAGTCCCCTTTGTGGGTTCCTCCTCATCTATCCAGCTTCTTGGACCTCTTCTCTTTTCTGTCTATATGTATTCCCTAGTCATCTCCTTCAATCTTCTATCTTCAAATGCCATCTTATCAGCTTGCTCCAGGTATCTTCTCTTTCCCTCCAGATCTCTTCTCCATCTTTCTCCATCCTGGACTCTGCCTCACGTGGTCGACTTGTATATATTTTGTCAACAGGCCTTTGTGCCCTCTGGCTTCTAGATGGTTGTGACCAACAGCAAAACTGTGGCAGGATATTCATGGGACAGAGATGACCGATGTTGGGATATTTATTTCCACAGCCCCTTTATGTGAGGACTCTTAAGCAAAGATGACTCCTCTCAAGGCCCTTCTTCACCCAACTTACTGTTCCTGTAATCCCTATCTCTCCTGTTCTTTTAGTATTTGAAACACTCAGGGTGTTCAGCTATTCCTTGTGTTTCCATACATGCTCACCTCTAACAATCCTTTTGTAAATAAACTCTCCTTAAATATTCCTAATTTGAGTATGCCATTGTTTTCTATTGGGACCCTGACTGGTATGGTGCAGATGACTTCCAAATTTATACCTTTGTTTGGAGTCTTCCTTCTGAACTCCAGTCTTCTATATCTAGCAGACTACAGTGCACCTCCTCTTGAGCCATCCACCAGAAGTCTCAAACTTATCCTGTCCAGTATTGAGCTCCTGACATTCTCCCTCCAACCTCTTCTTCCCCTACTCTTCACCATCTTGGTAAATGGCAGCGGCATCCTTCCTGTTGCTCTGACATATCTCTCAGCTTAATCAATCCTTGCCTCCTCTCCTCCCTCACATCTGCTCTATCAGCAAATACTCTTGGTACTACCTTTCACTGACCATTGCTACTACTCTGATCCAAGCTGCCATCACATTTCATCTGAATTATTGTAGGAGCCTCATGGATGGCCTCCCTACTTTCTCCCTGTTCATTGGTTCCAACAGAGCAGCCAAGGCAGTCTTGTTACACACAGTCAGATCACGTCTCTCCTCTGCTTATCAGCTCAGCCTCGCCCTGACCTACGTAAATGGATCTCTGTCAACTTTCTGACCTCATTTATAACTCCTGCCTTGATTCTCTCCACTTCAGACATTGTGGACTCCTCAGAGTTCTTTGAACAGACCAGATAAACCAGCCTAAACTTGCTGTCCCTCTGCTTGAGATTCTCTTCCCCTACATAGGCACAGAGCTGCTTTCCTCACTTCCTTCTGAACCTTTATGTGTTTATTGCTTATTTACTTTACTTTTATTTATTCTTTTACTTATTTATTTTGTTTACTGTCTTCTCCCTACCAGAATATACGTTTTGTGAGAGCAGGGATTTTTGCCCTTTGGAGTAGTTTCCGGCTGACAGCAGTTGCATTTTGAATAAAATGAAAACATTAAAAAAGACCTAAATAAATGGAGATGCACTGTTTTATTGGATAGGAAAACTCAATATTATAAAGATGTCACTTCTCCTCAAATTGATGAATATAGTACAATTCCAATAAAAATCCCAATGGGGTTTTTCAAAGAACTTGACAATTCTAAACATATATTGATGAGCACAGCCTAAGAATAGCTAAGCACTCTTGAAGAAGATTAAGGTGGGGAATCTGCTGTTCCAGGTATCAGCACTTTTTCATCAAGTTATGGTAATTCAGAGAAGGTGATATTGATTCAGGACTAAACAAAATGGCAGTAGAACAAAATAGAAAGCCCTGAAGCAGACCTATGCATATGGCAACTTAATATATGACAGAGGTAGCAATGCAATCATTGGAGGAAGGAAAGATAATTCTATAAACTGCCCTGGAACAGTTGGTTATCCATAAGGAAAAAATGAAATTGGATCCCTACCTCACACCATACACAAAATTAATCCCAGATAAATTACACTTAAATGTGTAGGACTTTAACATCTTTAGCAGAAAATAGATCATATCTTTTTGTCTTTGAGGTAGAGAACCTACTAACAAAAAAAGCAAAAAAGTGCTGGCCATGAAGAAAATATTGATAAGTCTGTGTACATAAAAATGAAGAACACTTGTATATTAAGAGACACTATAAAATGAAAATATACATTACAGAATGGAAGAAGATATTTGAAACAAACATAATTGGCAAATTATTATTATTTAGAATATATAAAGAACTCCTAGAAATCAAATATCCCAAAATGAAAATGATGAGATCTTGAACGATCTTTCACAGCAGAAACACAAATGACTGATATACTTTATCCCTTTCGTAAACAGAAAAACTCAAATTTGCATTAGAAATCACAGGATTTTTGTCTTAATTAAAAAGTGTCATAAAATGAAGGATGAGTAGGGGTATGGAGCAAATACAGTACATGCTACTGGTGGAAATGTAACTTGGTACCCTCATGGGAAAAAGTTTGGTGTTAGCCTCTAAATGTGAACTTTTACTTGTGTACCAGGAGACTTGTATGGGAATGTTTATAACAGCATTGTTTACAATAACAAAAATCAAACAACTCCCCTCAAAGAAACATGTTTTTTTTTTTAAATGTTTATTTATTTTGGAGAGGCGGGGGAGGGATAGAAAGAGAGGGTGACAGAGGATCTGAAGTGGGCTCTGCACTGAGAGTGGAGAGCGCAATTCAGGGCTCAAACTCACGAACCGTGAGATCATGACCTGAGCCAACACTTAACTGACCAAGCCACTCAGATGCCCTGAAACACAGTTTTAAGAGGCTAGAAAAAAACCAAATATCCATTGACTGTATGAATAAATTATATATTCATGTGATAGATTTAGAACAGTGAAAATGAATGAACCACAAGTACACACTGGCTTTCTTTCCTGTCCCACTGGCCTGTGTCGCTCTTATCCTGGCAGCTCATGCAGCTCAGCTCCAGGACAGAATAGCTTGTCCTTCAGATAACAACGTGGACTTTCAGTGCCAACCCTTTTTCCTTCTCCTCAAACTCGGCTTCTGACTCATTTTGCTACTGGCTTCACACTCTGTGGACCTCACTCCTAAACCAGGCTGTGTGTGTGTATGTGTGTGTGTGTGTGGTAAAGAGAGGATTTGTGAACAGTGTTAGGATTCTGACAGGGAGAGGAAGGAGGGAATGGGCCCCAGGTAGGCAGCCACTGTCCACTATAGATTTTCTTTGACTTACAATGGGGTTACATCCTGATAAACCCATCATAAGTTGAAAATATCCTAAGTTGAAAATGCTTTGAATACACCTAAGCAACCAAACGTCATAACTTAACCTACCTTAAACATGCTCAGAACACTTACATTAGACAATAGTTGGGCAAAGTCATCTAACACAAAGCCTATTTTATAAGAAAGTGTTGCCTATTTCATGCAATGGACTAAATACTATGTTGAAAAAAAAAAACAAAATGGCTGTCAGTGTATCGTTGGGCACCCTCGTGATCACATGGTTGATGGGACCCGCTGCTTCACTGCAGCTGCCCAGCATTAGACGAGAGGATCATACTGCATAATCCTGGCCCAGGAAAAGACCAAAATTAAAAATTCAAAGTACAGTTTCCACTGAGTGTGTATAGCTTTCAGACCATCGTAAAGTTGGAAAATCGTGTCCAACTGTCATAGGTTAGGGACTGTCTATAGTGCCGGTTGACACTTCTTCCCTCTTGCCGTGCCTCCTTGAGGGGAGGGACTGTGTCCGTATCATCCCTGCATTTTCCCAGCATGGCACCCGGCACATCTCAAGCATTCAAGAAATAGTGAACAGAAGATTAGTCTAAGAAAGACCAAACTGAGCAGACCCAACTGGAACAGAAATCACGTCAAGAGCCTCTTGCCAGAATCAACACACTCATTGGGAAAGCCGGTGGCTACAGATAAAGAAATAGGTGGATGACAAATTAAGAAACAGAGGCATTTAGGGCTTTCTTTGACTAGTGAAACAAAAACTTACTAGTCAGGGGCACCGGCCCTCCAAGAGCAGCAAAGCATATAGGACACTTGCTTTTTGATGGAAGTGTCCTCAAATCTTTGGCAATAACTCCACAGTGAGGTGATGTTTTCCTGATCTTAAAAGGAGCACAGCAGAAGCTTTTGTCCTCCAGTTCCAGGGCGGGGAACATGGTTTACCATTCAACTGGAACAGTATTTTTGGCAGCAGTGCCTTTCAGTAGCTTTTCTCAGCCATCCCCTGCACAAGCCAGCCACTTACTGGACGGGCTGAGCTGGCACCTCAATGCTTGGGCACCAGGCCTCCTGGGCCCGGTTTTCCCAATTAGCCTGGTGTTAATGTTTGGTATCTCTCTGGTGATGACTAATTTACCACCCTTGTGTCTGAGGAGGTACAGAGAACTCAGAGAAACCCAAAATTTTCCTGATTTCTTATCAAAAAAGGCAAGATCTGGCCAGGGTATTCCAGCGTTCAAAACAATAATCATCTCTCATTCCTGCCTCCATACAGGGGGCACCTCATGCAGCCATGTACTTTGTGCTTTGCACAAAGGCTTTGCTGAGGCACGAAGGGAGCTGCATCTAGATGACATTTGGCTTGCTAAACCTGGGGGTAGGGTTTGCATTCTGCGTTTGTTTGGAGGAAGAAGCCCTTCTTCTTATTAGGGGGACCTACTGCTTACCAAGCCTGGGCTTTGCCTTCCCAGAGGGACACCTTCACCCAGTGGGCACAGTGGTAGGTACTGCTTTCCCACCCTGTCCCTAGAATGCACCCAAAAGCTTTGGGCTGATTTGTGATTACTTCCTGCCCCAGCTCTTGCTGGGAGCAAGACCATCTGCAGAAGGACCATGACCATGGCCTGTGTTCTCAGCCCTGCTCCTGGAGTTTTGAATCTTCCTGATCACTGCCTATCTGTGAGCATCCTCTGCCCAGCCTGCTGGCTGCCTGTTCTCTGGCTCCTTGCCTGGCTGATTCCTGGCTCACAGCTTAGCCCTGAACTTCCATTTGTGCCCAGGCCCCTGCCTGGTTGCTGACGCCATCCCTGCATGCTGCTGGTCCTGGCTTTCAGTGCTGACTCTGGGCTTCAAAATTTAAAGGCTTAGCACTGAAAGTAGCCTCAGATCCAGACAAGAAAGGATTGTTTTCCACGGAGTAAAATATTTCTGTCCAACCCTAGAAGACATCTTTGACCAGCCAGACTTGACCCACTGGTGCACTCCACACATACCCCTGTTTACAGTTGGCCTCTTAGACCCTTCTGTTCCAAGCACACCTCCTACCCCATTCTTCTAGTCCGTGACCACAGAGTTCATTCCACTGTTATCTCTTACCATGTGTTTCTCTCTAGATTACAGAAGATCATTCTCAGTATTGTTTTCAGCAATGTGCTCAAACTCCCACTGACATCCTTCACAACTTGACCCATCTCCCAAGATTCCCCCAACCTGTGCCTCCCGTCACCCCATCACACCACATACAAACACACACGCATACATGCACACATGTGTACACATACACCCACACCCACAGAGCCGGCTTTGGGGTTAGGGTCTAGAGACTATTTGGCTGCTGAAGCCATATGCAGGATGAGTCAGAAACCAACAAAGAAAGTCCACATTGTTCCTGGAAGGATGGTGGAGCTGTCCTACCCTGGAGCTGAGCTGTGTGGCTTGCTGGGAGAGGAATGACACAGGCATATAGGACCGGAAAGAAAGTCAGGAGTGGGGAAGAATAAAAGGTTAGGGGAAGTGATCTTGTCAAAATCCTGGGAGAAAAGGATTTGAAAATCCTGGCTCCCATGAAATGTGAACCCCTCCAGGGCTGAGGTCCCTTCTTGATGTTCCTTTTCTACTCTCCACAGCACCTAACACGATTCTGGGCACATATCACACAATCAATGTTTGTTAACTGATTGATGGACAGATTGATTATAGGCACACATTCCATCACATCTTATATATTGATATTTTTCAGAGAGGGCTATGAGGATCCTTTGCACCAGAATCTCATTGGGTGCCTTGTAAAATGCACATGTTTGGACCCTGCTGCACACCTACTAAATCAGAATTTCTGAGAGTGTAACTGTGGCATTTGCATTGTAGTGGATAAAAGATGGCCACAAATTCTTTGACATTTCTCCTGTCAAGAGGTGGGGTCTAGTTCTCCTCCTCTTGAAATTGGCCCAGGGCTGCTCTGAACAATGAAGTGATACCATGCCCATTCCAGGCCTAGCTGTGGTCTCTGGGAGGTCTGGACCATGTGGAGAGAGCCCCGAGAGTACACGAAGAGGGAGCAGAGTCCAGCTAAGCCAGCTCTGCATTCGCCCCCTCCAATTTGCCAGGCATGTGGGTGAAGTGGTCTTGGACCCTCCAGATGACACCAGACACCACCAATAGGTGACCCCAGGCGACCACATAGAGCAGAAGAATCACCCAGCTGATCCCTGCCAGAATTCCTGATTCACAAAATCATGAAATGTAGTAAGTCGGTTGTTGCTTTAAACCTCTAAGTTTTACGATAATTTGTTACATAGTGGTAGATAACAAGAATATGCAGATGTCACAAATTCTCCAAGTTATTCTTATGTATCCTAGAATTTGAGTCATTGTTGTAAAAGGATCGGACATTTAATGACTAAAATTTTATATTAAAGAAGAGAAAATAGAATTCATTTCATAATTTGTTGTTTATATGTCCTAAGGGAAGGGAGATATGATAAAATAAAATCTCATAATTTATGTTGAATTCATTTTGTTTCTTGGACAGTAAGCCAGTCTGATCGTAATACAAACAAGAGAGGGCCTCCAGCTCTCCTGAACTTTTCTAGACAATTCAATTGCCTCAGACAGTGTTAATAAACAATGTCACCCCAATGGAATAAAATTCAGCTTTGGATTTAAAATGTAGTGAGTCTTGACAACATTTGGTTTGGATTGGACATGTTTCCTTAGTCTCTGCTTCCAGGCCAAAACTAAGAAGATTTGGGAGAAGGGGGGTTAGTCTCTATTTTAAATCTGAAGCCTGTGGGTTTCTTTCAGGTTTCATAATGGAACCTTTAGGCTTGTAAGTCACATGACCAACCGCTGCGTTAGCCATAGTTTTGGATGAAAACCACAGGACCCTACAAACCCCACTGGGATTAGCGATTTTTGTTTTGGTTTCTCAACAAAGCAATTTGGACAAATCTGAGAAATTTTTACAGACTCAGCAGAGATCGGTGTGAAACTCAGCATCTTCCTTGGATGCTTCAGCTCGGCTGCAGTGGGTTTGGACGAGTCCAGTGCTTAAAAATGGAACTCTAAAAGCATAAAACCACACAAGCCAAAAATATTTTCCAACGTGAGTTTAACTAAGCCGAAGCTGCTGGGATTTGTGCCCTCTCTGTGCAGATGAGTAAATGTGCCCCTTCCAACGAGATTCTCCACCTGCCTTCGAGCCCATCGGGTCTGCTGTGTCACATGCTGAGCAGAGCATCTCTTTAACACAGAACCCTGGCCTCTGTAGGTACTCTTCAGCGGTGGTAGTGTGTTTCCCCAGATTCAATAGTTCAAAGTCTGGCAAGAAATCGACCTTACCATTTATTTTTATTTTGTTTATCTGAAAAACAAAGCGTCCATATGGTGGTATCACTTGAGAACAGCTGACAAATAAATATAATAATCCTTAAAGTCACTGCTTCCCAAACACCCAGTCTGGCCCATGGCAGGGCTGCTTCCACATTGCTTGAGGTGCTGGTTAAAAATACAGATTCCCAGGCAGCTCTCCAAATCAGAATTTCTGGGTAGGAGCCCAGGAATCTTTATTTTTAATGAGTTGTTCAGATGGTTGTATACATCCAAGTTTAGGAAACACTTTGGTGTTTAAAAAATACGACACCTCAGCTCTGGCCAAGATGGAGTAACATGGATTGGATTTACCCTACAGCCCGAAACAACTAAAAGACTGTAACAATATGTATAAAAGAATGATTTTTCAGAACTTGGACATCAGGCAATATGGGATGATGATGATGATGAGAGGCCAACAAATGATTTTCCACATGCCAGAAAGAGAGAGTGGGACAACGCTCAGTGTAGGACAATCACCTTTACAGGAAAAGATTATTAGAAGGTGATTTTATTTTACTCTATGAAGGATTCTTATTCAGTTCACAGAAGAGCCATCACATAGTGGGGGCCTGGCTGAATACCCTGAGGGCCTTCCTTCCAGTGGGATATTCAGCAGCACAGGCGTGCATGTGCAGATACAGACTAAGGCCAAGTCAGGGATGGGTTTGCAACATGCTCTTGTTTGTGTTTTCAAAAGAGAGATTTACATAATACAATATGCAAAATCTTTCAGCAGGACACATAAGAAAGCAGTATGTTGATGGTGTCTCAGGAAGAAGCGTGACAAGCTGGCATGGGGCAGGAGAGAAACAAGTTTTGCTGTACGCTTTCTGCACTGTCAAAAGATCTTTAAATGATCATATATTTCATTTTAAATTAAAAATTAAAATAAATGAGTCATCTTAAGGATTTCTTTAAATATATAACCAGAGGCGCCTGGCTGGCTCAGTTGGTGGAGCATGCAACTCTTGATATCAGGGTTGTGAGTTCAAGCCCCATATTGGGTGTAGAGATTGCTTAAGAATAAATAAACTTTTAAAAGTACAATAATAGGGGCGCCTGGGTGGCTCAGTTGGTTAAGTGCCCAACTTCAGCTTCAGGTCAGGTCATGATCTTGTGGTTCATGAGTTCGAGCCCCACATCAGGCTCTGTGCTGACTGCTCAGAGCCTGGAGCCTGCTTCAGATTCTGTGTCTTCCTCTCGCTCTGCACTGCCCCCCCCACCCTCTATCTCTCTCTCTCTCTCAAAAATAAATAAGCATTAAAAATTAAAAATATATATATAATAATGAAATGAATAAATATTTAACCAAATTTTATGTGATTTTTACAGTTACCTATCCTCTAACTTTTGAGGAAAACCTCAAGCATGTAAAGCAATTATTATAATACACACCCATCTGATAATTTATCCTATGTATCATTCACAGTTTAGTTTGTCTTTATTCATCTGACATATAATATAATACTATACACCAAAAGATGACAACGAATTACATCATTATTGTGTTTCAACTTTTTTGAAAAACAAGTTGTTGTCATTGCTCGTTCATTTCCAAAATACGAGTTTAAAATTGTTTCATTGTTTCTGGGTTCTGGCACAGTCCCACGCAATGCCCAGTGTCAATTATCTGGTTATATCCACATTCCTGTGGTTGTTCCTAAAATCTACAAAAGTATTCTAATTTAGACTCCCAAGTGTCAGAAGAGTAAGATATTTGTGCAAGTCCTTGTTTTGTCTATGCACGGGTACCTGTAAGATAAAGAAAAGATTCCAGGTCGGAATAAATGTTCTTCCCCATAGGTAGGGCCAGCGTTCCAACTGGATGTCCATGTTCAGACCCCTGGGTCACGGGAGCCCTTCTGAAGGGGACCCAGCACGGCATTTGCCATTGTGCTTTTTGTACTCTTCTTAAGGCTGACAGCTACGTGTTTTTGTTGTTAGGCAAGAGATTTGAGATATATGAATTATCTAAAATTGTGCTTCTCCAGAAAACAAGGATGTAGAAAATGTAAAAATGTAAGAGGCCCAAAGAATAGATTTAACCAAAGAACTAAAGTCAGAGAAAGTGATTCTGGGAATCTAAATAATTGAGACATCATTTCCATTCTTTCTGATACACCATTGTTTTCTCTACTCATGTATTGTCACCACAGAACAAACAAAGTCAGTTCCTGCGCTCTTAAACTCCCTCTCAAAAACAATGGGAAAGGAAGCAAAATATGGATGTGTTTGTGTTTGCTTGTGTCAGCATAAACACTGGGAACCTACATAAGAAATAAACAATATGGTTACCTACATGGACAGGGGAATGGGGGTGGAGAGGGACTGGCATAGATGGGGATAGACCTCTCAACATTTACATTTTTTTTTACCTAAGTATCGTTGACACACAGTGCTACATTAGCTTCAGGCATACAACATAGTGATTCCACAACTGCAGGTATTATGCTATGCTCACCATGAGCATGGCTACCATCTGTCACCATACAATGCTGTTACGATACCACTGAGTATATTCGCTATGCTGTACCTTTCATCCCGTGACTTACTCATTCTGTAACTGGAAGCCTGTACCTCCCACTCCCTTTGACCTATTTTGCCCATCCCCCACCCCCTTCCTCCTTGACAACTATCAGTTTGTTTCTGTATGTATGGGTCTGTTTCTGTGTGTGTGTGTGTGTGTGTGTGTGTGTGCGTATGTTTTATTATTATTTTTTTTTAGATTCCACATATAAGTGCAATCATATGGGATTTGTCTTTCTCTGTCTTCTTTCACTTAGCATTATACGCTCCAGGTCCATGTTGCTACAAACTGTAAAATCTCACTCATTTTTACAGCTGTCTGATATTCCATTGTACATATATCACATCTTCTTTATCCATTCATCTATGGAAGGACACTTGGGTTACTTCCATATCTTGGCTATTGTAAATAATGCTGCAAAAAGCACAGAGGCGCATACATCTTCTTGAATTAATGTTTTCAGGGGTTTCTGGAATATACCAGAATAGTGGAATTTCTGGATCATATAGTATTTCTGTTTTTAATTTTTTTGAGGAAACTTCATTTTGTTTTTAACACTGGCTGCACCAATTTATATTCCCTCCAACAGTGCACAAATGTTCCCTTGTCTCCACATCCTCACCAACACTTGTTATTTCTTGTCTTTTCTGACAGGAGTAATAAGATATCTCAGTGTCGTCTTGATTTGAAGTTTCCTGATGATTAGTAATGTTGAGCATCTTTTTATGTGTCTGTTGGCCATCTTTATCAACATTTTCATTTTTATAGTGTTTACATATTGGAATATGTGACACATCACATATTTTTAAAATTTAAATTTAAAAAATATTTCTCAAAGTTTATCTCTTTGTATACAATCTTTATATAACATGCCTAAGGTTAGGTTGAATGGACTGAAGTTGCATAAACTGAGTAAAAACAACAGGAAGCTGAAACCCAACCTCCCCCCTCCCTTCCTCTGCTTATCATTTTGGATGAAAAAAAAGATCTCAAATAATTATCTAAGTGATTTCCTTCTGGCCACCATTTTCCATGGCTTCTATAAGACGAGTCTATAGGTTCTTAGAACATTTTGAAAAATAAAAGACAAAATTCTACTTTGTGTAATTTTTCCTTTTGGAGTCATTCTGGGTCCTCACTACAGAATCACCTATGTACGTGTTAGGATAATAGAAGGCAACAAAACAATGGGGATCCTGGTAAGAAAATGAGATTGTGGTGTGCATGTGTGTGTGTGTGTGTGTGTGTGTGTGTGTGTGTTTGTGTTTGTATGCACACACACACACACACACACACACACACTTATGTGCAGGGGAATGGGGAAGATGGCAGAGAAGGCCTGGAGGTATTTCCCAGTGTAAACATTAGAGGTTTAATTTTTGCAAAGCAGCTTTTCTGGTGAAATATTGCTGACTGTATTTGGAAGTTGATAATATAATTCAGTTCTCCTCTGGGCATTGTGGGTATACTATGATTTTCTTGGTTGAAATGCCTCCCTCCCCACCCCAGAATAGTAGAAAGAGTGAATAATTTCATATTGGACACTTTCCCTTTGGGGGAATAATTTAAGCACTACCATATGTCTTCTTATTTTGTCCTTCTACTGTCTCTCATGAACCGCTGGGCTTTGAAAATGCAAAAACAAAGCAAACACAAAGGAACACACTGAGGGGTGTGTGTGTGTGTGTGTGTGTGTGTGTGTGTGTGTGTGTGTGTGTTTAAAAGCACTCTGTGGTGATTGCCCAATCACTGGGCCATGGTAATTATCCAGGAAGGTGTTTGAAGATATGCTCCACTGAAGGGGAGTGATAACAACCTTCAGAAACTGTTTAATCCCCAGGAACTAAAATCAGTCTGATGGTGGCCGCACAAGATGGGAAGGAATAATCATTGAAATTAGACCCAAGGAGGAATGCATGAAGTGTGCTTGCTCTCAGCCACCAGTGTCAGAACAGCTCAGGGCCAAGGAGCATACATTTGACCTGAGATGAATTCTGCAGTATTTTCTGTCTACACCAGTTTGCTCCAAGTCCCTCCTGGTGGGTTGGTATCTCTCTCCCACATGTTGTGTGACATCGCATCGTTGTCCCATGTTCACAGTGAGCTGTCAGATTCCCAGGAGCAGAGGCCTATTTCCGAAGCATCTAAATCAATCTACAAATAATAGTCTGGTTATTTGATTTTTCACAGTTCTTTGCCTTTTTCCTGCACTGTGGCCTTATGTAGCTAACTTTATTCATCAAACAGCTATGGAGGTTGAAGTTATCTCCAATTTGGAGCCATATAATTTACTTGAAAAGTGCAGTGATTCTTTAAGTACACTCAGTTCGTGAGCACTCAGCACACCAGATTATTCAGGAAGCCTCTTATCTCAGAAAGCTGATTAAATTATAGCAATGATCAAGACATTTATTTCAAAGATACTGAGAAAAATCAGAGCATGCTTGTCAGGTGCCTGGGGCACTTTTTACACTTGACCCCAACATTCTTTAACCTCCCCTCCTCAAGATCAGGAGTCCCCGTCCCTGCTTTTGAATCAGGATGGGCTGGTCACTGCTTTGACCAATAAAGTATGGTAGCAGCATTGCCGGGTGACTTCTGAGGCTATCTTAGATAAGGCCATGCCGCTTCTACTTTTTTCTCCTGTGGGGGTCACTCTGCAAGAAGTGGAGTAAGGAGTCTACCTCCCCTGAGAAAGGCCTGCTGGAAACGCTTTCTGGTCACAGTGTTGCTGCGTTTCCACCGCTGGCCAGGAGGACAGGCCACCTTAGACACGCAGCCCAGCTGAGCCTTCAGATGGTTGCAGTCCCTGCCAACATCTGACTGCAACCTCAGGAGAAATTCCATGCGACAGAAAGGCAGCTAAGCCCTTCCTGAATTTATAACCCACAAAATCCTCTTTTAAATAATTGTTTCTAACACATTGGTTTGGGTTTCCACCACTATGCTTTGGGGTAATTTCTTATTCAGTGCCAAGGGGAAAGAATTTTCCCTTCTTTGACACACCTTCTCAACATTCCAGATGTTTCCTTTCACTTCTGAGCATTGACACTGGGGTTGTTTTAATCCATTTTTCCTTCGGTTCATCTTTTCATACTCCGCAAATACACATACACAACCACATGTCCACAGCCACCTGCACACGCACAAACTTGATCATGTGGCTCAGTTTTACTCCCTAGTTCACTAAGTTCAAATCTCATTTTTCAGCTGATAAAACATGGGTCTGCAGGGACTAAATGTTAGTCCAAGGTCACATGGCTCAGTGGTGGCCCAGCTGGAAGTAAACCCAGATCTTCTGACATCCAGTCCAGTCCTTTTCCTGCTAATTACTTTAATATCCCACTGATCTCATAAAATAGAATGGGTCAATCCTATTCTAGTCCAGGGGCCATAAACTCAGAATGAAAGTCCAAACAGACTCCTGGGTGCCGCACCCCGTTGAGCCTTCCAGGGTTGACCAGTGTGCATCTGGTGAGTGCTGCCCACGGCCTACCTCCTGGTTGGAGAAGAAGGACAGCGAGTGAGGAAAAGAAAGAAGTGCTGCTGAGAGGGCCTAGCCTATGCCTGCCCTCGTCCTCCTAGGCCTACATTATGAAGGCCTCATGCTAATTATGGTCAGAGTGCAAGCCAAGATTCCCAAATGGGCGGGAGAAACACCAGATACCCTAACCCCCACCCCCGCTTCTATGTGAGACACATTTTACGAAAACAGAAGTGTTTTAAAATGGTATATTGTACATCTCTGAAACAGGCTTGAAAAAGGTGAGTGACTGGGACAAAAGCCTGGGAAACTCTCTGTGAGACAGGACTGGGGCTGGTTAGATGTGGGGTGTGTACCTGTGTGCTTTATCTGCCACTGAAAGGACCAGGCTGGCTGTCAGTAATACACTCTCCTCTGCCCACTGCCCCACCATTGCCCCAATTTCTCTAAGCCCTACAGCACTGTCGTATCATTTGTCTGGAGAGGGAATTAGAGCCAGTGAATAAGAAGGCCACCCCCCAGCCCCCGCAATGGTGTATTTCCATTCCCTTGAGCTGTCTTGCCAACAGCCAGATCTCCTTCCTCCACCCACCTCTCCACCATGCTCCTACCAAAGAGTGAAGGATGATTAAAAGTCTTCTGCATGAGGTGTGGTTTCGTTCAATATGTACTGTTGGTTCTGCAAATATGCTGGTGGGACGTTGACCATGCATGTTATGTGCCATATGCCGCTCTGTTGGCTGGCGTGCGGTGGAAAGCCTGAAAAGCAAGGGAGGGGACGTGGGTATTTTTCTCTGCTTTTGAAGCACAGGCTTTAATAAAACGCAAAACAAAAACCCAAGAGTTTTGAGAAAAAAGTATCACATAATTACAGTTTTGTTAATCCTTCATGGATTCCTTACACTGTACACAATTTGCTCTTAAAAAAAGCAGCAGCAGATTCATTCGACTGCCTCAGATTCATAAAATCACATTAAAATAAGTATATCTCGCTTTCTGTGCTTGATATTTTCTGGAAAAGTTGTACGTAAAGTGAATTTTTGCAAATTTGACCTTATTTCAAATATTGCCAAGGTGCTTTCTACTTAAACTGGTACCATTTTGTAAAGCAAATAATAATTTTGTAATGCAAATAGTCACTCCCTAACTTATTTGTTTTGTAAGTTTGGGCTATTGTATTTGCATTTTTTTTCTAGAAGCCAGATACATCTATAGATGATGATGGGCAATAAGACACTAACTTATAAGTAATACATTGAAAATGTGATGAAAATATTTTTAGTTTTAGAAATTTAATCTAAGAATTTAGATTTGTTTAAAACAACTTTTGTCTAAAGAACTTGCACCTATCCCAAAGCAGGGCAGTCTGGCAAAATATTGATATAGCAAAATACTGAATTTATCCTAAGGATATAAGAGGACAAAGTATAAAAATGGATGTACCAAAAAAAAAAAAAAGATTGCGGCATTGTTTATAATAACAAAAAGTTAAAAGGAACCCCAAATAGAGAAGTCAGTAAGAGCAGTCTTTTAAGTAAAAACATGATTTCATTTTCGTGCCATGATAGGTTACGCTTCTGTTAAAAGAGTAAAAGTGAGATACCATTTTCCCCTACCGTGTAGGCAACAGTTTGAAAGTAACTTCCTGTTGCCGAGTGTAGGGTAACGAGGAGGTCAGAAGCAGTGTGGGTAAGTACATAAAATACTTCCTCACTGGGTGGTTGTCTCTGGGAGGGGCCGTAGTTTGGAGTACCATTAAGTTTGCCAGTCCACAAATATTCAGGACACTGAGACACTATAATCAATGTGACATCAACTTGAATTATTTATTTTAAAAATACTCTAAAGCCATTTTATATATTTAAGAGATTTAAAGAGAGTTTTTAAAGAATTACAGTGTTTAATGAGAAAGTATGAAAGTTTAATTTTCGTAAGATGTTTTTACTAGAAACATCTCTTACTGTTCTTTAAGGGGAAAATACGTATCCAGCCCTTTCAAAACAAGTTCTAGATAAGATCATTTTGTGTATTTGAAAGCTGGGTAGTGAATTTTCTACTTTTAGTAACTCAGTAATTCCGTGGGTCTTCTTTTAGGTAGAGGGTAACCTTGCTGTCTAAAATTTACTTGATTAAAATAAGTTAAGAATTACTTGCCAATTCAGTTTATGGAAACGGACTATTATTTGAGATGTGATCCAAAGAATTTCCATTTGGTTACCAGCTTCAGTTTTTGGTGTGTGCAGAGTACAGAAAAATAGAGATAAGGAATACTCACCAATAATCTCACCACACGTTTTTGTCTATTTTCTTCCAGGAGTTTTTCTTAGCATTGTTATCACTTTAAGTACAAAATACTATAAACATATATAAAAGTACAATAAATAATATAATAGAACTCCTGTTTGCCTCAGTATGACAAATTAGATACCCCAAACATCCCTCGTTAAGAACAACCAAAAATGCTAAGTAAAATATCAGAATTAAAAATTATTTTTAAATACATTACTGAACTGATAGGAGACTATGAAATATTCAGGGGCAAATAAAGTGAAAGCAGGAATCCTGGAAGGTAACTGTGCTCTAATTTAGCCTTCTCTGTGGAGGCATCTGTAGAGTCCTGGTGGCATTAACCTCATGTTTTGATGGTGGCATGGGGTAATGCAGACAGGACACCAAGGCAAGAACCCAACCAAGGTGAAATTTAATAGAAGACACATACCCCCATATAAAGCTAGGACCCCCAGTGTGCAATGCCTTCCGTATACAGGTAAACTAGATATAAACCCACCCCACAGATGGGAGTAGCACAGAAACTTGCTTATCTTGACTGTTGTGCTGGGTAGAAGGGGAAAATAAATCTCCTTTGAAAATTTATAATCAGAAACAAAACCACAGAGGGATTTGTGGTCCAGAATTCACATTATCTGTAAGGACCAAAAAAAATTTCAAGCTGAAAATTTTATTTTAAAGTGATTTCACATTTTAATTGCCTCCAGGCACATGGCAGAAATAAAAGAAATATTCTCTGGAGGAACCCACCTTGAACCCAGGTCTTAAAAAGTTCCCACAACTAGACACAAGAGAATCTGGCCTGAATGTCAAAACTCACAAAATACACAAGCAATCAAGACACCATGGGGGAGACCCAAGAAACAAAATAAAAGAATCAGACCCCAAATAACACTGAATATTATAATTGTCAGTCCTACATAAAATAAGTGTATTTTTAATTGGCAGAAATTAATAATAGAGGGGATGAAAATATACAAGGAAAAAAGACTAAAAGTAAAGATCTTATAAATTTGTAAAACAAGTAGAATATCTAAAAATAAAAAAATATTATAACTGAAATATCTCCAAATGGATTGGGTAAACAGAACATTGGGCGCATTAAAAAAAAAAACTGGTACAAATTATCCATACAGTATAATAGGGAGACAACAAGAAGAAAAGTATGAAAAAGAAGCCAAGAGACTTACAAGGTGGATAAGATATTATGTGAATCTAATTGGAATTTCAGAGAACAGACCTAACTTCAATAGTAATCAGGGAAATGCAAAGTGAAACAACAATGAGATGCCATTTTACCTTTCTCATCCTGGTATAATTCATGACACCCAGTTCTGGGAGGATATTAGACAACCAAGAACTATTTTACTATGTTCTAGCAGGGGTGTAAGTTGGAACAACCACTTAAAAAATTTTTTTTTAATGTTTATTTCTTTTTGAGAGAGAAAGAGAGACAGAGCATGAGTGGGAGAGGGACAGAGAGAGAGAGGGAGACACAGAATCCAAAGCAGGCTCCACGCTCTGAGCTGTAGCACAGAGCCCGAGGTGGGCCTCAAATGACGAACTGTGAGATCATGACCTGAGCTAAAGTCAGTTGCTTAACTGACTGAGCCCCCCAGGCACCCCATGGAACAATCACTTTAGAAAGCAGTTTGGCAATATTTATTTTAGGGGTTTTAGGGTTTTGCAGTTTTGTTTTTTGTTTTTGAAAATTACTGCATACTCCCATTCTGCAAGAAAGTAGCACATATGAATCTAGCCATTACACAGCCCCAGGGACAAGTTCACTTCAGGAGGGTGCAAGGGCACCTGCAAAGAGAGTAAAAGGTGAAACTGAGGAAGTTCTGGGAATCCTCCTGGTTATTCATTTATTCATTCATTCAACTAATAATTACTGAGGGCCTTTTCTGTAGCAGGTGCTAATAGTTTAAAGGGCTCACCTCTCCAAGCTAGAGTCAGCTCTTTTTAGGGCGTGATGATACTCTATCTGTGCATCCTCAAATCTGCTCTTTTTACCCTGTAGATTTCAGCATTTGGGCTGTTTTACTCACTTTAGACTTCCTACTGGCAAGAGTCCAGAGTACATGAAAGAAGAGCACAGTTCATTCTACCTTTTGCTAGGAAGGAAAGATGGAAACACAGTTGAAATTCTTCACTCTCCATCCTGCAAGATTCCACTCAGTTCTGATCTTTGTCTGACTATTCCAGCTAATCTGTCTTTCTCAATTCCCAGGCCTCATTTTCTATGGCAGTCTCTTGGTTATTAAAAATACATTTGCAATGGGAGTGCCTGGGTGGCTCAGTCAGTTGAGCACCTAACTCTTGATTTCTACTCAGGTCATGATCCCAGGGTCATAGGATCGACCCCTCCCCACCCCATCCACACTCAGCACAGAGCCTGCTTGGGATTCTCTCTTTCTCCTTCTGCCCCTCTCCCCAGTTCACGTGCAATGCTCTCTCTCTAAAAGAAAATTAAGAAGTTTAGGGCCACCTAGGTAGCTCAGTCGGTTAATCATCCAACTTCCACTCAGGTCATGATCTTGTGGTTCTTGAGTTCCAGCCCCACGTCGGGCTCTGTGCTGACAGCTCAGAGCCTGGAGCTGCTTCAGATTCTGTGTCTCCCTCTCTCTCTGCCCCTTCCCCGCTCATACTCTGTCTCTCTCTGTCTCTCAAAAATGAATAAACGTTAAAAAAATTTTTTTTGATAAACATTAAAAAAATAATAAAATTAAATTAAATTAAAAAGTTAAAAAAATACACTTGCAGTGAAATTTCTTATAATGGTATTTAAATTGTGAAAGAAATTTATCACTGCCTTATCATGACTTTTAGTTGTTTGATGACCAGAATGACTTTTTAGATCTCATTGTACCAGACACAAGGTACCATACACAAAGTTAATTATTAGTAAAGATTTCTTGAAAAAAAATGAATAAAAATATGTGACTGGATGACTTGACAAAAATTGGGGAATTATTTTTAAATTTTATTTACCAATGTGATCCCTTCTCCTTGTATGACAGATGCCTTTAACTGGAAATCCAGAGAGGGACTGGCATCTGTATATCAAAATATATCATGCTACATATAGTCGAAGCATAGCTGGAGGTATTCAGAAGCAGTTTGTCCTATAGCTATAAATGTGGTATTTTATGATTTTATAAAATTAGCTGCACCTAGCAAAAAAACAGTATCTCCTGAATTGATGTATCCATACACTTGAATGTGCTCTCAAATAGGCCCATTCAAAGCATTTTTAAGCCTTAATTTTCCAATATCAGATCTCATTTTTAATTAAGGCTTAGCTTCCACTCTCCCCTGCATCTCCATAGAAGGATTAGGCCAGACCGCATCACATCTGGCTGGGTCTGTGATGTCTCCGGGATTTATGAATGACAAGCGATATTAAAACTGGGGTCGTGTGCAGTCATCCTGAAATCAGAAGCTGAATGCTCCGTTCCCAGCCGCGTGGGGTTGGGGTAAACAGGTCATCAAAGGCAGCAGTATCTCTGCTCTCTCCTTTTGTATTCAGAATCTTCCTTCACAAAAAAATTCAGCACCAGAATCTTGTGGCATTCTCTAATGAGTAACCTGTAATCAAAGCAAAGCTCTTTCTTAACGTTGGTTATAAAGAGAGCAAGGGGAGAAAGAGACTGGAAGGGGTGTGAGAGAGAATCGGAAGGAGAGGAAGTGGGGGCACATCGGGGGTTCACTTGCACGAGAGGCCTGCCTTTGCGCCCACCAGGAAGACTCATGGGCCCTGTCTATCGGAGTTCCTGCTAATAATATGAGAAACATGCAAACTACCGAGTTCACACAGAAGTTCAGACATTCTTGGGGCATTACGGAGAATTGTTTTGAAAACATACAATAAGATTATTGAGGGACTGGTTTGTCAGTAAGCAGCAGCCGAAGCTCTGGGAACATGGGAGCTTTTCCTAAAACCTCAGTGGTGACCGTGGTCGTGGAGGGACACTTGTCTCCCTGTGACCAGGCTGTCCGTGCCCATCCCATGTGTATGGTCCATGAGACCGGCTGGGTAGCTCGAGCTGTCTTCATTTCCTCAGTGACTGCTGCCACTGAGCCCATGTTCAGTAAGACTCCAGGGGTCACGCCCTGGCTCCCTGAAGCCCTGGGCTTCTGCCTCTTCCAAGGGTAACATGCTGGAAAACAGGAAGGAGAGAAGCAAATATCCCAAAAGATTTCACTGGAAGACAGAGACATACACATAGATAATATATGTGAAAGCATCTTGAAAAGTTCCACGTGCTACATGAATAAAGTTAATACTACTTCTCTATAATAGCATGGCTTAGTGGATCCACATGTAAGCACTCTTCTATGGGTAAGCTAGTCCTTCAAAGCAGAACCAGTAGTACCATTTTACTAATCCATAATTCAACCTTGTGGAAATTCAACTAGACTTTGTGATGCATGATGGGTGGTCACCAGCAAGTAGAGTCAGAGACCTTTATTTCTTTATTTTTTTAATTTTTTTTATTTTTTAACGTTTATTTATTTTTGAGACAGAAAGAGACAGAGCATGAACGGGGGAGGGCAGACAGAGAGGGAGACACAGAATCTGAAGCAGGCTCCAGGCTCCGAGCCATCAGCCCAGAGCCCAACGCGGGGCTCGAACTCACGGACCTCGAGATCGTGACCTGAGCTGAAGTCGGATGCTTAACCGACTGAGCCACTCAGGCGCCCCAGAGACCTTTATTTCTTAACTTTGGTTATGGTCAGATAAGCAACGAGAGAATAGGCACTGGCATCCAAGAATTCATGTTAATATGCATCACTTTCTAATTTTCAAAGCACTCATGCTTTACAGCTTCAGAACTGCGTGACATAGGTAGGGATTATTACCTCCCTTTCCCTGGCAAGGAAACTGAGGCCCAGAGAGTTTGCATGGCTTGTCCCCAGGTCACAGGGATGATGAGCGGGTGCACCATGACTGTGTAGTCAGTGGCCTCTAGGAAGCAATGCAGAAACGTGGCAGGATATAAATTCTAAACCCAGGGTGTTAAACAATTGAACTGTAGCACCCTAGAGGCCAAAGCCCCTTCCCTATTTGCAGCTCCCAGTGTTGCTGAAGAGTGTGCCTGGGGATAGGGTGTGTTTAGACTTGGGTACTTTTATGTCTCATCTGTTGTACCTTCTCTTTCAGAGCCACATGCTCTTGAATGATATGGACAAGGGAGAACTTGCTCTGGTATTAGGGTAATTGCAACATGGTAATACTTAGCACACTCAGCACTTTCCACCTAGATGCTATCTCATTAACCTTCCCATGTCTCAGAGAGCCATGTGCTACATGCAATGTTGCTGTAGCCTCCGTTGCTCTAGGAAAAGAGTCAGTCCTCCTCTGAGCCCCAAGATGAGGTCCTTTGGCTCTGCAGCTATTTTGCTGGATTACCGTAGGCCTGAAACTGAGGTTTCCCTTTATTTTTTTGTTTTTTTAACATTTATTTATTTTTGAGAGATACAGAGACAGAGTGCAAGCGGGGGAAGGGCAGAGAGAGAGGGAGACACCGAATCCGAAGCAGGCACCAGGCTCTGAGCTGTCAACCCCAGCCTGACATGGGGCTGGAACTCACGGAACCGTGAGATCATAACCTGAGCCAAAGCCGGATGTTTAACCGACTGAGCCACCCAGGTGCCCCGAGGTTTCCTTTTAAATAAAGAGAATGACTGGGGTCCAAGTGGCAAATACCATCTATTGTTGTTTTCTGAGTGCAGGTATTTAGAAGTCTCATTGCTATAAAAACGGTTTTTGCCTCTCTAGAACAACACTGAGTAACACATGGATGCTTTTTTTTTTTTAATGTTTATTTATTTTTGACGGAGAGACAGAGCATGAGTGGGGGAGGGGCAGAGAGAGAGGAGACACAGAATCCAAAGCAGGCTCCAGGCTGTGAGCTGTCAGCACAGAGCCTGACTGTGGGGCTGGAACTCACAGACCACGAGATCATAACCTGAGCTGAAGTGGGATGCTCAACTGACTGACCACCCAGGCACCCCTACATAGATGCTTTTTACATGTCTGCTACCTAATCCTCACAACGGTGTAGGAAGCACGTGTCATTACCCACCTTATAGGAAACTTTTTATTTTTAAAAAAAATTTTTTTTTCAACTTTTTTTTAAATTTATTTTTGGGACAGAGAGAGACAGAGCATGAACGGGGGAGGGGCAGAGAGAGAGGGAGACACAGAATCGGAAACAGGCTCCAGGCTCTGAGCCGTCAGCCCAGAGCCCGACGCGGGGCTCGAACTCACGGACCGCGAGATCGTGACCTGGCTGAAGTCGGACACTTAACCGACTGCGCCACCCAGGCGCCCCTAGGAAACTTTTTGGAGGAGATTCGGAGATTAAATGCCTTGCCGGAAGACCCGCTGGTGCTAGATGGGAGATTAGGGTTTGCCGCCAGCTCTGGGTCTCTTCAGAGCCTCGATATAAGGTGCCGGGATCCTGTGTGAGGGCTGGTCCCTCGCTTCTTCGGTCTCATGAGCTGAAGGGAAAGAGCAAAGACCCAAACAGACCATCTACTTGGTACCAGCTACACATGCAGACTCCCCTCCACCCACGGCAGGCTGCCAAGAGAGGGAGGAGGAATGGGAGGGGACAGCACAGCCAGAGCTCATGCGGAGCACCTCGCAGCTCCTGGGCATCTCATCTAAAATCAGGAGGATTTCAAAACCCAGACAGTATTTCCAGGGCTGCCAAGAGCCGCGGAGAAGTACGCAGGGGTGTGGAGGGCTTTTCAAAAGCAGGATGAAAGGAGAAGGGAGGACAGAAGTTGGAGAGACCGTTTTGAGGGAGAGGACAGGGTCCTACTGGGTCAGGGTCAACTCCTGCTGTGGGAGTAAAAGCCTCGATGAAAACATGCCTGGTGTGACCGTAAGAGCACTTGTTGATTTGTGAAAAAAATGGCTTACAATACATAGAATCTGCATTTTAAGATTTGTCCTACCAAATTCATAAGGAAAAGAAATGCTCCAGCCTGCAATGTCAGTAAAATGAATTGGTGATGTGTACCTAATCAAATCAACAAGAATGCACCTTTTGAGGCCAATTTTTATATGCCTTTATTGTATTTATGTTAACTTCCGGGTTTCATGTGAGAGTCTTGCTAATAATAGGATTTATATAAAATTGGCTGTAAGGGGAGAGGTAGTTATTGTCTCCGGTTACTTATGATCCATGCCGTAATTTCTCAGCTAGCAGGTCAACTTGCAATTATCATTTGTTTGAGTAGGTCCTTGAACCCAGGCCTTGGCCTTGGGAATGGGTGGCCCTGAGCAGGGCTGCCCCACACCCATGGCCTGGTGGTTTGCCTGCTGTGTGCACTTAAGGGTGTTGACATGGTCAGAGGAACTGACGAAATCCAATACTCATTTTTACATTCTTCCATGGAAAAGTGAATTCAGATTGGGATCAGCTTTACTAATAAACACTCCAGAAATAATCAGCCACCTTCCCTGAGGCTACATTTCTCATGCAGTGTCCTTGTTCTGGGCACATGACTAATCACAAAGCTCTGATAAGTAGTGTGTGTTCCATGTAAATTATAATGTCACGCTGACATTTTGGCCTTACATTGATGAAACAGGTATTTCCAGCTCTGTCAGATCAAACTTACAGCCTAATGAATACTTTTGGAGGTCTGCAGCTGATTCTTCACCTACTTAAATTTCAGTAATTTATGTTCTCTAAATTAGCACAAAATGACAAACTTCAAGTAGTCATTTGGTTATTCCCATTGCCTTAAGTAGGTGAATAGTAAACTGTTCAAAGACTCCTATTTGGGGCACCTGGGTGGCTCAGTTCGTTAAGCGTCTGACTTTGGCTCAGGTCATGATCTCACTCTTCATGAGTTCAAGCCCCGCATTCGGTTCTGCACTGACAGTGCAGAGCCTTCTTGGGATTCTCTCTCTCTGCCTTTCTCTCCCACTCGCTTGCATGTGCAAACTCCCTCTCTCTCTCTCTCAAAATAAACAACAACAACAAAAAATCCACTAAGACTCATATTTTTCCCTCTTGTCTATTTTCAAAGGGACAGACTCTCATTGTCAGGGGCCCATGTCAGGGTTCTATCATTCCTACAAGCAGATTTCTCTCTTAAATCCATGCAGAGTCTCTCCTGCTTTAATTAAGATTCCTCTTCCCGTTAGGTCTGCAGAAGTCATGGGGTATAACTATTTGATGTTCAATCCTTGAAACCCTCCATGAACTTGAAAACAGCAACCAGGGGGCGCCTGGGTGGCGCAGTCGGTTAAGCGTCCGACTTCAGCCAGGTCACGATCTCGCATTCCGTGAGTTCGAGCCCCGCGTCGGGCTCTGGGCTGATGGCTCAGAGCCTGGAGCCTGTTTCCGATTCTGAGTCTCCCTCTCTCTCTGCCCCTCCCCCGTTCATGCTGTGTCTCTCTCTGTCCCAAAAATAAATAAAAAAAAAAACAAAAAACAAAAAAAAAAAGAAAACAGCAACCAGGTTTATCCAGAGGCTTCTCTACCATGAGATAAACCCTGATTCCTTTTAACTTTCCATTTTGACTCTGTTTCTCCCAATAGAGGCTCCTCCCCTCTGGCGTCTTCCCATTTTTATCATGTGGTGATGCACTTATTGGGATGCATTCAGGAGTTCATTCTCTTTCAGTGAAAGCGGGCAGGCCAGTGACTCCAGCTCAACCACACCATGGAGGATGTCTCTGTGGTCTCATGTCCACCTTCATTTGCAAGATGTCTGCCACAGTTCCAGATAATCCATGGGATCCCAGGGGAAAGAAGACAACTCCTCCTGTGAGTCTCTCTATAAGAAAAGCCCTTTTCCAAAATTCCCCAGGTGGCTTACTCTCAGACCTCATTGGCTAGAATTGGGCCACAGGCCAGGGGAAGAGGACAGCCCACATTGCACAGACCAGTCACCATTCATACCCCACCCCCACTTCTGCTCTCGCAAGAGGAGTCATTTCCTGAGCACATAACTTTGTGGAGAGTGAAACGTCAAACAAAATCAAGGCTCAACCAGCAAGGGTAAAGGAGAAAGTGGCAGGGGTGGCTGTTAGATGGGCAGTCAGCTGTGTTTGCTACAGGTGACCCAAAAAATGGAGAGTAAAACTATTCTCCACCTAGTTCAAAAAAATTTTTTTAAGTTTATTTATTTTTGAGACAGAGTGAGAGACAGAGCATGAACGGGGGAGGGTCAGAGAGAGAGGGAGACACAGAATCGGAAACAGGCTCCATCCAGGCTCTGAGCCATCAGCCCAGAGCCCAACACGGGGCTCGGACTCACATAGTTCAAAATATTAACAGCAACACAGCAAAACAAGTAATAACAAAACCCTTTCTGTGTCAGGTATTGTGACAACTAGCAGGCACACAAAAGTGAACATCACGTGGGCCTTGACCTGGAGAGCTAGCAAGCAAACCGGCATCCCATGTCATTTCAAATTGTATAGTAAGCAAGGAGAGGCATGCAGTGTTCTGGAAGCACAGAGAAGGATCCCTCAGCTCTACTGAGGGATGATTCCTGGGGAGAGACCAAGTGGACTGGCTATAGATGCTGAGAATGATTTTGACTCTAAAGACAATGCTGTAAGGTATGTGATTCTTGATTTTCTAATCTTTGTGTAATATTTTATGCTTTATTATTATGGTTCATCTACAGTTGATGAAATAGAAAATCCCTTCAAGCCTGAGGGTGGTGTCCCCTGCAAGGGTC
Organism: Prionailurus bengalensis; assembly: GCF_016509475.1. Lineage (NCBI taxonomy): Eukaryota > Metazoa > Chordata > Mammalia > Carnivora > Felidae > Prionailurus > Prionailurus bengalensis. The sequence continues at coordinate 129,671,486 of NC_057343.1, forward strand.
ATTTCCCATGAGTTCAGTTTTTCGTATTTTGTATCTGGATGGAATCCATTTTATGATCACAGAATTCCATATTTAAACAAGGAAGCCGCTCATCCAGTAGGAAAATGTGTGAGGGAGTGCAAATGAATTCAGTCTTAATCATTATGATGTCACTGGCTCTGTAAGTGGATTTGTTTTTCAGTATTATAAGAGAACTTCAGTAATTTGAACTGAGGGGGAATCAGTCAGAATGAGTGAAAGTCTATCATGTACAATTGTTTTATTACTTTTATTTATGTGTATGCTAAAATAGCAAAGAGTCGCGTATGAGGAATCTGTGTTAAATTGATAAGAATGATTTCCTTAGCATATTCACTACCTCCTTAAAAATGATCTTCAGGTTGGGAATGCAAGCTGGGGCAGCCACTCTGGAAAACAGTATGGAGGTTCCTCAAAAAACTAAAAATAGAACTACCCTATGACCCAGCCATTGCACTACTAGGCATTTATCCAAGGGATACAGGTGTGCTGTTTCAAAGGGACATGTGCACCCCCATGTTTATAGCAGCACTATCAACATTAACCAAAGTATGGAAAGAGCCCAAATGTCCATAGATGGATGAATGGATAAAGAAGATGTGGTATATATATACAATGGAGTATTACTCAGCAATCAAAAAGAATGAAGTCTTGCCATGTGCCACTACATGGATGGAACTGGAGGGTATTATGCTAAGTGAAATTAGTCAGTCAGAGAAAGACAAACATCATATGACTTCACTCATATAAGGACTTTAAGAGACAAAACAAATGAACATAAGGTAAGGGAAACAAAAATAATATAAAAACAGGGAGGGGGACAAAACAGAAGAGACTCATAAATATGGAGAACAAACCAAGGGCTACTGGAGGGGTTGTGGGAGGGGGGATGGGCTAAATGGGTAAGGGGCACTAAGGAATCTACTCCTGAAATCATTGTTGTACTATATGCTAACTAATTTGGATATAAATTTTTAAAAATAAAAAACAAATAGAAACAAAGAAAAAAAAGTGATCTTCAGAGGCACCTGGGTGGCTCAGGTCATGAGCTCATAGTTTGTGAGTTCAAGTCCCACATTAGGCTCGGTGCTGACAATGCAGAGCCTGTTTGGGATTCTCTCTCTCCCTCTCTCTACCCTTCCACCTCTCGCGCTCTCTCTCTCTCTCTCAAAAATAAAATAAAGAAACATAAAAAAAATTAAAAATGCTCTTCAGATGACAAGAGACATTGGAAAACAAGCTGTGCTTTCCTCCTGCATCTTTTTTTTTTCTTTAACAGATGTAAACTTTAGCCTGGTCTGTGTTGAGTTTATTAGAAAATTATGAATATGTAAAGAATAATTACTTTTTAAAACCTTGGATCCATCCTTGGAGTTCTGTGGGCATGTTTCCATGAAAATGTGATCCTGTTATCAAAAGACAAAAGATAATTATTCCAATGAACACCTAAGCAAAAGTCATGAACAGGCAATTCAGGGTAACAAACCATATAAAATAGGGTTAAATGCCTTAATAATCAAAGAAATGAAAACTAAAGCAAGATATCACTGGTCAAATTGGCAAAAGAAATTAAAAAAAATCGGCAAAAGATTTTGTAAAAGTATAAATCAATAAATGAAGTGCTAATGCCCAGGGCTGGTGAGAGGGTGGAGAATTGAGCACTAATGTTTTATTCTATATACAGAGATGAATATATAAGGATGTTTATTCTAGGACCATTTGTTTTAGTACAAAATTTTAAAACAACTTAAATGTTTACTAAATAATGGTGTGTTTGAGCTGCTTGAGTGGGTCAGTTGGTTAAGCGTCTGACTCTTGATTTCAGCTCAGGTCTTGATCCCAGGGTGGTTAGTTCAAGCCCTGTGTTGGGCTCCACACTGGGCATGAAGCCTACTTAAAAGGAAACAGAGGGGCGCCTGGGTGGCTCATTCAGTTGAGCATCAGACTTCAGCTCAGGTCACCATCTCGCGGTCCGTGAGTTCGAGCGTCGGGCTCTGGGCTGATGGCTCAGAGCCTGGAGCCTGTTTCTGATTCTGTGTCTCCCTCTCTCTCTGCCCCTCCCCCATTCATGCTCTGTCTCTCTCTGTCTCAAAAATAAACATTAAAAAAAAATTTAAAAAAAAAGGAAATAGAAAAAAAGAAAGAAAGAGAAAGAAAGAAAGAAAGAAAGAAAGAAAGAAAGAAAGAAAGAAAGAAAGAAAGAAAGAAATGTGTATTCATGCAATGGAATATTACACATCTGTCAGAAAAGGGAAGTATCTCTGTATATACTGATTTTTTAAAATCTCTCAACATTAAAAAAAAATTTTTTTTTTAATTTAAAAAAGGGTGCTTGGGTGGCTCAGTCGGTTAAGCATCCAACTTTGGCTCAGGTCATGATCTCACACTTCATGGGTTCGAGTCCCAGGTTGGGCTCTATGCTGACAGCTCGGAGTGTGGAGCCTGCTTCAGATTCTGTGTCTCCCTCTCTCTCTGCCCCTCCCCCGCTCATACTCTCTCGCTGTCAAAAATAAAATAAACATTAAAAATTTTTTTTTAATCTCAAGATGTGTTGCATACACAAAGCAAGTTACAGAACAAAGTAATGTTATCTATATGCACATGTATGGAGACTTTAGTAATTATACTTCTGGAAGGATATGTAGGAAACTGTTACAGCAATCTCATTGGTTACCTTCGGGGAAAAGGACTAGAGGTAAAGCATGAAAGACTTTACTTTTCACTTTGTACTTTTCTGTGTGCTTTGAATCTGTGCAAGAATTGCTTTATTCTAAAATATGAAATGTAATTTTTTAAGAAAAAGAATAGGTTACATCTTCATGGTTTGACACGGGAAATTTTCTGCACTGTAAGAGGAGAAAGTGTAGAAAAATCACAATGTTATGACTCTGTTAATGGTGCTATTTCTATCTAGATAAAGATGCAGACATACACAGTGTTTGAAGAAGTCTGGATGAAAATAACTCGCACTACCATCTATGCGGCTGCCCCACAGCCAGAGTGGAGAAGTACTGACATTGTAGAAACCTTCACTTTCTATGTACTGTTTACTTTTTTGTACAGTGCTAGTGAATTATCAGAAAGAAAAACAAATTTTTCCAAGTGAGGGGAAAAAGTAAAAGGAAGGAAGGAAGAAAGAAAGAAAGAAAGAAAGAAAGAAAGAAAGAAAGAAAGAAAGAAAGAAAGAAAGAAAGAAAAAGAAAGAAAGAAAGGAAATCCAGTTCTCCCAACGCCCTTTTGCATGAAGCTTGCATGAAGTGCTCTGGTCTGCTCTATGCAAAAACAGGGTTTGACTCCGCCTATCACCTGGCTCCTCCAAGCTTACTCTCACCACTTTCCCTTTTAAATCCCACCTGCCAGGGAAGCCTTTGTAGTCAGAGTGGGATCTCTCCTCTGATCCAACTTATCTACCCCAGGCTTACCCAACTAGAAAAACTGGAAAATAAAAGTCAAAAACAGTACGTTCAAACAAGACGCTGAAAACTGGCCCAACCTGTACACGAAACCAACATGTCTTATTCGAGTACCATGAGTTTGTGCAAGGAGCTAGCAGCCCACTGGGAGGAAAGGAAACGCAGGCTGGAGACCCAGGCCCTAGTGCATCCCTGCCATTTTTTGAACTCCACCATTTTTCTCACCTGCTCATCCTATCTGTTACTCTAACTCAGGAGGCTGATAAGAGAATCTGGGGAGGCAGGAGCAGTGCTATGGAAATAAAAGGTAATTAGTCATATCATCGTGTGAGCCCTGGAGGACAGGATTTGTATTGTGGGTTTGGTATGAATATTGCCTAGAAAATGAGGAGAACCCAAGATGTTCATTAACACAAATGTGCTTTGATTTTGCGAAGAAAATGCTGTGACAATCCAACCCGAATGATTTCTCTTTTCAATGACTTTTCACCTGAGGATCTCAAAATGTCTCTTCCAGTCTTCCATCACAACTGCCCCATAATGAGTGTGGGCTGCTACTAGGCCACCAATAGTAGTGTTGACACATTTTCCAGCATTTCCCCCCCTCCCCATCATGAATAATACGTTTCTTGTTACTGGTGAGAGCCATTATAACAGGAAGGAAGAGCAGCTCAGATGTGTCTGAGCGCTGGGAGTTTAGAAAAGAAACCTTGGGTGGAACTGGAAGAGGAGACTGAGCAGGCTGAGGGGAAGTAGCCAAGCAGAGATTTCTATAGCCAATGCGATGACTTAACCCTACATACTGTGCAGGTCTTCTTTACTCTTTGTTTGAACCCTGTTATTACTCTAGTTACAGAAGATTCCACAAGCTGGCGCACAAAGCAAGAGACAGCAGTGTTCCTTGTAAGATGAGAAGATATTTAGACGACAAGGTTGACTACCAGTAGTGGCTGAATTGTGTCCCCCAAAATAGATATGCTGAAGTACTAGCCTCCAAACCTCAGAATGTGATCTTATTTGGAAAGAGGGTCTTTACAGATTTAATCAGGTTAAAACGAGGCCATTAGGGTGGGCACTAATCCAATATGACTCGTGTTTTTCTAAAAAGGGGAAATTTGAATACAGAGACAGACACACAGACATACAGAGGGAAGAAGATGTGGAGACACAGGAAGAACACCGTGGAGGGGCAGAGATTTGGAGTGATGTTGCATCTATAAGCCAAGGAATGCCTGAGGCTACCAGAAGCTAGGAGACAGGCCTGGAACAGATCCTTCCCCAGAGCCTGCAGAGGGAGCACAGCCCTGCCCACACCTTGGTTTTGGACTTCTGGCCTCCAGAGCTGTGAGACAGTAAGTTTTTATTTATTAAGTAGATAACCACCCAGTCGGTGACACTTTCTTATGGCAGCCCTAGGAAACTACTACATGCACCACAGTCACATATCCTTCCAGCAATGGGTATTTGTAGGACAAAAAAAGTAACAGGAGTGGCTTTTCCACTCTAGTGGTAGATTTTTCTGAGAACACTCAGCCTGGAGATAGTTGTCTTTCCATAGAATGCAGAAAGCCAGTAAACCTTCCCTCTGCAGCCTGGCAGAGAGGAGAGGCACAGAGCCCAGTGTAGGCTGGTAGGGAGCACACCGTCCTACCTTGGACCATTGCTTGGCTCTGTGCAGGGGCCCACACTGTGCACACAGCTGCTTCAAGCCCCACATTTTACCAAATGGAGACAAAGACAGGTATGGGGCTCCCCAAAGGGAACGAAAGTCCTGAGACCAGGCAGTGACCCTTCTAATGCCAACCATGGAGACAGCAATTAGGGGCAAGAGGGCTCACAAGCAAAAGAGAACCTGAAAAATCTCAGGAATACCCATAACTGGACCCTATCTGGCAAAGGAGTTTTCTTTGCTCTATTTGTTTTTATTTTATTTTAAAACTTCCTTGGGGGGAAGTTATCATTAAATTGCAACCCCAGTGCTTAATCTTTGTATGTATATTTGTGAACATATAACTTATTTCTGTGTATGTGTGTCATTCTGTTCTATGGATTCAGTCTCTCTAGCTCATCCTTTTGTTATCTTTTTGAAGCCAGGAAATAAAAACAAAAATTCGGGGCACCTAGGTGGCTCAGTCGGTTGAATGTCTGACTTCGGATCAGGTCATGATCTCGCAGTTTGTGAGTTTGAGCCCCGCATCCAGCTCTGTGGTGACAGCCCAGGGCCTGGAGCCTGCTTCGGATTCTGTGTCTCCCTCTCTCTCTCTACCCCAACCCTGCTCACATTCCATGTCTCTCTGTCTCTCAATAATAAATAAATGTTAAAAAAAAAAAATTATTAAAAAAAAAAGCTCAGATGTTATTAAAGAGAAGCCCCTGGACCAAGGGGTCCCCACATGAGGGCAGCCCTGAGTGGGCAGATTCCAGGCCTGAAGCTGTCCTGCCAGGAAGGACTCCCGGCTGTCTGGGGACATGCTCTGCTCAGACCTAACCTCGATCTCTGCAAGGTTAGACAAAGGCTTCGGCACTGGGCCTTTGTTTTCATTGTCCGAAGACCCAGCTCTTCTCTCTTTTGTCTTAAGAGCAGGCCAGGGTGGGAGGAGCGGAAGGACTGACATCAGAGAGGTTCCCAGCAAACAATGTTACAAACTTAGGGTAATTTCCCCTATTTACCTCACTCAAAAAAAAAAAAAAAAGACTTCTTTTGTCAAAATAAAAAAAAACATGTGAAAAGTGCAGGTTTGTTGTTGTTTTGAAGAATTTGAACAGTCGAGGTGTTTTCCCTGGTACTCAGTTTCAAAATCAACAAACTGGCAGCTAACTGCCTGAAAAAAGGAAAAATGGAGTCAGCTCAGCTCTGTCCTCATCCTTCCTCACAGCACTCCCAAGTGAAATGAAAAGCGCGTCCTCCGCCCCTGCTGCCCCCAAACTAATGACTGCACAATGCTTCACGACCCGCCTTGGCCTGCCCTGGCCACCAGCGTCCTCACGCCAGGTGTCAGGAGGGGAAGGAAGAAAGGTCGCCTTGTTTGTACGTTTGGTTATCTCACTATCTCACTAAAATGGTTTTTCTGAGAGCTTCTTGTTCGTCTGGCTTTTAAAAACTTGTTATGCTTCCTTTTTCTTCTTCTCCTTTTTTTCTTCCTGAAGGATAAGAGAGATGCAGACTTTCCACAGTGTTAACTGTCCCGGATTTTTCCTCCGCTGTACGACTGAGTGGCAGCAATGTGGTTCTAAGAGGCATGATTTGTTTATAAACATATCTGGAAATAGTTAAAAATAAAAACTGCCAAGGGTGGGGCTGGGTCATAGCCAAGTCATGAGAAGCAAGATGTGTATCCTGGAGGTGGGCATTAACACCCTGGCAGACAGAGTTTTGAAGTAATTTAGGGTCAGGTGGAAACACTGATAGTACTTACCTACGGTATCTGATTATTCTTACCGTCAGTTTTAGGTTCTAGAGAGAATGGCTTCTAGCTTGCTGGGAAGCTGATCTGAGTGGCTCTATACTTTAAACACAATCCTGTTTTGTACAGTTTCTTAGATGAATGCTGACCGGGCGGTATTTAAGGAATAGCTTCATGTCTGTGGCTGCCCCAGAACTCACCTTTATTTCCTCTTGCTTCCTTCTCTTTGTGCTGCCTTGGTCCCTGGCTGTGACACAGACAGTGGAGGAGACTGCCTGGGGACCAAAAGAGGATGGGGAAGTCGTTAGCATGACTAAACTTGCCCTTCCCAGGTTCAGTACATCACCTTTCAATTCTCTTTTTATTCTGTTCTTTCTCTTCTAGTCTAGTGGGAGCGCCTCTTCAGTGACTTTAAGTAGGAGGTAGGGAGGGGTTGTTTGGTCAAAGGGCGTGGAGATGGGAACAGGAGAATCAAGGAGAGGAAACAGGGGGCCAGAGATAAAGAAATCAGAGCTAGAAGAAGAGAAATAAATAGAAACAAAGACGATGAATAATACCAGATACAAAAGAGGGAGCAAGATGATAAAGAAGTGAGACGCAGAGATGGTCCTGCAGAAAGAAACAATTCAAAAATAGAAACATGGGAGAAGCCCGAAAACAAACAGAGAAGCCCATACAGGAAAGGAAAGAACCAAATGGAAGTAAGTAATGGAACCCCAAATAGAAAGGACGTCTGAATGAGAAATGTGACTTAGGGAAGGAACAGAGAAGCCTTTGTGGTGTGTTTGTAGACCAGAGGGAGAACGACAGAATAGAGGGAATCCAGGAGTGTTTATTCCTCGCACCTAGCAAACAAAAAATTCATTATTTTTTAATCACGGAAGAAATAGCTCTAAGAGCACCAGGCCTTTCATGCTATCAGTCTGGCTCTCACTCATCTTACTCCCTTAGGACTCCTTCAGAAGTGTAAGGAGACCCAGCATGAGGAACCACATTTCCACCCAGATGACTTTTATATAAAGTTGATTTTAGAGAGATACATTCGCCTAGGCCCTAAAGCTGAGCCCCCTGTTCCGGGTGGTGAATGATCCTGAGCTTTTTAGTCTCTATAAATCCCAAGGTTAAATGACAAACATATCTTGATTCCTAAAAATCTGAATTAAAAAAATGAAATAACTATTTGCATGACTCCCTTTTCAGAAGACTGCCGTACTATTAATAACTTAGAAGTTGCCTTCTAAGTTTAAATAATTTAACGAGTAGAGTAATAAAAAAAAATGTAAGTAAAGCATAAACTGATAAATGCAACACATACCCAGGAGAAGCAAAGATCAGTTATTTCATTACTGCAAATTGCTGTTACTAAACATTATGATAAATTATCAAAAAGATGCCTCTCCCCCCCCTTCTATAATTTCAGGTTATTAATTTTATTCATATACAAGTAATTCTTTCCTTGTGTGTCTCTCTTGCCCTGTATCTCTAATGAGGAACAGAAAAAAATATGCAGTAGATGCAATACTCAAATTGGAGCCAAAGCAAATGAAAAAAAAAGATATCAGAAACAAATAACATTATTAGCTTTTAGCCCCATAATAAGCTCTTATTTATTTAGACCCTATTAATTTGGAATTTATAATAAGTTGATTGGGATCTGGGCAGAAATTTTCCTTCATTTAGCAAACTCTGTCTTGCTAAGTAGTACAAAAGAGTGATATAAATGAGATTACAAGGGGAATATTTGAAATACATCTTTGAGCACTTCAGGCAATCTCTTATATATGAATAATTAATATAACGAATACATATCATCCTTATCCAATAATTATCTGGTAATTCAGGAGGAATTTGTTAGGTCACCCTGCAGAATAGGGAGCTGTGGGTTTATCACTAAACAGCTCTCTGACATTAGGAAAGGCACTTAACTTCTTCAGCCCTTGTTTTTCTTACCTGTAACATTAGGCTGATAAAACCAAATCTGCCCAGTTCAAGTGGTTTTTATGAACACACAAAAAAGAGAATGGGTGGGGCGCCTGGGTGGCGCAGTCGGTTAAGCGTCCGACTTCAGCCAGGTCACGATCTCGCGGTCCGGGAGTTCGAGCCCCGCGTCAGGCTCTGGGCTGATGGCTCAGAGCCTGGAGCCTGTTTCCGATTCTGTGTCTCCCTCTCTCTCTGCCCCTCCCCCATTCATGCTCTGTCTCTCTCTGTCCCAAAAATAAATAAACGTTTAAAAAAAAAAAAAAAAGAGAATGGGTGGGAATCCATTTTGAAATTCGGATGGTATTAGGAAAATCTATTTAAAATGAATTTGCAATTCATACTTGTCACTAATTCAATCTGACCTTCTGCCCAACTGCCTATAGCAGTGAGGTTTTTATGCTTTATAAAGCTTCAGTGAAAGGAAAATCCCTAATGAAATATGTGGACATAAACATACATGTACGGATATAAACATTCATCCTCTTTCTACTCCTGGAAAGAGTCTTCAGAACATTATTATGAAGTATGACAGGCTTGGGTTCAAATTCAGGACCTTCCAAACAGATGAGTTAGCCTAAAGAATGATCTCCTTCAGCCCCAGTTTCTTTGTCTGTAAATAATAATACCTGCTGTATAGAACACTTATAAAGACTTTGGGAGAGGGGCAGCTGGGTGGCTCAGTCTGGGTGGTTAAACGTGACTTTTGATCTCTGCTCAGTCATGATTTCACAGCTCATGAGTTTGAGCCCCACTCTGGGCTCTGTGCTGACAGCATGGAGCCTTCCTGGGATTCTCTCTCTTTGTCTCTCTCTCTCTCTCTCTCTCTGCCCCTCCCCTGCTTGCACACACATACTCTCTCTCTCTTTCTCTCAAAATAAATAATCTTTAAAAAATACAAAAAACAAGGGGCGCCTGGGTGGCTCAGTCGGTTAAGCATCCGGCTTCTGCTCAGGTCACGATCTCACAGTTAGTGAGTTCGAGCCCCGCGTCAGGCTCTGTGCCGACAGTTCGGAGCCTGAAGCCTGCTTCGGATTCTGTGTCTCCCCTTCTCTCTGCCCCTTTCCAACTCATGCTCTCTCTCTCTCTCTCACTCAAAAATAAACATTAAAAAATTTTTTTAAATACAAAAAAAGAAAGTAGGGGAGATAATGTACATAGCATAGTGCCTATCACAGAGTGGACACTCCAAAGACGTAAGGATTATTAATATGAAAGATAAATTGCCTTGGAGTGCTGTTTGCATTGGTGAAAATACTCAAGACTCATCACTTTGAGTCTCCTGCTCCCAGTACAACTTAGCTCCCAAACATGAGGCCAAGTAGAGTCTTAATCACAGTGTCCTGTACAGGCTTTTTTTTTTTTTTTTTACACATAGATAACCTATATTGCTTTTGATGAAATGTAAGTTGCAAAGTATCAAGTATCAAAATAATGTTTCCTCGATTTTAAGACACTCGCTTTTTCACATTTGAACGTTTTGGAAATCAGAAAGAGCTTTAGAATCTTTGTCAAAATAAACATGTCAACTGCTAGGTATAGGAGTTGCTAAAAGGAATTGTCATTTGCTTGTGATGGGTGAATTCAGCCAGATCTTTCAGAATAAAGAATTTTCAAAGCCAGGAAGTATTGGTGTTTATGCTTCACTCAGTTGCAAAACGTCTGTCTGTCAAGCTTTTCAAGAGAAGCTATTGAACTTCCTGTAAGATGTAATCAATTAAAGAAAAAAAAAATTTAAGATTCAAAACCAGGTGCTTCCAGAGGTCAAACTCACAGGCACTTTTATGAATGTGTCACCTCTGCTTGGCAACTGCCAGTGTTGTAGTGAATCCAAGGAATCTGTAGAATATGAGTGAGGATGGTGGGTAAGTAATTATATGAATAAAATGTGTGCTGTTTGTTGGTTAAAAAAAAATTGGGTATATTCAGTGTTGTATTTCTGGTTCTCTCTCTTAATAAAACTGTCATTTTAATTAGATAAAGCAATCTTTCTTCTGATTGACAGAATCAACAGAGAAAGCTTCTAGCTTTTAAAGTCATGGGTTAAGATGTAATTAAATTTATACTTAAGATGGCTGCACTTTGCTGTATGTGTGCTATACTTCAATACAACATTTAAAAATTACAAATAGATGTTCCTGTGTGTTTAACTTGAATACCTGAAGATTTATCAAAGTATATAACCAGGTACAGCTTTTTAACTAGTAAGTATAATGTTTTTTAAGTTTATTTATTTATTTTTTTAGTAATCTTTACACCTGACACAGGGCTCAAACTCATGACCTGAGATCAAGAGTCACATGCTCTTCTGACTGAGCCAGCCAGGTGCCCCTAAACTAGTAAGTATAATTAATCAGTTATAGAACTTACCTTTAGGGCTAAATCCTAGGCACTTTATGCACATGTCAAAATTTATTGAGAATTTACTCTGTCCCAGATACTTACTTGCAAGAGGTCTACCAACATCTCATTTAATCTTTAAAAGGCCTTATGAGGTGGGTATTATTATCTTTATAAATAAGGAAGTGTTTGTATAAGGCACATATAAAGTAGTTACTTTGTAGGTCACGCAGCTGGAAACTGGTCCAGGAAAAATGAGAATCTGCGCAGTGTGACTCCAAAGTCTTGCATTTGTGTACTTTTTCACAGTCCCCCTCAACAACCTACACAATAGGTTCTATTGTCCTTACTTCACAGATGACACTCTAAAACTCAGAGAGGTTAAATACTTTGACTGTATCACACACCTTGTAACTGGGAGAGCCAGGATTCATACCCCGTCCTGTCTACAAAGACACTTTTGGCTCCTCTATCATAGCCAATGTGATACCTTTCTTGGGGGAGGACATGTTCTTCAGACATCGCCTTCTTTAAAAAAAAACATTTTTTTTTTTTACTGTTTGTTTATTTTTGAGAGAGAGAGACACACACGCACAGAGTGAGCAGGGGAGGGGCAGAGAGAGAGGGAGACAGAATCCGAAACAGCTCAACTGTCAGCACAGAGCCTGATGTGGAGCTGGAATCCACAAACCGCGAGATCACGACCTGAGCCCAAGTCAGACGCTTAACCGAGTGAGCCACCGAGGCACTCCACACATGGCTTTCTTTTACATCACATCACAGTATACCCTAGGAATGAGGGTGGGGTGGAGAAAGAAGGGGAGGGAAGAAACCCAAAAGAACAGCTCTTAGAACTTCAAAGGAGTTGCCATTGAGCTCTGTAACCCTGGCCATGCATAAATTGGGATTTTCCTCTTGAAATGACCTTCTTTGGGCGCAGTTGCCATTAAATTTAGTTCACATCCATTTGGATATTATGCTGCGAAGTTTTCTAACTTGGCAACATTCCCTTCCTACTATGCCCTTATACACCTACCCCCCTTAAGAGAAAAAACAAAACAGAATTTTAAGAAGTGTATTCCTCAAACTTGGAAACCTCCGATGGGCAGTCCCTGTTGTCTTGCTCAAAGAGGCACCAACCAGGGGATGCTAAGCTGTGTTCCTATTAGGCCTATTTTAGCTTCCTCTATGACTTACCATTTGTAAATTATTTCTAACCCTTTGAGATTCCAACCATACCAATTTTAAGAAATGCTAGTTTCAACAACCATTTATCTTGGGCCATTTCAGTTGGCTGCCCTTTTCTTTATTAGTAACTAAAAATTATGATTGGAGTCACCTCCACGCCTGTGGAAAAAAAGCTTCATTTCTCCCCACCCTGAAGACATTTACAATAATGACTTGGGAACTTGCAATGGAGAGAGAGCATTGAACAACAGAGTACTATTTGGGCATTTTTAGCATTTCAGAAGTCACGTACTACTTGTAGCTTGAGAAATTTTGAAAGAATTTTCTAAATGTTGGGTTCTTGAAACAAATTAAAACAGATATTGGAAGAATTTTACAAAATTGCCAGTCTTTTGGGGAAGTTAATAGGCTATAATAATTTACTGAAAACAGCACATTCTCATTTCCATGTGGTTCACTATTCATAAATGTCCCTTACAATAGTGTGTATTATGAAGAAAGGTGGGGGGCAGGCACGTGGGTGGCTCAGTCAGTTGAGCACCTGACTTTGGCTCAGGTCATGATCTCTCAGTTTGTGAGTTGCAGCCCCACGTTGGGCTGACTGCCAGTCAGCAGAGCCTGCTTGGGATGCTACTTTCCCCACCCTCTCTGCCCCTCCCTCACAAGTGCTCTCTCAAACGTAAATAAACACTTAAAAATATATGTAAAGGTCAGCATCAACCTAAACAATAGAAGTTAAAACTTTAAAAAACAGTTTTAGTGAGACCTCTCATTAACAACGTTTATGAAGTAAAAGGTTAAAAAAGAATTCCACAGTCCACATGTTTTGAATGTTTGTCCTTTTAAGTAGTAGGTTAAGGGGTGTGTCATTTTCTTTTCTTTGTGTTCTATTTCCTTTCCAGCTGTTACATAGTGACATGGTTTGCACCTTCAGCCATCAAGGCGGTTGAAAAAGAAAATAATCTGTCCCTCTGGATTCTAGTTATGGCTCTGCACCCCAGCACCTGTAAACTCAAAGTCAAAACTCCATGGATGCCTGGATTCCAAGATTAAACCTCTACTCACAAGCAAAAGGGTTGGTTGGATAGGAGGTGGGGACAAGAAATTGTTTGTTTGTTTAGAGAGAGAGAGAGCTCTCTAGAGAAAGAAGCAGAGAGAGAGAGCACATGCGAGAGAATCCCACACAGGCTCTACACTCAATGTAGAGCCCCACGCTGGGATCACAACCTGAGATGAAATCAAGAGTCGGATATTCAACTGACTAAGCCACCCAGGTGCCCCCAAAATTATTTCTAATTAAAGAAGTGGAACTTACAAGCAATGGTAATGAAACTTCAGCTGAAAAATACTAGACTTTCTAATGCATTTGGATATTAGGAGCTGTGATGTGAATGTCCCTTTTCATAACTATTGCAGTAGGTTGAGAAATCATCCACCAGGGAAAGTCGTTCATCTGGTCACCAGACAAGGGAGGCTTGGGTGGACTTAAAGTGTCTGTTTAATGAGGTGGGGCTGTTTTTGAGAACATGTGATGGGTCTAAGTTTCCTGGTGCAGAAGTGTTAGGCAGTGCACTTTATTAGGAAAAGAGGAATCTGCAGAGTATTGAGAAACATCAACTTGTTGCCAGTCAGGGCCTCCCTGGCCACAGCTACATTGATGGGGGAATCCGTAGGATGAACAATGCCCATGTCTGATGTTGTGTTTACAGTTTTCCACCTTAGTATAAGTTCAAATGCCTGCTTTGTCACTTACTAGCCTTGTGACTTAAGGAAAGTTACTTAACCACCCTAAGCCTCACTTTGGTCATCTGTAAAATGGAGATAATAATGGTCGCTATCTTACAGGGTTGTTTAAGGGCCAATGTATGTAAAGCCTTTTAGCATAGCACCTGGCACATCACATGTGCTAATAAATGATTGAAATGTGTTTACATCCTTTTATTACTTAGAGCATTTTTAAATGTGTCATTTGTATGTTGTGATGACAGTTTGCAAAACAATTCACACCACTTTGAGGTTTCATGTGTAGTAGGAAGCTCTGAGTTCTGCCCTGGGAAAGGGTACTTTGTTGGCTTTCTGTGGAGGAGTTTTGGAAATAATTGGTCTCTCCCACCCTCCAGGCCTTGAACTTCATCTGTGGACTCTAAAAAATGCAAAAGAGCTGGAGAGAAATGGCTACCTGCTGTGGAAGACCAGGCCCACCCTGTATCCTCAGCCCTCTGCTCTCTCCCCTTTGGGCTAAAACTATGTGTGAACAAGAAGAGCAGCTGTCACTATATGTATGAAGGCACCCAGCTGGGGGTGGACAACATCGAGACCTGCATCCAGAAGGTCAGCATCTAGCAGAGGGGACATAGGTCGGTTCACTGGGGGTCTGGAAGGTCACACCGTTTAGATCAAGTAGGGGAAACTGGTGCCCAGAGTAAACACCAAAACCCAGCACGGAGGCTCTCAAGTCCATTCCCAGAGCTGATTCAGAGATTTAGGCAGCTTCTCCCCGCACCCACTCACAGGCCCACAATGGGAACTCAAAGAATAGGGCCTTCCTTCCTTCCTACTCTGACTGCAGACCTGTTGGTCAGCAATGGCCTCAGGGAATTGTAAACCTTTTGGAGAAAGAAATCACAGGCGAGGGCTGCAAACAGACAATTCAGTGAAAATCTGTTCAATTCAAGGAGGCCTGCAGAGCTCTATTATTAGCTCCCAAAGCAGTGAGGGAGGAGCCTGGACGGTGCCCTAAACACCAATCCTCTTCAGCCCTTTTCTCTCTTCCATGGAGCCTACTTCAAACCTTCTCCATTGTTAAAAATCAGTACAGGGGCGCCTGGGTGGCTCAGTCGGTTAAGCGTCCGACTTCGGCTCAAGTCATGATCCTAAGGTCCATGAGTTCGAGCCCAGCATTGGGCTCTGTGCTGTTAGTTCAGAGCCTGGAGTTTGCTTCAAACTCTGTCTCCCTCTCTCTCTGCCCCTCCCCCACTCACTCTCTGTCTCTATCAAAAAATGAATAAACAGTTAAAAAAATATTTTAAAAATCAGTAGAGAAAAGGGGCATCTGGGTGGCTCAGTTGGTTAAGCATCTGACTTCAGCTCAGGTCATGATCTCATAGTTGGTGAGTTTGAGCCCTGCATCAGGCTCTGCACTGAGCGTGCAGATCCTGCTTGGGATTCTCTCTCTCCCTCTCTCTCTGCCCCTGTCCCTCTCTGTCTCTCCCAAAATAAATAAACTTTTAAAAAGTCTTAAAAGAAAAAAATCAATAGGGGAAAAACCAACAACCTAGTAGAAAAATGGGCAAGGACATTATATTTGTCAAGGTTCTCTAGAGAAACAGAACGATAGACAGATAGATAAATAGATTTATTATGAGGGGAGTTTAGCGAGTCAAATGCTAATCTCATCTGGAAACGCCGTCACAGACATACTTAGAAATAATGCTTAGTCTAGGCCCCCATGGCCAGTAGACTTGACCCGTAATACCAACCATCATGATGTGAACAGAGTGCAAGTTCACAGCTACACATTTTCCCTAGTAGACACTCTCATATGTATGTCAAGAAGTGTGCACAAGGAACGGATTAAATAAGGTGTGCTTCACAGTGGGGTGGATTTATTTGTGTGGCTGTGGAACCATCTTCAAGACACGGGTTAAGTGAAAAACTGGTTCACAACAGGGTTCTGACTTTAGACTTGCGGTCTAAAGAGATTGTATGAATTTACACTGTTATACTCCTCCCAGTCATTGATAATATAATTTATTAGTGAATATTTTTATTTTGGCCAATCTGATAGGTGAAAAATGAAATTTTGTTTCACTTTGGGTTTTTTTAACTGTGAGGGAAAGAATGAATTCCTTCTTAACAGATTTTCTTGCCTTGCACTAACAGAGAAATAGAACCCTCAGTGGGAACACCTTTAACCTGTCCCCACAGCCAAGCATATGCTCTTTCCTCCCTCACACTCATCTTTCCACGTTCTGTATCCTCCTCAGTCTCTGGAGGCTGTCCTCAGCTTCCCCTAGGTCCTTGCACTCTTTGCTCAGCACATAGCCCCACCTTCCCTCCTGAGTTTTTATCACTGACCTTTAAATTCACCAGAGTCTCCCGGATCTTAAACCACCACTCGGCAGTTGCCCCAGACCCTCTTTTCCTCTTTTGGGTTTAACCTCTTGAAAGAGTTGCCTACACTGCCTATTACCTGCTCCCTGTGCTCACTCTGCAACCTGCCTTCTGTCTCTACCACGCTCCTTGAACTTGCTCCTCCAAAATCTCATGTGACTTCCGTGTTGCTAAAATCACCGGACACCTTCTCGAGCATTCTCGTCTGCTCCTCCAGCTAGCTTCAGTTGCCAAGCCTGTATCTTTTGTCTAGATCCCTCAACAACTAAGTAACTGATTAAGTAACTAACTGCTGGTACTGGTCATCCACTTTGGGGGTCTTGTGGGCAGCTCAGCTTCAGCATGCTGAAAACTTTCTGTCCCCAGTGCTCTCTCTCTCTCTCTCAGGCAATGGCTCTGTCATCCAACCAGTTGACCAAGCCAGAGACTTGGGAGTGGCCCTGTCACCGTGCTCCTCCCCTGCCCTCTGTGGCCAACCTTGCAGTTACCCTTTGAATCTTCCTCCTCAGCTACTATACTAGCTCAGGCCACCATTTTCTCTGAGGAGTTACAATAGCTTCTTCTCATTCAATTCTCCACACTGCCTGCTATAGCCCTTTTCAAGGGCTTCTTCCTACCCTTAGGATAAATTCCAAATTCCTTACCATGGTTACAAGACCCGTGGTGACCTGGTCTCATTCACTAACCACCCTCTTGCATTCTAAGATCCAGACCTACTGAACTTGCTATAGTTTTCTAATGCCTAACATTCTTGCCCTCTTCTGAGTCTTTAAATATGGCATTCCCTCTGCCTCTTCTTTTTTCTTCTTATTTTCTTCTCCAGGATAACTGCTACTCATCCTTCAGGTCTTGGCTTGAAGCTCTCTTCCTCTCTTCCTTGTTTCTTTAGTTCTGATTCCTCCAATAAGATTCAAATTTAAGACGGAGCTTATGCCCTCCTAAAACATCATTGTGCCCCCTCCCACAGCTAAGTACCAGATAACCTTTGCAGGTACTGATGTATGCATGACCATCCCCCATTTCACAATGCATTTTGTAAAATACTTTTTTTATGTTTATTTATTTATGTTGAGAGAGACAGAGAGGGACAGGGGCAGAGAGAGAGGGAGAGAGAGAATCCCAAGCAGGATCTGCACTGTCAGCACAGAGCCTGACGTGGGGCTCGAACTCACGAACCAGGAGATCATGACCCAAGCCCAAATCAATAGTCTGATGCTTAACCGACTGAGCCACCCAGGTGCCCCTCACGATGCATTTTAACGAAGAAGTGTAAATAGAGTCTTTGCTTTTGTGGAATCATTATGGAGGAAGTAGCTTAGCCAGAAATACCCTATGGAGTTAGAATTACAATTCTAACTAATTTGTTAGTGTTGTCCCTCTGGTGATAGATATTAAAATTTACAGAAAATTTGTAATAGTGCATCCCCTCGTCTTCTTTTTTAAAACCCTGTGTGTGTAAAATGCACATATGTGTGTCAGAGAACAACTCTGCCAGATTGGTTTTTGTAGTCCAGTAGTTTGAACTAAAAAATCTGTGAGAAGATTGTTTTTAGCAAGTTTTCCAAAAATAATCTTGAGGCAAGACAGTGGGAACTGTGTATTTAAAAATGTATTTTCGTGGCTGCTGTACACATACAGTTTGTATTTCTTAAATTTTAACACATAGGCACCTGAAGTGCACTGTTGAAATCAAATAGTATACACATTCCAAGGCTCAAGGCTGACCAGTGTCAGAATCACAAGTGTCGATTGTTGGCAGAAAACAAAGTGTTTGGAAGCTAGAAAACATGGCTGTTTGTTCAGATTAATTCTGAGAAGGGGGGATGGAATCAACGAGTTTGTGAATCCAAGCAAAATTCAGACAGAATTTCTAGGAATGCAGTCAGAGTGAGAGCAGACCTTTTAGAAATGAAAAGAATTTAAACACCAAGTTGAATAAATGAAGCAGCAAAAGAAATGGCGTCGACTTAGCTGTGAAACGAAGAGAACTAAAGTAGTGAGTTCTTAGCAGACCTCGCAGAATTCCCAGTAAGAGGAAAACAAAAAAACAGGAGTGTTCGAAGCGGTTTTCTTTTCCTTAAGTCCACAAGTGTATGGATGTCCCCACAATCCACCCAAGCTCCCCTCCTCAAAACACTGTAGCCTCCTCTGCTGCAACCCCTCCCACCTTCTTACTCACAGGGAAACCTGGGATTCTCCTCACTCAACCACCGGCCTGAGTCTTTTCAGCTCCTACTACTTAATAGCTCTAGGGCCTGTCTCTCCACAGCTGCTAACCTGGTACAAGCCGCCCCCCCAGCCCACCCCCCACAACGCCACCACCACCCCCACACCAACACAGCTTCTGCCTGGCCTGAGGGCAGGAAGGAGCATCTGTGCTGTCCAAGCAGTGCTATCTAGAGATGGACCTCTGGGTCACAGTCTGGTTCCAGCACTTTCCAGCCAAACAGTGCTGGCCCAATTTTTCTGTGTCTCAATCTCTTCTTCTGTGAAAAGTGGGGGACAGTAGCATCTGGCCCATAGGGCTGCGTGAGAATTAAATAAGCTGTGTATAAAGGTCATAGAACAATACTGGGTCCGTAGTAAAACATGTTACATAAACATTAGCTACCATTTTTCCTTATTTCCTTATTCCCTTGCTTCCTTTCTTGACTCATTTGAACCTATTTTCCTGGAGCAAATCATGTTCAAATAAACTGATCCTTCAACTTACTGCTGAAAACACTTGGAGAATTTCCCTGTGGCTTTTAGAGAAACCCTAAATGCTTAAAGAGGCTGACAGGGCTGGGCTTGGGCTGGGCCCTGTCTCCCTCTCCAGCCCCATCCTGTACCCCATCCCCCTATTCTCAGAGCTCCAGACTCTCTGACCTTCTTTCAGTTCTTCAAACCCTCAGAGCTTCCTCTCACCTCAGGGCTTTTACACAAGCTGCTTCCTCTGTCCGAAATGCCGGAATGCCGACTCATCCTTCCCGTCTCCACAGGAGCCTCATCACTTCCTCAGGGAGACCTTGCCCAGCCTCCCTAACTAGGTCAGCCCTCACTATGGCACCATGTCTTTTTCCTCCATGGCACTTCTCAGGGTTCTCCTCTGACACATTTTCATGGGGGTAATTAGATTTACATTTCTCTCATTCCTACAGTGGAAGCTCTGTGAAGGTGGAGACCATGTCTATTTTCCATTTATTCCAACCCTCAGAGCCTGGCATAGTTCCTGAATATAACACTGTGCGTGCTCAATTAATATCTTTGAGATATGGAGGGGAGGGAGGGGGGAAGGGAAGAAAAAGGTGTGCCCAAATGTCCTTGACTGTTCTGGAGGCCAATCTGCCACGAGGGTGTGTGGTGGGTTCAAGGAAACCTCTCCCACCACAAGCCGGTGTGCTCTTCCCTCCTCTCGCCCCCTTTGATTCATTAATGTGTTTCATTCGCAATTAAATTCAACTGTTTATTCTTAGGAAGAAAGGTCCTCACATTGGCATTATAATGTGACCTTTGAAGGCAATTTGTGGCATATTTTTTCTCATGCAGACATTTTGTGGCTCCAAGGAAGGACAAGGTCCTAGGCATGAGGTTGCAGGGGAATAAATTCCCCCCAGCTGCATCCAAATGGGATGCTTGACCAGACTGTCAGCTTGCTCCCTGGTATTACCACCCCATACTGAAAAGCAATCCACATAAGGAGCTCCAGCACCAGCAAAAGGTAATGCAAAGAAGAGAGAGAGAAAAGGCTTCCGGGTTCACCTTTCCCACCATCTAGGGAAAGCACTAAAGAAGGAAGATCAGCATAAACAGAAGGACTCCTTTCTCTAAACTAAAAACAGAAGAGATAGGCATTCCTCTTGCTGCATGTGGATGAATAGAGATGAATTCCAGAAGAATAAGAGAAAAAGGAATGTCAGAGTTGAAAGTGATGTTTTACCCCCGGTCCATCCTCATTCTTATATCCAAGAACCAACTGAGGGCGAAGAGGTGAAAAGGCTTTGCCTGAGGCTACACAGAGGCCTAGGTTCCACAGGGAGGCTGAAGGAGGAAGGCAGCTGAGGTTTTTAGTGGTTTGACATTGAGCTCCTGTCCATAGCTCAGGTGCTTCTCCCTGATTAAATCCTGACGTAACTGTAGGAAGTTGTGTCATTACCCCCATTTTATAGATGAAAACCCTGATGGTCAGGAAGTCCTGGGACAAGACAAAAGCTGTTCAGTGGAAACTTTCTGAGGCTAACACTGCAAAGTATCCTTGGCCTTGACTCTGCACCTGAGCAGCCTTACCTGTAGGGTGACCACATGCTCTGGTTCACCTGAGTCAAGCCTGGTTTATACCTGTTGTCCCAGGGTCAGTAGTAATGGCACCTTCTTTTGCTCTCAAAAGTGCCCCAGTCGGGATAATACATCTATCATGTGATTGATTACTCTAGTATCTACAAAATGGGGATATTCATATTACCTGCTCATGGAGTTTTCGCAAGGAATCAATGGGATTTCGCACGTAAAATGCATGGCATCTGGCATGTAGTAAGCACTAAATAGATGTTAGTGGTTATTGTTACTGTTATTATTATTATTATTATTAGGAAGGTATCTGAAGAGGGGGCAGCAAGGAGTAAAGACATGGTTTCCCACTTGACATGCCCATCACGGTCTCCACGAATGGCGCTCCCTGGAGTTGGGCAGTGCCTATTCAAACTGACCTGTTGGGAATGGCACCATCCACTCTAGCCTAGAGACCATTTGGAGGCACTGAGCTTGCCTCTTCCACGTCTCCATCAGTCACATTCACTGCTTGGGTCTCTTTGGGTCCCAAAGTTGAAACTGATTTTTTTTCCCCCTTTTACTCTAAAGTCTAAAGCTTAGATTTCTTAAAGAGGAAGAAGAGTCACAGAGAATCCTATAGAGGATCCCCTCCCCCCAGCCCCAGCCTGTGCTTAATTAAGTGAGTGGCTTAAGGAACTTGCCTCCTCTTCAAGATTAAGAGGTGGGTGTGAATATTTTCCTCTGGCCCCCTTATATGTTCTTGATTACAGTAATAAAAATGCTAAGCTCTATTGCCTCTCACTGGAGTAAAGGCAGCTGAAAACTCCTCATTCCCTGAAGAACCTAATTGTTGATTCTAGTGCATCTAAACAGGTGTTCTTTAGATTGCTTTTTCTAATGCCTTTTCACTGGAAAGATCAATTTAAATGTTGCTTTGAGCTAATCAGTGATTGCTTCTGTATTCATCCAAATTTGTATCTTTGCTTCTGTGTGCTAGATGAGACATTACTTTCAAAGTCTATAAACTTAAATAAGGGAGGTGATTTCTAATTTAGCTCTTTGTCCTCTTCTGTCTTCCATATTTTATGCAAAATATGCATGTATTTCTTTTTGTTATTTAAAATCCTAGTTGAAACCTGTGTTTGAACGTCCTGAGTCATCTTTGGATGCCCTATAACGCCACGTGTGGTATGTCCTACAGAGTGGGTATTCAATAAATATTTGTGGAAAAGATAAATTCATGCCTTAACCTGGATTGCAAGCACATTGGATTTGTGGTCCCTAGGTGTCTGAGTTCAGGAATTCTTTCAATATTGTCTGAACTTTCTTGTGTCTGCATCTGTGTTTATTCTGCTCTCTCTGCCTAGAATTTCCCCAGTCCCGTCTCTCAGAAAGCTCACGTTCACTCAAGGTTCTCATCAAATGCCAGCTGCTCCATGAAACCAGGCTGCAGTCTCCAACCAGCTCTCCTGGAGTCAGTATCCGAACAAAGGATCTGGAGAGGGTTGCATCTGATTTTCCAAACCCCACAGTACTCTGCACCTCTCTGATTTATCTCATCTGTGGGTATTTGCTCCTGGCCTTTTTTCACCCATGGTGAGCACTTGAAACTTCTTCAGGCGACACAGAGGGTGTACTCTGCTGAACCACAGGTATAGACTAAAAAATAGTTGTTGCTTAATGAATTGTAGGTGTATAGTTTTGAAGAATGACATTTTATTTCCTTTTTTTTTTTTTTAAGTTTTATTTATTTTTGAGAGAGAGGGAGGGGGAGGATTAGAGAGACAGGAAGACACAGAATCTGAAGCAGGCTCCAGGCTCTGAGCTGTCAGCAAATAGTCTGACACGGGGCTTGAACCCATGAAACATGAGATCATGGCCTGAGCCGAAGGCCAATGCTTAACCGACTGAGCCACCCAGGCGCCCCAAGAGTGACGTTTTAAAGTAAGGTGTACCCGGATGGAGAAATGATGGATGTGGCTCTTCAATCAAGTCCTCAGAACATAATCCTTTAGAACTTGCAGGCCATCTATCAGCACTCTCTCTTTCACACGCAAAGAACCCCTGGTTCCGAGAGTCCTGGGTCTTCCTTAAGGTCATCTGGTGGGGAAAGACCAGAATCCAGCCAGCAGATCTTCTGTAGTGCTCTTCCAGACATACCTTCAGGCATAATTTAACATGTATCAGTTTATCCTTGAGTGTAAAGTACACTTCATGATTGGTGACCGGCTAACTATTCATAGTTCCTCACTCCCTCCCTTTTAGTGCCTGTTTCTAAGCAGCAAAGTTGTGGTTCAGTGACTTCTGTCTGGATAATATGAAAACAGGGCACCCGGCCAATTTTGATGAGCTAACTATTTCCCTAAATTATCATGCCTAAGCAAAAGGCCCCAAACCTGCTGTTCAACACTTATCATTGGTTCTGGGGGATGGGCTCTACACAGGCATATCATCAAATAAGTGGAATTTTACATTTGCGATTGTCAAGCAGTGAAAATTGTCATCCTTAGAAATGACTGACAGTTCCCCTGCCTCATTTCTGCTACACTGAGTTAGGTAAAGAAAAAAAAAATCACCTTCACTCTTTTTACAGATTTCTTGCTGAAGACCCATGTGACAGGACTATAAATTTTCACCAGAAATTGATGGGAGAACGGACACTTCAAAGTGCCTGAAAGACTTTGCAAAAGGTCCCAATTAGCAGAATGCAGCTAACACCTTAAAAAAGAAAATAGAATAAATGTTGCAGTGGGAATGAATCTTGCCTGGAGTGCTGGGTTGTTGGCTGATTGCCTGGCGAGAGTGGTGGCCAGGACTTGCCAGCTGGCTGATCCACATGCCTATAAAGGATGCGGTCAGCTTACACCTTGGCAAGCTACAATTTTGATGGAAATCTTAGAGGTCGGCAGGCGTTCTCCCTAGTAAAGTACGTTAGATCAGGTCATTGCTTTTATTTGAGTGAAGAAAATATCCTGATGGCCAGGATTAGGAGCACCAAGTCAGTACTCTGCTCCAAAGGAGAATTCATTACTACATCAGAAGGGATATATGCCCTAAAGGAGACAGAGGGTGTAATTGAAGGTGGCACATTCATCTAATCCCCACGTTTAAACCAGTCATGCCACCGAAGCAAACCAACTGGCTCGCCAACAACCACACATCTTCCCACAAGTTCCACTCAACAACCAGTTTTTCAAACTCTGAACTCCAAAGCTACTGCTTTCCTATCCTCTTATGTTTACTCATATTTACCTGTGGGTAGTTGTTTCACTTGTTTGTTTTCCATAGATCTGACTTCGAGGATCAGATGTAAACATTCTAGTAGCCCCACAATGGCTAGCTTAGTCCTTTTCATCTGGAGGCACTCCATGAATGACAAAGCTGCCAAAGGAGCTTCCATAGTCCACAGTCCATCCTGAAAATTTAAAAACCAGTTTTAAAAAACTGACAACCTCTCTATCAGTCTCCCAAATGGATTTATTTTTTTGAAATTTATTAAAAACTGATTTTAGGGCACCTGGGTGGCTCAGTTGGTTAAGCGTCCGACTTTGGCTCAGGTCATGATCTCACAGTTCATGGGTTCGAGTCCAGCATCAGGCTGTGTGCTGACAGCTCAGAGCCTGAAGCCTGCTTTGGATTCTGTGTCTCCCTCTCTCTCTGACCCTCCCCCGCTCATACTCTCTCTTGCTTTCCCAAAAGTAAATAAAACATTTAAAAATAAATAAAAATAACAACTGATTTTAATATTTATTTTTTAAAAAACAAGCACGTCAAAATAGCCAGGAAAAAATACAGTGAACAAATTCAAAAGTCAAATACAGACTGTGAAAATCATTTGCAAGACTGTAGATGTAAATAACAAAGGGTCTATATCCTTACTAAAGAAGAGTGGACAAAGAACTTAATCTGGAAATTTGCAAAATGTGAAATGACTATTTAACATATGAAAGCATTTTCAAACTGAGCAGTAATGAATACAAATGGAACCAGATACCTCTTTTCACTTATCATATAAAGAAAAACCCAAGTTGTCCTGGATATGGGTTATTTGATGCTTTCATACACTGACCATGCCAATGCAAAATAAAACCAGCTTTCCGGAGGGCAAATTGTCAATTACTGTCAATACATATTCAATGTATATTCGAAGGTTTAACTGTATGACCTGCAGAAATTCATCCCAATTGAATGAGTAGATCCCAGACAAATATTTAAAGATCTGTGTACAAGCAAACCAGAAGACCCTAGTTGTTGAACAGAAGACTAATCAAATGAAGAAAACTCCATCCATTCCTTCATGCAGCCATTAAACTGATAAAATTGATATCTATTAATTTGAAGAGAAAGATGTTTACAACATAATTAAGAAAAAAAAAACAGGCCACAGAAAAGTATGATCAAGTTTTTGAAAAACGTATTTATACATATACATATCTGTTTATATTTACACACACACACACGCACGCAAACATATAGGTTTACCTCTGCAAGGTAGCCATGATTTATCCCCTCCTCAGAGTTGTTTTGATTCATTGAGCTTAGCTCTGTGATATAAATATGAAGGTTTTGTTCAAACTTATACGGTTTTATTATTTATTTATATGTTTTAATTTTTTTTCAAACATACTTAAAAGTTTTAAAAACCTAAGATGTTGGGGCGACTGGGTGGCTCAGTCAGTTGAGCTTCCGACTCTTGATTTCGGCTTGGGTCATGATCCCAGGGTCGTGGGCTTGAACCCTGCATTGGGTTCTGTGGTGAGTGTGAAGCCTGCTTAAGATTCTCTCTCGCTCCCTCTGTCCCTTTCCCCTGCTTGCTTATTCTCTCTCTCTCTGAAATGAAAAATGAAAAATGAAAAAAAATATATAAAATGATATACAGAAGAGGATACCAGAGGATTTGAAGGAGAATTCTATAGATGCTTGCTTGAGTAATGAGAAATGTACTAATTGGTTTTTTTCCTTGCCAGAAATCAAACTGGATTAGGTTTTTAGACTTAACTATGTGAAATATGGATATGTACATATTCATGTAGGAATGGGGAGGTTGGATTAGATGAAATCTAAAAAGTCTTCCATGCTTTAGGTTTACTACAGTATAAGCATATACAGGCAACCCTTGACTCACACTGGGTTGGATATGGGAGGATTATCTTAAGTCTGAAGTTGATGGTACAATTTCAAATCTATGGAAGAGGTGGAAGAAGGGAAATTGATGAGGAAGTGAAGAATAAAAACAGAGCAGTTGAGAAAAAACTGTAAAAAGGTAGGGAAAAAATAATCTTTGTCTTAATGCCATAGAAAATTAGCTGATGGAGAATAGTTGAAAATTACTAACGTTGAATAAAGTAAATCAAATTAGTATTAGTATGTGAGTATGTGATTATGAAAAGATGGACTAAATTAGCTGTCTTTTCAAGACTATTGGTAATAGAATCAATTAGGGTTCATTATTAGCTATATTAACAGAAAATTAGCCCTTGCTAGCTCCTAAAAATATGAGGTTCTTATAAGAGATGGTGGTCCGTTATCAACATATATAAAACTTGAATATTTATAAAGCAGCTCCCTTCCCAGAGCTAAACTAGATTAGATGATCAATTAATAGTAAAATGTTACTGTATCTCTTTTTAATATTTCTTGTCAAAAACTTAAATATTCCTGATTCAACTTGTGTTTCTATCTGAGTAATATAATTTGGTCATAATTGGTTTCATTTCGATTGTCTTTACATTTTGGGTACTTATTATCTTTTGTCTCATCCCCTGGGAATGCCAAGTACCAATTTTTGCTATTTAGCAAGTCAGTAAGGAGTGCCTTAATTATTGTTAATTGAATATTGTAAATGGTTTTTCAGGATCACCATCTTGTGACATTTTTGTCAGTTAGCAAGACTTAAAGCACCAAGAATCCCTTCTATCCCTTTCCATACAATCATCAAATCAGTAACTATAAAAAATACTCTCCTCTTGTCAAATGTCAAGTCACATACGTGCTTCATATGTATTTAGAACATGGTGGCTGCTCAATGAATATGAAACAATAGCTGCCCTTTTATTTTATTTTTAATGTTTATTTGTTTAACAGAGAGAAAGCAAGAGAGAGAGCGTGCATGAGTGGGGGAGAGGCAGAGAGAGAATCTCAAGCAGGCCCCAAGCTGTCAACACAGATCCTGACACGGGGCTCAATCCCACAAACCATAAGCTGAAATTAAGAGTCGGACAAATAGCTCTGCTTTTTAAATGGAATGATTCCCAGGTCCAGTCTTCGAGGGAACATCCCTTTCACTTTCCCGAGCTCCCACAGTGCATCTCATCCAGCATGGCAGGCCTGGTGCTCTAGGATAGAGCTCATCCTTGTTCATGCACCAGGACCAAGCTTTCTAGTACTTTTTGCTGCTCTATAATCAAAAGAAGGAAAAAATTGTAAATAAAGAGCCTCAGAAAATCTGAGAATGTCAAAAATGCTACAA
The DNA here is from genome assembly GCF_016509475.1 of Prionailurus bengalensis. NCBI lineage: Eukaryota > Metazoa > Chordata > Mammalia > Carnivora > Felidae > Prionailurus > Prionailurus bengalensis. The sequence continues at coordinate 129,698,656 of NC_057343.1, forward strand.
GCAAAAAACTGGAGAGTGGAAAAATCACTGAGTCAGCCTTCCTATGTACTTCTTGCCTTACAATGAACAATAAAAAAGAAATGAGAAATTTATGATGTGCCTTTTGAACTTTCAAACTATGTCTCTAATTTTTTAAGGGGCTGGGGGATAAGGCTTCAATGTACTGAAATTGTATTGGAGGTTGGTTTTAACTATGTAAAATCTTGCCTTCTTTATGATTTGTTTTCTTGCTTGGTCAATGAAATCTCAACCATCCTTAAGAAGTCAGGACCAGAAGAAGCCTTGAGACATAATCTAGAGTCCTTTCCCATCATGGTGGCCCATAAATTACCAAAAAGAGAATGAGAGAATGAGAGTGTATATGTCTCTTTGGAGGGATAGGCTTCCACAGAATTGGCTTGGTTAGTAACCTAATAGAATGTAAATGGCATTTTCTGTCAGGACTTTTGCCTTGTACCTAGTCAACTGTTATTAAATTTGGCAGGTTTCAGATTTAGAGAGAAATTCAAGGCCCACCTTTGGTTATTTTCCAAAGTCAAGTTTTATGTACTATGCAGTGACAATTTTGCTCCTGGCTTTTGATTTTTCTTAGGACAATAAGAACTTGCTTTCATTTCTTAACTATTTGATCTTTATTATATATAGATTTGTAAATCACCTTAAATATTTTATGATAGAAAATGAGTCAGAATGGATAAATGCATGAATAAAATAATAAAAATGTCCTCAAGCTCAAGTTTAAGAGAAAATTTTCTAGCTCTGAAGAAAAGCTAATTATCATTATTTTGTAATAGAGACAGCAATCAGAGCCTGCTTACACCCCAGACACTTCTAGTGAGAAATGCCCTGAACACAGCCTTTTACTTCCCACCAATCATTTGCTCCTAGGAATTGGACCAGAGGCAGACACCTGACCTGAAGGTAACCACTGAATTGGCTGGAAATGGCCTCTAATGTAACCTGGAACCAATAGGTGAACGGGACCAGTCAGATTCTGTCTCCTGAGAATTGAAGGTGCAGCAAGAATGTGTTCATTAGTAAGAGGGAGCTCAATGGGAAGGACCTCTATTAGGGAGGGTCCAGAGAACCATAATGGCATGTGCACACTGGCCGAGGAAGCAGAGACTACAAGGAAGCCATGAACGTGGTCAGGGGAGAAAAGGGAACGAGTCGAGTGGGCCTACCGGATAGATATGGGACAACAGCAGGACCCAGAACTGCCATTCTTTCTGGAAACTTCAGCATCTGCTTCCAGTCCACATGCATTCTCCTGGTCAACCTCCCGTTTCTCCAGGGAAACCTAGCAGAACCTTTGTTGTTTGCAGTTCAGAGTCTCAATATGTGTCAAAGCATTTTCTTTTCCTGTTTTTACTCACTTGTAAAGTTTTTACTTGATCACTTTGGGCTTTTCATTTCCGCAATAATATTAAAATTTTCTATCTCATAAAAAGATATTTGGGAGCAGAAGTTTGAAGGAAACCAACAGAAAGGGCTATTATTCCCATTTCCTTGTCTCTAAATACCATATTAAAAATTCCTTGATATTTACGAAAGGAGATTCGCTAACTTCCTCCAACGGCTTGCTTACTTTTCTTACAAAGAGTGGAACTCATCTACTGTGAGGCCCCACTGTCTGATATTTGCATATACTGGGGTTTTTTCCACTTTTTCGAGTTGCTGTGGGTGGAATATCTGGCTTGACTTGATTTCTGCCTGAGACATGCACTGTGTCTCCACTCAGTGCTTCCTTCTTTAGGGCTCAGTTCCCTACACTAGAGGCTTGTTTATCTGGGGGCTATAGGAGGAGCATATCAGCCTGTTCCTACACATGAACCGAAACTTTTTAAACTGTAAACATGACAACAAACAACAAACATACTGTGCTGTAGAGAGATCCAGAACTTTTGGTCCTTCCATGTCCTGTAAGGGAAAACTGGTGATTAGCTTGATGGAAATGTAGGTCCCATGGGGGTTCTACCACAGTAGACACCTCTTAAGTCACCGTGTTCTCCTTGTCCTTCATTTATCAGTCACTTCAGGCTTTCAGAAATAAGTAGACATTTCAACCCCTAATGCTTCTCATTTTCATTACTTCTGTATTCTTTGGGCCCAGAATACCAGCCACACAGAGTCCAAAATTTTAAATAATTCACGAATTTGTCAATGTTTAGTTTCTATTGGGGGTCATCTTAGTGACAACAATGACTATATAGCAAATCAAGTCAGTTGTGCAAAATCCAGTTTGCTCATCAGCTGAAAACATCAGGAGGACTTTTCAGTCTGAATATGTTCCAAGAAGTATAATTCTTCCTCACAGTCTGATGCATGTTAACTAAGATTGAGTCCCAGCTAATGGTGGCCGGATTTGCCACTTTATCTTTCAGGGCAGGGTCCTCTTGTTCTTAACCTTATGAACTACTCACACCTTCTCTATTGAGAAGCTTGTTTTGTAAACCTTTGGCCTACTTTCCATGGGAGAACCTTAGCTACTTAATGGTACTTTTGCATCAGCCCTCCCCCCCCCCCCAAGACATTCATGCCACCGTGTGGTGCATAATACTCTCATTCTGCTCTGCTGGAATGTCCTCCTTTTCCTGGCCAGCTGTTGAGGCCCAGCGTAAGTCTTCCCTTCTTTTCAAATTCTCCTCTGATTTTTCCAGTTCTTCTCAACTCTCACAGCCTTAGCCATCCGTATCAACTTAACTCGTTATTATAAACTGCAATGGATTGTTGCCTGTGTTTGGCAGGTCAGACCCTCCACCAGATCACAAGCTCAGAAACGGAACTGAACTATGGCCTTCACTGTGAGTTTATGCTCCACATCTTTTGCACATTAGTTCTGATACACAAAAGAGAAAAGTTATGGTTGATATACTGCAACTGCATTTTCTTTGCATGTGGAAAAGCGGTAGGAAGCACAGTCACTATAATCTCCTCTATGGGAAAAACTAGAGGGGGCATGAATCACCTTCCAGATTTGAATCATTCTGGAAAAGGACCCTTTATTCCCCCAGGAATTGCCCTTGCAGGAGGGCAGCCTGGAGAGAGAGGGCAGCTTTCCAGTTATCCACAAACTTGCTTCCTTAAGTTGTTCTAAGGGAATGCTCAGGTGCTCTGATGTGCCCCGTATTCAAGCACAAGTATGAAAATCTACTCTAAAATGAAACCTAAGTGATTTTTAAAATCATTCTTCTGAGAGTGGACAGGGGAGCATCCACCACAGAGGTAGAGACAACCAGCCATTGTCACTACCATGGTGTCATTGTTCTCTTCCTCCCCAACTCACAGGGCATATCAGTCGCAACTGAAAAGTAGTCTCGAAATATTTGAGTTGAAATGTTACTAGAAGACTTTCTTAATTTTCAATGTTTATGTATTTTGCATGTCAAAGATGCAAATTTATTTTTACCATGCAGTCCAATGGCTCCATACTTTTTGACGATTAAGGTTATGGTGGCATTTGCTCACAGCCAGTAAGTTCAAGCTTGTAAGGCAAGCCCTCCAAAGCTAGACTAATTTCCCCTAAGCCCCGGGACTGGAAATTAGGTTACTGCCACTAGGGTTTTCACATGACTCAACCCTTCTCCTAACTCTCTCTGCTGAGGCAAAGCATTTAGCTCACAATCCGGTCAATGCCTTCAAATGAGATCATAATTGGGAACAGGCTTTGTAAGTGTCCCCTTCACTGTGGGAGCTTAGGTCTGACAGCAGCAACCAGAGAGAGAATAGCACAGAGAGTTGCTGTCACTGAGCCAGCCCATAGGACTCTAGGACAGAAGACCTTCCAAGGCCTTGGCTTCTCACTCTGTGGTAAAGGGAGGCAGTACTGCTCTTTATTACATGTAGCGGCCCTGGAGGAGCAAAAGACATGGACAAGTCACCTAACCAGCTGCAGGATAAGCAGAAGCAGAGTGGCGGAGGGAGGAGGGGGAGGGGGCAGGCGAGTAGCCTCATCCAAGTGGGGAGCACAGCAAATGCTGAAGTCCCAGACACATGCTGAGGGCAGGCATCCGGGCAGACAGACTTCAGAAACACAAGGTCTGGGCTGGGCTTGCCATTGCAGCTCTGCTCTGGAGAAATCTCTTTTGCAGGCTTGAAGTACCACCGGCTCTGAGGCACATCTGCCATCATTACGAGACCACAATTCAGAAGCGACTGTCTCACACCAAACACGTGGAACAGAAAAATAGGATGAATTTAAGAAGTGGTGGGGCACCTGGGTGGCTCAGTTGGTTAAGCGTCCAACTTCAGCTTAGGTCATGATCTCGCAGTTCGTGAGTTCGAGCCCTGCCTTGGGCCCTCTGCTGACAGCTCAGAGCCTGGAGCCTGCTTCAGATTCTGTGCCTGCCTCTCTCTGTGCTCCTCCCCTGCTCATGCTCTGTCTCCTCTCTCTCTCAAAAATAAATAATAAACATTTAAAAAATTAAAAAAAAAAAAAGAAATGGGGTTGAAAGTCTTAGAGTCACATTCCATGCAGTGGAGTATCGGAGTGGGCTCTCTAGAGCCAATGCCTCTCTTCCCAACTCCACATCAAGTGATGTCAGGATGATGCCTTGAAATTGGCTATTGTTGGAACATTCACACCACAGAAATTGGCAAACAGTAGGGCCACCTGGGTGGCCCAGCCGGTTAAGCATCTGACTTGGGCTCAGGTCATGATCTCATGGTTTGAGACTGAGCCCCACATCACTGTCAGCACAGAGTCTGCTTCAGATCCTCTGGCTCCCTCTCTGTCAGCCCTTTCTCTGTTTGTGTGTGCTCTCTCAAAAATAAATAAATGTTAAAAAAGAAATTGGCAAACAATAAAGCTCAGTGTGGTGGGTGTTTTTCTCCCTGCCAAAAGTCACCTTTGCATATATGCCACATGAGCCGTGTGAACCTTGGGTGATACTTATTTCACAGGGGGATTAGTGCAAATGAGATACTTCATTTGGAAGTCCTCTGTAACCTGTAAAGTTTCTACATGTGTTAGTTTTTATTATTTGAAATAAAATGTTAAATATGAAGCTTTAACATTTATTAAAATCTAAGTGTGTAATTATTACCTTTCATTGCAAGCTTCAAATATGATATAGGACAAGATTTCAGAAAGCAAAACAATTAGGAAGCAGCCTTTTTGTGTTGGTTAAAGCTATTATGTGCAAGTTACAAAATTCCTAACTCCAACCAGCTTCAACAGTGACGTGAGTTCACTGTCACCTAAACTAAAAGGCCAGAGAGAGTGCCAGCTTAATTCAGCTAGCTTAATCCAGAGGCCAGGCTAAACCCAGCAGGTCAGATGATGCCATCGTAGAGCGGGAGGACCATATGTTCCTGTTTGCCCAGGATAGTCCTGTTTACGCATCCTATCTGGTTTGGTGTATGTCTTGCCCGGTTTCATTCTCGAAGTTGTCCTAGTTTAGAAGATAAATGATATGTTTACTTAACCAAGGTTTGCTCTCTCTGCTCAGTTTTTTTGTGTTGCAGGATTCACCCTCAGGTATCACAAGACATGTTTCCCCACCCGTTCCCTGCAGTTCCAGCCTCTTCCGTGCAGAGAGCATAAGATCTGTAGAAGCTGCAGACCCCATAACCTCATACCACCCAATCTAGTGGGACAGAAAATCTCTTCCAGTAGCCTGTGCAAGTGCTGGGATTCACTGCCTCTCCCTGGTCTGATTTGGGTCACATGGCCATTGCTGAAACATCCCTTTGGGAACATGGATTCACCGATGGACTTAGTCAACTGTGCTCACACCTAGAGTAGGCCTGAGAGGATTCCAAACAAATCACCCAACTGAGAATGAGGTGACTTCTCCCAAGGAACAGCAAGTAACTGTCGGCAGCAGAAGAGGTAAGTGGATACTGAAGAGGGAACAAGAATGATCCGTGGCCTTGCAGCGCAGTGAAAGTGCTGGAATAGGAATGAGCCGACCCAGCTTTTAGCTTTTCCACTAACTAGGGTTGGGATGGTGGGCAAGCCCTTGCATGCCGTAGGCCTCAATTTCTTGTTAGGTAAAGTGGAAGGGTAGGACTAGAGAATTTCGAAGGTTCCATTTCACTCACCGTGTTTAATTTATGGCTGTGTCCTCTCATTAGTCTTCAGGGTTATCAATTCCAGGTTTATTTTCATACCGGATTTTTCTCACTGGGTCTAAGTAGAACTCACCTTGGCTTTATTCCTGATGTTAGAAAACTTCCAGCTCTGGTGTAGATCCGAAATGTTCCATTGCTCCTATTAAGTAAATCATATTCTTTAACTAGCTAACTTTCCCCACAGTTTACAACTTGTGTCAGACCCCGGGAAGATTTGCTTTTAGTTTTCTCCCTGTGAACCAAACAAGTCATAAAAACAGATTTATATCATGGTTTCCTTACAGCTGCATTTTATCCTGGGTTTCTTAAATCAAGAAATTGACTAACATAATGGCTGAATGAATAAAACACGGCAGCAATGAGTGACTGCCTTTAGCAAACTGAGAGGGAGTCTTATTATTTAAATGTTCCTGGTTATATTAAGTGGAGCAAAAGGCTTGGAATGGAAAGTGAGAGAAATAGACAGCCAAGTCAAAAACGCCACCAAGCTGTAAATAAAATATGAAACTGGCTTGGAAAGGGAGCTTTACTTCGAAGTCAAACACTGATATATAGTCCCTAATTGTGGGACGTTTGTAAAAGGTGATATGACACCTGTCAATTATCTACAGCAGCCAGGAAATGTAGATTACATGAATAATTCACCAATCCAGTGCCCTTTGTTGCCAAGCCAGCTAAGCCCAGTCCATAAAATAACTGCTGATAGGAAAGAAGAAAAAATATGTTTAAATCGCAACAGCCGTATGTTACACGCGGAAATGTTTTCAAGGCAGTTTCATTATACAACTATGTTCCAGTCAGCACCAGTGGCTAAATAATTAACATGGGAGCTTTTATCAGGTGTAACAAGGGAGGGGGCTTGGGCTCTGGAAACATTATAGGTCCCCTTGGGGAGGCCACAGAAGAGTCTTCAGTAACAGAAACATATCGTTACGTATCATCATTTCTCACCCGCACAAGTAGCACACAACCCTTTAAAAAAGCGAAGTCTGAACTTTTGTTTTGGAAACATGGAATCATAGAATAATACATTTGGCAGGTCACTTAGGGATAGCCTACTCTATTGGTTTTTAGAAGCAATGGAACCCCTTTTTTCAAAGAAAACCTTATGTGCATGTACACAACATAAGACAGATAAAAGTGGGATGATTTTAGCTCACTCTGGGAGTGGTGGTGAGGAGGATTATAGATCCCTGGGAACTGCCTACTTAGCAGCCCCCTGCCCTGCACCTCACTCCCTACCCCTGCCCAACCACCTACAGGGATCCAACAGTTCCATTTCACAGATGAGGAAAATGAGGCTCCTGAGAGGCAAAGGGGGCTCCTTGAAGTTCCAGAGCGAGTCGATCGCAGAGCTGGGACTGGAAGCCAGACTGCCGCCACCCATGCACCACATATACACATGTACGACTGTCAGGACAGCTTGTCTACACGGCCACGTGAGCTGCCAGGATTTGGAGAAATACCAGTTCTGCAGCTCCCAGGACCTCACAAGTGAGCTTGAGGAATGGAAACAAGTGACTCTTTCATCTGTGGCCTGGGCCCAGGCAGCCTGATACCTATCCTCCCCCTACCGCCCCCACTTTCATGTTGGCCACAGGGCCAGGGTCAGAGGCCACAGGCCAGGTAGAAGGTGGGGCCTTGCAATGCCCAAGGGACTGGGCAGGCAGCCATAGGTCACTGGAGCCAGCCATCCAATCCACCTGCTTCTCTGGGCTGTAAGAACAAGCCTGACTGGAGAGCTACAGGGGGTGCCAATTCCAGGAGCAAATCCAGTCACCGCAGAGAGAGCTTTTCTCACCTCCACAAGATGGTTCATTCCTGTAACTTCCTTCCTACGTAAGGAAGATCCCAGCAGACTAAGAGGGACAAGAAAGAGGTTCCATTTCATAGAGTGTATGTAGAAAAGAAAACTTCCTCCTCATTTTAGGTTTATTTACTACCAAGGTTTGGCTTCATCTTTGAAAGTTTGCAAGGTGGTTTCATTCCTGTGTAAACCCACTAGGTACAAGTGCTTTGACACAGGTTTTCTCTAACCTTGTTATTTTTCTCTAATTGTTCCAACTGATTATACACACACACACACACATATATACATATACATACATATATATATATATATATATATATATATATATATGGCTTATTAGAAGGCTACTGGGAAAGAAAACAAACTTTCTGATGCAGATTAAAGGCAAGTATAATTTCAAGACTTGCTGAAACTCTCTTTGCAGTCAGTCCTCACTTTTAGAATGAACACATGATATTTAGTTATACATAGAAATAAAACTGTGCTGCTAGTTTTATTGTGAAGAGCTGAGGTTGAAAACTGCATGTTTTCACTTTGATCATTCCAACTGGCACAAAGCAAGAGAAGTTGGGCATCTTGATATTATGGCTGCTTTGAGACTGATTCTCTCAGTGTGTTATATGCTACCTCATCCCTTTGACTGCAAGGCCGCGGGAGTTTCTTTCAACAAATGGAGTTCATTATTAAATGAATCAATGGTTATCTAAACCAATTAATGCTCATTCCAATAATGTTTCAGTGTCTCTCAAGAAGAATCTGGAGAGCTCTTCTCTAGTAAGAGGCTGGTGGACCTAGAGCAGCTGAGGGTGAATTCTGGCAAATGGACAGAACTTCCTGAACCTAAGTTTCCTTATTTGTAATTTGGGTGCCATGATGGTGGTAACAGTGCCTGTCTTACAGAGTGATAGTGAGCATTATGGCTACCTCATTGCCTGACAAAATCTTTGCCCAGGTGGTTTGTAGTCTGGGCTCCCAGAAAGCTGGGGCTGAGACAAAGGCTCACATGCACGTTCTTTATGGTCATGGGATTCCAGGGACCTGGATGAGAAATGGAGGAACCATGGAGGAAGGAATCAGGGCCTGTGGCCTGTATGAACATGCATGTTAAGTTGGCTACTGCTTAGGGTTTTCATATTTAGCAAATAAAAATACTAAACACCCACTCAACTCTGAATTCTAGAGAAACAACAAAGAATCCTTTGCAATACATATGTGCCATGCAATATTTGGGACATAACTTATCATAAACAAATAAAATTATTTGTCATTTATCTGAAATGCAGTCAATGGAGCACCCTATACTTCAGAGGGCCTGCCACTGTTACTAGTGATGGGTTGCTTGTTCCTGTAGGACTGTCTGAGAAGTTGTATGAAATCTGTCTTGGGATTGAGCCATTTGTCCGCATTCTCTGTTTGGCAAAATCAATGTTCCCCATGGATTGTAACTTCTCAAAGGCCTTCTGTGTTGTTCACTTGGGGTGAGCAGATTCCTATTCCGTTCTGCACGGTCAGGTAAGAAGCCTTCTGTGAAGTGCTGTGAAGCTGCTTCTGTGTGAGGCTGATCTAGTAATGGTGGCCAGATACAACACAGTGGAGGATGTGCCAGAGGCATTCATACAGGGGGTGAAGTGCAGTGATTAACAGCACAGATCTTGGAGCCAAGAAGGCCTGCGTTCAAATCTCAGCTCTGTCAATTACTAAGGTAGGTCATCTAAAGTCTCTGTGTCTCAGTCTTCTCATTTTTAAAATGGGGATAATAATAACACTTAGTAGGATTATTATGAAGATTAAAAACAAATACAGAGTTCTCAGAATGGTCCCTGGGATGCTGTAAGTGTCTGTTGTTATTATCCTGACAGTAGTAGATTTCAACACTGTAGCTTGGCAGCTGGTGTATCTTGAACACGTCGCAGCTGTCAAATTTGATTTGACAAAATTTTGCCAAACTTGATTGATGTCTAGAATACAATTTTTTGTTCATAAATGAAGCTAAATGTTATCGCCTTGGTTTGTTTTGGTTTTATTTTTTCCCCAGCACTGAGAATTATTTTCTGCCCTGACTAGTCTTTTATATAATCAGAAAGGAAAGGTTTTTCACCCTCCATTGAGCCTGTGGTCTCCCCCTAGAACCAGCTAGATGCCCTGAGTCTCCCAGCACTCACTCTCAGGGTCCTCCTCCATCTAGCGCCACAGGAACTGCTCAGTTTGACACAGTCGGCTGACACTGAGGCAATGGTATGCACCCACGGTGGTAGCAAAATTAAACCTTGAGTATTGATCAGAATATAAAATCATGTTCTGTCACCATATACTGAGATTAATAGCAAGTTTCTACAATTCTGTGAAACTTGCTTCTTTGGCCCAGTGTTTACTTCTCAGTTCCTCAAGTGGCCTGCCAAAAATTCTAAAATTTGAAACTGGGCCTTCAACACAAAATTGCTGAAAAATGCTGTCTTAAAGAGCCATTCAGGCTATGTTTCCTCTACAGAGCCATCTTCCCGCTCTGTGCCGAGTTACAACTGGGCCCCCCATGCTCTTGGGAGACCTGCTAACAGCCTCACTGGTAGCCCTGACTGTGGGGTGTCACACTGGCTTGTTTGGAGGTCTGCTTCCCCAAGGCTGCTGAATTCCTTAGGATGGGAGCCATGTACGTTCATCTTTGTATCTCTAACCCGCAGCCCACATCTGGCACAGGCTGAGGAGCAGGGCTGCCTTATCCAGTAAGCATGGTAGGCTCAGGGTCCACAATATTTTTTAGGGGGCCATGAAAATGTTTGATTTTTCTTAAAATCAGAAGAAAAAGACAGGACTGTTAGTATAGAACTTTTATTTATTTATTTATTTATTTATTTAGTTAGTTAGTTAGTTCTAAAGGTTTTATTTTTAAGTAATCTCCTCACTCAATGTGGGGCTCGAACTCAAACCCTGAGATTAAGAGTCTCACACCCCATTGACTGAGCCAGCCGGACGCCCCTAGAATAGAACTTGTTTTACTTTTTTCTTCATATCAGAAAAATGAAGGATTTTTAGGGACACAAAAATTTATTAGACTATTTTAATGTTTTGGTTTTTTTAATGGGGGAAGGGCCTAAGAACGGAGAATGCCTAGGGCCCACAAAAGTCATGATGTGGTCCTGGTGTTGAAAGAATAAGTAAACAAATGATTAAATATTATAATGACTGTTAAAAAATGCTTTACAAATGACAAAGTGCCATGAAAATGCAGCTTATTATTAAAAGCTGACAATTTTATTGCCGTTGTGAAGTTCTCTTACCCATTAGGACACTATACTCTAAGGAGTTTCAATTATTTCTCTAAATTCAAAGGTTTTCTTAGTCATATTCATATTCTTTCTTGCTGTGAAAGAAAAGCTTTAAGTGGCTTTATGTGAGGGATATTTTAGTGTGGACAGGGGAGGGGCAGTAAAGGCACAGAATATAAAGGCTCTGGTAATCAGAAGAGCTATCACCGTGTACCACACTTCAAAGGAAACACTTATATGAAAAGCTGAGTTCCTACAGAAGGTACACCAAGATGGCTGTTGTTTTTACAAAAAAAAAGGGGGGGGGGTGGGATTCCTGAGCTTTAACCTTCATGTATGTATTATCAACATCCCATGACATTGCCTCACCTCTGAGAAAAGTGAAGTCGTGTACTTCTGAGGCGATCTGATGGTATATTCTATCCTTTGAGTTGGTTGATGACAAATGAACATTTTCTGTCTTGGAAAATATAAATAGAAGGGACACTGATGTCCAGGATATCTTCAAAGGGATGCTAAGAATGTTCTGACCTGAAGATCACTTGAGAAGATGATAACTCAATGTGAGCTTCCTCATATTACCAAGTAGCTACATCCTTATCTTGCAATCTTGAAGGGTCTAATTCATATCAAAAAGAAACTTCACTTTCTGAAATTATTCTCAAGATATTTACTTTATTTATTTATTATTTATTATTTTTTGAGAGCATATGAGCTGGGGAGAGCAAGAGAAGCTTAAGCAGCCACCATGTGGAGACTGATGTGGGACTCGATCCTACAATCCTGGGATCAGGACCTGAGTGGAAATCAAGAGTCAGATGCTCAACCGACTGAGCCAACCAGGCATCCCAGGAGAGTTCCTTTAAAATGTGAGTTCTCATAGTGCATTTAAATTTGAAAGTATAAAATGACCATAGGTGGTTACTTTAGGAAAGTTCTTCCCTCTTTCCTTTCTCTTCTGAGTATTCTATAATGTGGCTATAGTAGACTCACAAGAATAAAACAAGTAAGAGTGACAATTTATGGAGTCCAAAATTCTGCTCTAAGCTCTTTACATACATTTTCTCATTTAAGGAGAGAAATTAAGGATGATGTAATTTGCAAAGGGTGTTTTACAAAACTATTGAGAAAGAGGAGGACATGTTCCACTGATAAAAATGACAGAAAAGCAAAGTAGACTATAAGAGAAAATCTGCTGTATTATTCCCTTCTTTCAGTTTTCAGTTGTATGTTTACCGGCCGGGCTTCTGCACAGCTTGGTTTTCATTTGGTGCAGAAGGCAGAGAAAAGCCCTTATGAAAGCGGAGTCTGATCAGAATGGTCATGATCGGGCTTCCCAGGAGATGGGCAGCCAAAGAACAGAGAGCAAAAGGAATAAAAATTTCCAGCAAATGAGTAAATACCCCCTCTTGAGGGTCTCCAGCTATTCTAGACAGCCATTCTAGGCATCTTACATTCATGAATAAGTGTCACATTGGACAACTTTGAGGAAGGCTCCTGTGTTCCAGGCACTATCCCAGGCATTTTTATGTTTATTAACTAATCTTCCCAATATACCAACAGAGTAGGTCCTATTATTAGCACTCTCATGTCAGAAGCAAGGACAGTGAGGCAGAGAGAAGCTCGGTGTCTTGGCCAAGATCACTCAACCAGTAACGCATATTGGTCTGGAAACCAAACCCTGGAGTTACGCAACTTAACGTGGGGCTTGTAACAATTCTAAGAAGTAGGGACTTTCATTAATCCATTTGACTTTCGGAGAACAGGAGATTTAGAGATGCTATATGGCTTCCTGGAGTTTACCCAAGCAGCCGGGCCCCTGGGCCCACGCACTGAATCGTTTCAACACACGGAGTCTCCCTGTTCAGGATGGCGCCTCCAGACTGTCGAGAATGGATATAACAACGACAGAGAGAGGTTGGTGGCAGAGAATAGAGGTGAACTGACACGTGGGGTTGGGGTGGGAGCACAGAAGAGGCTCTGGGGAGTATGGAAGAAAGAGAAAGGGGACGGCCTCTGTGCTTTACAGAACAGCGAGCTAATGCAGCTTTCCAGGACACAAGAAGACGAAGCCAATCAGAAAATACACGAGGCAGAGAGTTTTAACAGAACCATGGAGACAGAGGAAAGGGGACAATAAAAGTGCAAGGAAAGAGAAGAAGGTGAACAAACTGTAAAGAAGGCTGTGGTATAAGTGCCTGGGAAAGTCTGGAGCCACCAGCTCCTGGAAGGCCAGCGTTGGGTGGGCAAGGTGACAGCTCACTGCTCATGCAAGGCCTCCTGGGGCTCTGTGCAGATGGCCACGGGCAGCCCCCTCTCTGTGGGGGTGACGCACACGTGAGGATTGTAAGACGAGGCCCTTGGGGCTCTGTTCACAATAAAAACATTGTACAGGCCTTCTACACATGACTCAGTGTGTATTGTGTGTCTGACTGAAAGAAAGATCGGCTTTACCTGCAAGTGCGAACGTGTAGGCTGAGTTGAAACGAGTGCACAATTACATAAGAAACAAAAATACCTGGGGAGCGAGCAGTCTACTGCCTTCCAGGGGACATGCAGAATCCCTAGAGGAAGAGTGCCAGGCCACTCCTTTGCCAACTGCGAGAATAGCTGTGGTTGGACAGGGTGTTTTGTTTTGTTTTGTTTTTACCCCGGCGCTTGGCACAGAACCCTGAACACCGAGTGGGGCCCCTGAACCCTGCCTGACACCAAACCTTGCGTTAGCTAACGTCATTCCTGTGTTACTTTGTTTGAGAAGGACTGGAAAACAGCAAAGGGGAAAGGGAAAGAGTCATTCAAATTTGTCTTATGTGAGGACTTTATATGCTAAGCCTGAGAGAAACAATGTAATGTTTGAAAGTAGGGGGTCTGGGGAGAGACATAGGTTCAAGCCTTGGCTCCATCATTTCTTAGCTGTGGCACCCTTGGCAAGTGACTCCATCTTGCTGGATCTTCATTTTTCATCTATAAAATGGGTGGAATGGTAGGACCCACCTCAGAGAAGCTGGTAGGTGTAATGGTAGGACCCATCTCAGTGTGAGAACTGTATGAGATCATGCAGGCAGATAGCTTCACTTAGAACCAGGCACCCAGCACCCAGCAAGTGTTCACCAGTGTTACCATCTGTAAATTGAGAGAGATAACCTCCCCAGGTCCCTCAAGGGACACTAAGGCTGCAGCCAAAGGTTAGCAAAATGAGGGCCTTTTGAAAAGTACTGAATAATATCTATTCTCTCCTTGGCAGTGTGATGAAGTAAAAACAATTATCGACATTGAATTCATTAAAAGATTTAGATTCTGGGATCGCCTGGGTGGCTCAGTTGGTTAAGTGTCCGACTTCGGCTCAGGTCATGATCTCACGGTTTGTGGGTTCAAGCCCTGTGTCGGCCTCTGTACTGACAGCTTGGAGCCTGGAGCCTGTTTGGATTCTGGGTCTCCCCCTTTCTCTCTGCCCCTCCTCTGTTTGTGTTCTGTCTCTGTCTCTCGCTCAAAAATAAATAAACATTAAAAAAAAAAAAGACTTAGATTCTGGTCTCTGGACCTTCATCTCTCATCACTCAGTGGGGGCATTAACTAAGTTCCCTTTAACATCCCTTTCAGCTCTGATAGCCAGTGCCCAGTCATCCCCCTGACTGACTGCAGCAGGAGGGCAGAGAACCTCACTCTGGTGGGCTTGTGACTGTAGCTCCCATCCCCTCTGGCCTGCCAGGGCCCCAGGTGATGGATTCAGAGAGGCAGAGAGAGAGAGAGAGAGAGAGAGAGAAAGAGAAGGAGGAAGGAAGGAAGGAACAAAGAAACACATCCCTAGGAAGATGTCCCAGATATTTTAAGTGAAAAAAAGGCAAATTGAAGCACTAGAAATAATTCTGTTGAATAAATATTCAAGAATAATTTAAAAAATATAGATGTGTGTATGCAAGGATTATCTCTTGGGCAGGATTAAGAGAAATTTTACTTTACATTTTACACAGTTCTGTATTGTTTGAAACGTATACTATGAGCATGTTTTATTTGATAATCAAAATAATAATACTAAAGATGTGAACAAAACTAAAATGTGTTTTTTGAAATTTATTTTAGAGAGAGAGAGAGTGAGCAGGGGAAGGGCAGAGAGAGAGAGGAAGAGAGACAATCTTAAGCAGGCTCCATGCCTAGGGTGGAGCCCGACACAAGGCTCCATCCCGAGACCCTGGGATC
This sequence comes from Prionailurus bengalensis, assembly GCF_016509475.1. Taxonomy (NCBI): domain Eukaryota; kingdom Metazoa; phylum Chordata; class Mammalia; order Carnivora; family Felidae; genus Prionailurus; species Prionailurus bengalensis. The sequence goes on from NC_057343.1 coordinate 129,714,001, forward strand.
ATGATCTGAGCCAAAAGAAAGAATCAGAATCTCAACCAACTGAGCCACCCAGGCACCCCTAAGACATGCTTATTGTAGACAGTTTGGAGGGGAAAAGAAGAAAAATCACTTATAACCCTCCCCCAACATAGAAATATTGCTACTGACATTTTAATTTACAACCTTTCAGTCTTTTTTCTATATGTTTATAGCATAGAAATATACATACGTATTTACAAAATGGAATCACATTTGTCCATGCTGTCTTATAATTAGCTCCGTTTAACAATATATTGTTTGTATGTTTCCATGTCATTAAAGTTTCTTCTACACTCTACAGCACGATTTTAATGACTGCTTCTTTTTCCATATTGTATGTGGCCAACTTTGCATTGCTGCACATTTTGGCTGTTCTCCGTTTTCCCCCATTGTAAGTATTGACAGGCTTTTGGAGAATAATGAAACGCTGAAATGCTTGGCTTTGTTTCTCTCTTTGGGTAGAGCTGGCTGCTCTCTTTTCTTCTTCCTCTTTGTATCCTTTAGCTTTTGGGTGGAGGCCCAGAGAGCTCCACAAGGGGTGGTGTGTGTTTAAGAAACTCAGCTAAAGAAACAAACGGATCGCAGAGAGCTCTGAACCTACAGTGTTGGGAAAATGCTGAGCGCTGTAATTGGCCTAATGTTGCTCCCGTGAGAGATGCCATCTGCCTAGGCCTCCAAAGTCCTGGCCAGGATTTTAACTTTTCTCATCCAGCTGATGACAGACAAATATTCCTCACTTCAACAGTTATGCGCAACCTCCAAAATGTTTCCTCAAGTCTGTCAAACACTCATGGGAAGAGAATACCAGCTCATCCTTGAAGACGGAGAAGCAGGCAAGGTCACGTCAGCAAATCAGGACTGTGGACTTTAAGTTTCGTTGAAAAGATAGCCTCTTGGACAGCTCTGTTCCCTGCTCCCTGAGCCAGGCTGTTGGTCCAGTGGTGACTCAGGAAGGAATGCCACTGACGAGCCACGGGCATGCCAGGGAATTATTCGGCACATGCCAACAAGTAACCTCATACGATAATCAAACGCCAGCCAATCTGCGAACACTTTGCGTAACAGCATATTTGGATTTGGGGCTTAGCTTTCAAAGCTTGAGTTTCACGTTTGCCCGAGCACATTCCCAGCCTCCTGGGGCCTCTCCTGTGTGCCCTGCCTCTGCTTGCAAGTGCAGAGAGCAGTTCTTCCAAGAGCCAGAGCTTGGCCCTCCCCTCGAGGTAAAGCAGAACTCTGCCAGGGATCAGCGGGCACTCATCAGTCTACAGTTCTCAGTTTGGCCAGCACTGCTTCTCCATATGCCCTGTTTCTTACCAAAAGGCCAGCAACGTGGGTGATGGATGCCTCCTTTTGCTGTGGAGACGCTGAAAAGTCATTCCTAGTATTGTCAAGGTCTTCGATGCACCTTATCCACAAGAGAGATTTGTTGACTGACAGCTGCTTGTATAACAATGTCCTATCAGGTCTGGCTGTAGGAATCGGCAAAGTATTACCGAATCAACAGGTATCTGGGCTATCCAAGAGCCTCAGAAAGGGCAAAGAGGCTTGCAAATTTTAAGACTCCTTGCTCCTGGCTCTGGTCCTTCTCCTGCAGATACCCTGAGAGCCAAATGTTTGAAGGATTTAATTTTGGATCCACAAAAAGGTGATACACTTTCGGGCACAGATTTGCTACAGAATGGCAGCCATGCCCTGAGGGGTCCTGGTGAGCTGGGTAAATGACCCGGCTGTGCACCGCCGCCCCCCCCCTCCCCCGCCCGTCTCACCAGTAGCATAGGTCAAGGTTTCCTTAAGGCCTTGGGTGTTTGTATACTCAAGATGATACTGAACATGAAATATTCAAATAGCAATACCTTGGGTGAGAGACAAAGTCTAGTCAATGATCTTATTCATAATTCTTCCAGTGAAGAAGTTGTCACCATGAAGTAGGGCTTTCAAAGTGCTCCTGCCCTTGCCACAGTGATCTCAGAGAGAACTCTGACCTCCCCAGGAGAATGTTGTCGTGAGCACAGAGTGCCCAGGTTAGAGACACCAAGAGCTGCAGTGTCAGTCAGCTACACCAGTGACACAAAGACTTCCCCAGGAATAAGTTGATAAAGACTTAGTACCTGAACATAGTACTTCCAAAAAGAAATAAATCAGTAATTAGAGATCCTGAAGACAGAAGCAGACATTCCAACGCAGACCTAATCATAAGACCTCATGGGATGTTCAAAAGTTCTCCAGAGTAGGTATGAACAGCTTTCCTTCGCCCCATCAGTTAGGCTGGGTAGAAGCCTTACTGTGTCTTCCTAATTTTAAGCACGGATGACAGAAAGCAGAGGATGCCCAGCTGAAGGAGGTGTCAGTACGTTTTGTAGCATGGCGTTTACATGCCAGCCAAGGTCATTAGGAATGTGAAATTCCTTTCAAAATGGAAAAATATACTTGTTCTCTTCTACAAGTCAAAGAGTAAATTCACAGTTAATTATCAATGCTTTATTAGTAGTTACAGGCCCCACAAATCTCACCAAGTTGAACCTCTACTACGTATATACAAGAACATAAAAAGTGGCCTTCAGTGATAATAACAGGAGGAAAGAATAAATCTGGGAAATTCTCTGCATAGGTCATCCTAGAAATTTATCAATCCAAAGTCCTTAGATTATAAAGACAATTTTTGAAGGTTTAAGAGGTGCACTTCAAAGAGCTACTTCTTTAATATGAGCTATGTGAAGATCATTAAAAAGTTTTAAAGTCACAGGACACATAAGAACGCCTCAAGTTCACAAGGAAGATTGGAGAGCTTAGAGTGGAAGCCCAGGCATTTGGCCCAGATGTTTGCTGCTGATTTCTGAAGCTGGTGGGTAAGGATCTATTCTCAGGAAGGACCCAGCAGAACCTCTGCACAGTGCCATCGTGCAGGCAAACTCAGTGGGCTCTACTCCTAAAAATGGGACCACTCAGCTTGGCCACAGCTGGCTGAAGCACTGGCTTTCCTTGTGGGCAAGTTTGTTTCTGGAGCTTCTTGTCTGACGGAGGTAGGGTCTTGGGCACCCATGTCATCTCCCAGTCATGTTGCCCACGAGCAGCACTGTGAGGATGTCCTCGAACCGATCCAATTCCCAATCCCATCCCTTCTATTTGATGAAACCCTACAAACACTAAGAAAATATATGCCATCCCACCTCTCGCTCTGCTATTTATCTGCTTTTTTCTTTCATACACTCTCTTTCCAATTATTGGGCAATCATGTCCAATTCCAGGAAACCAATGCTTATTTTACCCTTCTCATCTGAAGATGAATAAGGAGTCTACCTTCTCTAGTCCAATGCATAAGGTGAACTTTCTCAACTCATCCTCCTCAAGGCAAAGTTGTTGCCAGTCTTGTGTGTGTTTGAAGTTTACACACATCTTATGTATGTATATACATACACAGACGTGGCATCCCCTCTCTCAGGAAGGTAGGCTCCATCTGTGTGGGTCAAGCAATATAAAGACTGCCATGGTTATCATCTCTGTTTCATTGACAGTGTTGGGGGAAGCACCCGAAATGGGCATTTTGCAATTTAGAGGAACCCCTGGCTACTTTTATTTTTTCTTTCTTTCTTTCTTTCTTTCTTTCTTTCTTTCTTCCTTTTTTTTTTTTATCCCTGGTTACTTTTTTTTTTAAGTTTATTAATTTATTTTGAGAGAGAGAGAGAGCAAGTACAAGCAGGGGAGGGGCAGAGAGAGGGAGAGAGAGAATCCCAAGCAGGCTCTGCACTGTCAGCACAGAGCCTAACAAGGGCTCCCATCTCATGAACCGTGAGGTCATGACCTGAGCTGAGACCAAGAATTGGACTCTTAACTGACCGGGCCACCAGGCGCCCCAATCCCTGGCTACTTTTAAAGCTGGATCACCATGTACATATTCTGTAAGGTCATCAGTGACAGCACATTGGTTGCCGTTTCTTGAAAATGCTTGTCTGTGGAAGTGTTCATATGTGCCTGGAACACTGTTTCTGCTTTCTTAGATGCTTGTTTATTCCCCACACTGAAGATTCCTTAGAATCATTGAAAGTAAGTCTTTTGACATGGGTTAGGGGAAAGTGAATGGGGAAGAGGATGAAGAAAGGAGCTTAATCATTTAAAAATGTCAATAATTCTTACTCTTTCCCTGGGTCTGTCACCTTCTGTCTATGCCTCGGTTTCCTCACGTGCAAAACTGGGATGGTAATAGGGCCAAGCTCAGAGAGGTGGAGGGTACAATGGGTTACTATTGGTTAAGTGTTTTGAGCACTGTCTGGGGCATAATAAGTGCTCTTTTTGTCCCCCATCCTTATTTATATTCTAATCACTACATAAGGAGTCAGAGGGGCTGGCCTTTGGAAGGAGAATAATTCTTCATGTCAACACCACCATCACACATTATTGAAGAGATTTTGGTGTGAATGGGGCCATTTGACACCCCAGCTTCCTGTGCCACATTTCCCCTACCTTTCCGAGTAAGCTCTCCTTTCCCTAGGCTCAATGTCTTTCTTTTATCTACTGTAAACCACAGATAACTTATCAGGTTAGTCTGCCAGGGGAATTCGTATCTTAATAAGACTCAGAACCTTAAGTGAAAAGGTGTCATTTATTAAAATTTCAGGAGGTGAGGGGGTGGAAGGGTGTTTCTAGAACCCCTCAAATCACCCCCCCCCCCAGATGTAGTTGCTTCATTCACGTACCAGTGACGCTGACCCTGGCAGGAAGTCACTTGTACTTTTCACTAATTGAGGTCCTGCCCTCTTGAATCTTGCAATCTAAAAGAGAGAACTTTGATCCGGGGTGATAATAAAACAAGTAAGTAATTAAAGCCCAGGGATGCGGATTGAGTAACTGCTCTGTCCCAGGTATTGGCATGGAGGTGCCGGGCGCACTGAGGTGGAACCAGACTTGTTTGCCTTTTAGAACCTCACGGTGTATTGGAAGGGACAAAATACATCAGACAGTGATAAGGAAATGTGTGTGAGTAAAAGGAAAAGAGGTGTGTGTTGACAGAAGACAGCCTGAGGAGTTTAGCAAACAGGAACCTTTCTCAAGAACTTGAAAGCGTTGGAGGTCTTTCGAAAGGGCTAGTTGTACACTGCCTGGAGGCTAAGGTAGGAACTGGAAAGGGACTTAGGCCAGCTCTTGCTAGCTGGAGGGTTAACTGTATGCTTCAGCACAAGGATCTTGGCTGGAGAGAAATGGGAGCCAGAGCATCGATGACTCATTCTCATCTACTTGACATCATCTTCAGATTTTCGTTAACTTTTCCCATCCACGTCAGATGCCCCTAATTCTTGGGTGGTCTGCCATGCCACTTCCTGCCAAGTCCCAGCAACTTTATGCTGGGTGGAGGTCTGGGGGTACTGGATCTTATTTCAAAAGGAGAGGGGAAATTGAAACCAGAAAGGCTTTGTGACAGACTTTAGGAGATTCTTTTTTTTTTTTTTTCCCAGCACAGGTTTCTCCAGGCTGGTATCTCTAGCTTAGACTTTCTATTTTATTTATTTGTTTGTTTGGTTGGTTTGGTTTGGTTTGGTGAGAGTTAACTATTCAAAATGGAAGTCCTTTTATAATTCAATCTAGTTATGCAAACATAGCCCATTGATGTTAACAAGTAGAGACCAGATGCAAATAATCCACTGGGGCATAACATGGAATAACTAGCAGGAGCTAAAGCAGGCTGTCTCCCCACCACCCTATTACCTCATAAGAATTCCTTCCATGTGGAAATGAGCATGAGGAGAATTTTAAAAAATAATAAAAAACAGGACTCTTAACGATGTTTCAAATGGCCTTAAAATGACAGCAGTAGTGGAGATGCTTGGATCACACAAGATTGCCATATAAACAACTGAAGTCACTCCAGAGTTCTGTGGAATTAGGCATGCGTCCCTAAGAAAGGTTAGGTGCCTCCATCTCATGAAGGATAAATTGATTCCAATGGGAAAACAGATTCCAAACGGAGGTCACCGAGTCAGGGATTCATACCCAGGTGCACACGAGAAGATCTGGTTCTCTGCAATTCACTGAACAGGGCATCGCTGCCATGATGAAATTTTATGCCGTTACCTGCAGCACTGGGTGTTTTCACTGCTCTGGATAGATAGTCAATCAGTTGTTAGGTGAGGCCGAATACAGGGAATCCTAGAATGGCAATGGTGAGGCCATTTTCTGCAGCAAAGAAAGTTTTGGTTGAGTAAAAGAGCTAGGCAATATAAACAAACTTACAGGGAGTCACCAAACCTCTGAGCTGGCCACCATTTCTGCCTGCTTCTCTCAAAATGCCATTGCCTTATGAGTGGCTATTTGATCAAGAGGCCTAAGTCTTGACTAATGTAGTGGGTCTGATTTTCTGCTTTCAGAATAATTCTTTATTTTAAAAGGGTTTTTTGTTGTTGTTTTTGGTATTTGTGTAGGTGTGTGCGGGGAGCGGGGGGGGGGGGGGGGGGGGGGAGGTGCTCCAGGACTGTGAGCTCTGTGAACCTTCCTAAGTGGCTGAGATTAAGATGAGAAGTTCTTGGGGGCAGAGGGTTGGCATGGGGATGGGGGCAGTGGGGGAGAGAGCATTACTTTGTGAGGAAAGCCAGAGTCCAGAAAAGCATTTGGGTGAAATCTTCCGGATTTAGCTCTGGGACAGAATTAGACACAACCAGGAAATCCCCAAAAGGTGCCCAGTAAATGTTGGCAGAATGAAGGTTAACCAAAACTCTGAAGCTCCTCTTGTGAGATTGTCCAGCTCTTCAATGTTCTCAACAGGAGTTCTTCCTGAAGTCAACCCTAAATCTCTCCTCCAGCATCCTTAGCTCATTTCTCTCTCCTGTTCCAAGGAGAAATAAGATGCTGATACTGCTATTCTTAGGCCCCAATTAAATTTGTACATATTAAAATCTGCCCTCAATCTTCCATTTTGTGGGCTACATAACCCCAATTTTGTAAGCTTTTCTTTCAAAAAGGTAATTTCAAACATTTCCATGTGCCAATCTTCAGAATCACAAATGTTTAGAAATAACTTACAGGTTACCATAAAGACGTAGCCACACTGAAATGAATAATGTACTTGATTCATGAAGGTGCCGCTTCCTGTTGAAATCCCTGCATCCTGGGCAGTGGGGGGCAGCGCTGCAGGTTTCTGCCTTCTCTCTGGAGCCTGGAAGGAGGTGAAAGCTGATGAGCCAGGCTAATAAGATGCAGCCTCACACTGATTAAATGTCCATTTTCTTGGGGGAAATGGCTGACAGGAGCAGGATAAAGCTGTCAGGAAGCTTGTAGCAATTTTCCCAAATCTACCACTACCAGTGAGCTTTATTTGTGTGCTTAGAGCTATTATTAGCAAAACAATGGCTGGAAAATGTACCAAGGAGAAAATTAAGAAATGACAGGCTTGTTTTTAAAAAGAAAGAGAAAAGTTTCTTTTGTTAAATTTTGTTAAGTTTTTTTGTTTTGTTTGTTTTCTTTACAGCAGAAAGTTTCACTTAGCAAAATACATCGTCCAACCATGGCGTCTGGGTGAGGAAAGTGAATGAGCAAGAGTGAGCTCCGGTTACCTGTGTGGAGGCATTAATTTCAGCGGCTACTGCCCAAGTGGGAGCATGAGCTCAGGGCTCTCTACAACGGATGCAAAGGGGGAATTTACCAGTACAATGTAGAGTTTGCCTTAAAATCCTAAAGCCACCTGTAAGCCATGGTGTAGGTGCTGATGGGGTAGAGAGGGCATGCAGGAGTGCAGTGGTGAACAGAGAGAGCTGCTGTTTTTCCAAAGTAACAGGGGTACCTGGGTGGCTCAGTTGGTTAAGTGTCCAACTCTTGGTTTCTGGTCAGGTCATGATCTCGAGGTTCTGGGTTTGAGCTTCGTATCAGGATCTGGACTGACAGCTCGGAACCTGGAGCCTGCTTCAGATTCTGTGTCTCCCTTTCTCTCTGCCCGTCCCCCACTCGTGCTGTCTCTCTCTCTCTCTCTCTCTCTTTCTCTCTCTCAAAATAAATAAACTTTCTCAAATAAATAAATAAACTTAAAAAATAAAAATGCAGGAGCGCCTGGATGGCTCACTTGGTTAAGCGTTCGACTTCGGCTCAGGTCATGATGTCAAGGTTCGTGAGTTCCAGCCCCATGTCCGGCTCTGTGCTGACAACTCAGAGCCTGGAGCCTGCTTTGGATTCTGTGTCTCCCTCTCTCTCTGCCCTTCCCCCATTCATGCTCTGTCTCTCTGTGTCTCTCAAAAATGAATAAATGTTAAAAAAAATTTTTTTTAATAAAATAAAAATACAAAAGGAGTAACAGAGAGGTATCTAGCTAGGGTTGTGCTGTTCAATACCGTAGCCACCAGCTACAGGAGGCTATTGAGAGGGTGCATTGTGGCTGGTCTGACGAGATGGCTGTAAGTGTAAAATACACACTAAAGTTCAAAAGAGTTTATACTAAAAAAAGGATGCCAAAAACATCATTAATTGCTCTTAAGATTGACTACATGTTGAAATGATATTTGGGATAGATTCAGTTAAACAAAATATATTATTACAGTGAATGCTTCAACAGGGATGAACCTTGAAAACATGCTAAATGAAAGAAGCCAGATGCAAAAAACCCACACATTTTGTGATCGCACTTATATGAAGTGGCCAATAGGCAAATCCATAGACAAAAGGTACAGGAGTGGTTGCTTAGGGCTGGGGGGGAGGGGAGGTGGTTTGGAGGGAAATGGGAAGTGAGTGCTAATGGGTATGTTTTTTGTTTTTTTTTTTTCACGAAGTGACGAAAATGTTCTAAAATTGATTTTGGCAATGTTGCACAGCTCAGTGAATATATTCAGTTGTATATTTTATTTCTTTTTTACTTATTTATTATCTTTAAATTTTTGTTTAGTTGTACATTATATTTTATTTTATTATTTTTTTAATTTTTAATTTTTAATTTTTTTAAAGTAAGCTCTACACCCAACGTGGGGCTTGAACTCACGTCCCTGAGATCAAGAGTTGCATGCTCCACCAACTGAGCCAGTCAGGCGCCCCTCAGTTGTACATTTTGAAATGGGTTAATCATATGGTATGTGAATTATATTTCAATAAAGCCATTTAAAATAATTTAAAAATTTTGGAGGCAAAAGAGCTAATTTTACCTGTTTATTTTAAACTTTTAACAATGAGCTACCAGAAAATTTAAAATTACTTAAGTGGATGGCAGTATATTCTGTTGAAGCCTGTGGGCTAAGCAACCAAGGGTGAAGCAGCTATGGAAATCTAGGGCTAGTGCTGCCCAAAGTGAAAGTCATAAACACAAGGCAGAGGACCTGACAGAAAGGTTCACCTTTGGTGCAGGGTGAGCAGGAATGAGGGGTGAGGGAGAACCTGACTTGGAAGGTTGGGGGTTTTGAGGATAAGGGTAAAACTCGAGGACTGGGACAGGCCTCTGCACCAAGTACCAGCACACGGGGCTGAGGAGCAGACCAGAATTTTTGGTCTCTAGGCAAACAGGGGGCGATGTCTTTAGTCACCTCCCCGGAAGACTCTTATCAGCCCAGCCGTGAGCAACACTGAGTTATCTTTCTCAAGTGGCTGCCCCAGCTGCCTTAGGCTCTGTTCTCCAACCTCTGGGGCTGAGAGGAGCCAGGGCTTGACTCACCAGTAACATATTTGCATACCTGGAACCCAGCCTCCGTGAGATGCAGACAGAGGCGGGGACCTCCAGCCTTACCCAGGAGGGTGAAAGCTTGGAAACTTCTTCAAGGAGTACTAGCCAAGGGAGTTTTTCTGGTCTGTTTGTGAAACGTGATAAACAAACCCTAGTGTTAGAGGTTTTGCTGATTGTAGCAGAAGGGGAAGCCTTGGGTACCTTCTTGGTATCCTCTCCTTCAGTGAGGTTTCTTTCTGACTCAGTTACACACCCATTCCCAAAAACGTATAACACTATGTCAAAGAACACAGCTCAGTGGATGTTGGCTAAGGAAGCTACACTTTTAGGGCCTCCACAGAGAAAGGATCCCATGGCTCATCTCTGGAGACGAGAGAGATAATGGGACTGAAGGACGCAAAGGGGTGATTAGCCAAATGAACTGCAGCCCCTAGTTCTGGAGGAGAGGTGAGTAGCCTAGAAAGGGGAGAGAAAATCAAATACACTGTACTTGGTGTAGAGTGAGTATTTGGCACTATTGTGTGCCCTGTCCAAAATATGTCCTGACATTTGCTCCCACTGCAGTAAACTTTACTTTTTTTCATGACGACTGCATATCAGGTTTCCCCAGACCCGGTGGGTCGCAAGCAAAGAAAATGGGGTAGGCAAATTTCGTGAACCTAGGGGCATTGTCTGAGCAAAGTAAGATCTCCTGTTTTCTTGTCCTGATGGAGTAGCAGCAGAAAGTTAATGAAAGTCAATGAAGGCAGAGGAGACACAGACGAGACCATCTTCTATATGACTGTAAGCTCCCTAAAAGCAAGGATTAGAAATTATTTGCCTCTCATGTCCACAATAGGGCCTGGAGGGTGGTGAGTACTCCAGGAATATTAGTAGCATGGGTGGATGAATGGAGGGCAGGTGAGAGGCACAGGACACAGGAGATAATTAATTAACATTGGGTTATGTAATGATGTTTTGCGGGGGTGGGTGATGGCAAGGAATGGCTGGAGAAAGATTTCATTTATGTGATAGGCAAATAAATTCTGGAAGTGTTAAGTTAAAACTAGTATGATTGCATATTTAGTTTTGTCATCGTTCTAGCTTTTTTTGAGCAGTGCTTAATGCTGAATGAGAGTGAGGGTAGAAGGGGGAAAGGAGGCCTAGAATTATAGCTCATGGGCCTCTCTCATTCTGGATCTTGTAAAATGCAAACCACTGAGGAGTGGACAAATGACTTAATGATGATGTTGTCAGGGCCCTCAGAATAAATATTGCCTTTTCCATTCCCACTGCTGGTTCTACATAGTGCAAGCTGACGTATCCTCGAAAGGCTGAGATCTCCTCATTCTTATCTTCTGAGTCAGGCAGCACGAGATGGTGAAAAACTTGCTCAAAAAGCATTTGTATCGTTTACCCCTGTCCCTTCAAGCCAAGGTGATCCTTTCTGGCCAAGGATCCTGTCCTATAAGTGAGTTGCCTTTTTGTATTTGGCAGTTAGAAATCTAAATTTAAAGTCAAGGTACTTAAAAGTCAGAATACAGAAAGAGTTTCTATCTCCAGATAATTCTATCATGGAGCTTAAAAGGCTCATCTGGAATATTAGAGGGCAGGGAACTTCAAAGAAAGCAAAACCATGTGTTATTATCAGAATGAACGTAGATCTCTAAGAATTCTGTGAAACCCTCTTATGTGGGTCCATGGCATGCTAGTCATTGAGGTGGATGTGGTCCTGGCCGGGTGAGCTAAGAAAGCTGGATTCTTCTAGGGAAATAACTTTCTATGATATCATGATGGGGATGTGCAGGTGCAGTTGGGTGGGAGCCCTTGGCAGCAGGGCTCCCTGTAATGGGTCCAAATCCCTGGTGCCCGTGCTCTCCTGCTCAAGTCACTTCTGCTCATGGACCTGTACTATGACTCACAGGCAGCCAGCAGCAGCTGAGAGGAAATGATGTGGCAACTGTGTCCAAAGATGATGGCTAAATGTTGAAAATAGAAAAGAAAATCCATTAAAAAAATATGCCATTGTATTTTATAAAGGCTGTACAAGATTTAAAAAGCATGTTTAGCATTCCAAGTATTTTTCCTTTTGTGTCTTTAGAGACTAGCTCTGAGAGTGATTTTTTGTTTACTTAACATTTAATCAAAAGAGATTTGGACCCTGCCAGCTTTTGAACAACAGCTTCAGTAGCCCTGCCTCTTTGCATTTAGTGCGAAGAGAGAAACTTCAACCAGACGGAGAATTTGATGTCTGTAATATGCACTAAAAGATCAGCTGGTCTAACTTTACAGGGCTAATAAAAGGGAAGAATTTTCCTGTGCTCAGGTCTTTTATGAATTATAAATAACCATTCACTTTGGAAGATAGCACATCATAAAATTTTTTTTCACAAATATGCACAAATCCATTTTAAGATCCAAGGAAAAAGATGTTCAAAAGTCTCAGATGTACTCAGTTTTGATTTCGTGGGGAAACATGTTCTTTTACCATATGGATGCTTTTAAGGGGGCCTTCAGCTGGGGCTTAGTAATGGTACCCCAGTGGCTAAATAAGGGATTTCTTTCCTTCTAACATTATTTCTCTGTTATTAAAGGTGGAAAAACCTTCCACAAATAGCATACTATTAGACTGCTTTAGGGGGTGTCCTGGGAATCAAGGTTATGTATCTGCTCCAGAAATACTGTCTGTAATTATCATTCCTCAGTGGTTCTGAGGATGCAGTCTGGGTGTTTTCATTAATTTCTTGATTCTGCTAGTCTGGAGTGCGTGCCTGCTCTTGATATTCAATATTTTGCAGTAGGAGTTTTTTGTGGTTTTTTTTTTTTTAGGGTCACAGGTCTCTCCCCCTCCCTTCCTCTCATAATAACCATTTCCTGGCTTCTTTTGTCTGCTAAAATAAAAAGGTACGAAAGACTAGATTTGAAAAGGAAGAGAGCTCAGATGTGAGATTCTTCCAAATCCAAGCCTTTATCTACCCTATTTATAATTTAATATGAATATTAAGAGAGAGAGCATTCAGATCTGACAAACAACTGAGGAGAATCCACAGGTCAGACTAGCATATCGATGTCTCTCCCCAGCACATTATTATGAGTGTTTCCAAACAAAGTTGAAAGAATTTTACAGTGAATACCCATATGCCCCACCATCTAGTCATAGATTCTACCCTTAACATTTAACCATTCTTATTTTATCTCATATCTGTACATCCCTCCTCTATTAATCCTTTCAAAGTAGATTGTAAGCATCAATCAATTTCCACTTAAAAACTTCAATATTTCCTTTCTTTTTTTCTGTTGTAAAATTTATATACAATGAAATGTACAATCTTAGGTGTACATTTTCTGAGTTTGGACAAATGTATACCTGTGTTCCCAAGCTTCTGTAAACACATAGAACATTACCATCATCCCAGAAAGTTCCTTTGTGCCACTTCCCGTCAATCCTCACCCTTACTTTCCTTCCCAGAGGCAACCGCTTTTTTGAGTTTTGTCACTGCAGATTAGTTTTGCCTCTTCTAGAATTTCATGTAAGTGGGATCAAATAGGATGAACTTTTTAATGTAAGACTTCTTTCACTCAGCATACTGTTTTTGAAATTCAGTCATGTTATCGTGTAACACTAATTCATCTGTTCCATTGTGTTGCTGAGTAGTATCCATTATATGACTATACCACAGTGTGTGTAGCTATTCCCTGCTCATAGATACCTGGGCCATACTCAGTTTTTGGCTATTGTGCCTAAAGCTGTTGGGAACATTTTTATAAAAGTCTTTTTAAAGACTTATGTTTTCATTTCCCGTTTGTGGGAAAAGACCCATTTGTGTTGACTGCTGAATCACAGGATGAATGTGTGTTTTGTTTCAAAGAAACTGCCATTCCTCTTTCTAAAGTGGGTGCACCATTTTGTATTCCCACTAACAATGTAGGAGAGTTCCAGTTGCTTCCCATCTTTGCTGACATTTAATGTTGTTAGCCTATTTACTTTTAAACCATTTTGGTGAGGGTGTAGTAATGCCTCATTGTGGTTTTAATTTGCCGTTTCCCAATGAATAAGGGCATTGAACACGTTGTCATGTGCTTATTTGTCATTCATACATCTTCTTTTGTGAAGTATCTGTTCAAAACTTCTGTTCATTCAAAATTTTCTTTGTCTTTATTGTTCAGTGGGAGTCCTTTATACATTCTGGACTGATGTCCTCTGTGGAGTTTATGTTTCACAAATATTTTCTTTCAGTCCATGACTTGCCTATTAATTTTCCTTTAAATTTTTTTAAATTTTTATTTATTTATTTATTTATTTATTTAGAGCCAGCAAGCTGGGGAGGGTCAGAGACACAGGGAGAAATTCCAAGCAGGCTCAGGGCTGTCAGTGCAGAGCCCCATAGGAGGCTCCAACGCACAAACTATGAGATCATGACCTGAGCGGAAGCCAAGAGTCAGACACTTACCTGAGGGAGCCACCCGGGTGCTCCTCATTTTATTTTTTAAATGTTTATTTATTTATTTTTTAGAGAAAACGAGATTGCTAGCGGGGGAAGGGCAGAGAGAGAGAATCCCATGCAGGCTCCCTGCTCTCAGCACGGAGCCTGACAGGGGCTCCATATCACAAACTGCAAGATCAAGACCTGAGCTGGAGTCAAAGAGACAGACAGTTAACAGACTGAGCCACCCAGGAGTCCCTTGCCTATTCATTTTCTTAAAAAAAAAATTTTTTTTTAATGTTTATTCATTTTTGAGACAGAGTAACAGAATATGAGTCGGGGAGGGGCAGAGAGAGAGGGAGACACAAATTCTGAAGCAGGCTCCAGGCTCCAAGCTGTCAGCACAGAGCCCGATGCGGGGCTCAGACCCACAAACCGCTAGACCGTGACCTGAAGTCTGGTGCCCAACCAACTGAGCCACCCAGGCGCCCCTTGCCTATTCATTTGCTTAATGGTCTCTAGTGATGGGAAGTTTTTTTATTTTGATGAAGTCTGATTTATCAGTGTTTTCTTTTATGGTTATTGTGACCTAAACAAAGCACATTGATCTCAATAAATGGTGTACTCAAAAATCTATTGTAGCCTCAAAAACACTCAAAGCTTCACTGGTTTAATTGCAATAGATGTGTCTTCCTGAAAAAAACATCTATTTACATGCATTTTTGGGAACAACTGAGGAAAACCTGGTGACTTGTAAACGCTCACTCTCAGTATCCAGAGGATGAAACAAATTCTAGACCTCCCTTGCTACTTTGCACTACAGTAACAAGACTTCTGTTTTCGGTTTGTTTCGTTGCGAAGATTTTTATTTTTTATTTTTAAGTAATCTCTGCACCCAACATGTGGCTCAAACTCACAACCCTGGGATCAAGAGTCACATGCTCCATAGACCGAGTCTTCTGTTTTATTGGTGGAAAGAGTCACCACCTGGTCAAAGTCATGTTATGCTATCAAGTCAGTCCTTTGGCTTATGAGCATCACAAATGTTTTTTTTTTTAATTAATTAATCATATGTTATTGAGAAATCATATTATAAACAGTTTGAATGTATGGCATGAATGGATGAAGTCTTCCCTACAAAGGCTTTAAGAAATTGAACTAAAGGAAAGAAATCTACAGAGAGACCCAGGTGTCAGTGACAGCATGGGGCAAAATTAAGAGCAGATTGAAGAGGGGAATGGTCGGCAATGAGTAAAGCAGAACTTGGAAAAATAGAGACCAGCTGAAGAGACATTCAACCTGTTGTGATTCTTTCAACCTGTTACTGGGCTCCACATCTTCCCAAGATTGCACCCCAGACTCTTTGCCAAATGCTGTGTTGTCACTAAAGCTGTTTGATTTCTCCCTTTGTTTCCTTTTGGGACCTAAGGGACACTCAATACGGACATGACATTTTGAAAACTAAACTCACATCTTTTTCACCCTATCTTCATTGTTGTTCTGGCCTACTTTCTCTTAGACACTTTCTTGAGGGTGTGGGCTGAATGTGGTCTTTCAAACTTTCATGCCAACTCCCTTACGTGTCTTTCCCTCTCTGATTCCATCTTTTCCTGGGATCATTAATGTTGTGAAACTGCTCATTTAGTTGTGGGTTACCCTGGGCCTTCTGTGTCTTCTGTCCTCTATTTTTTTTTTTTTAAATCACTGAAATGATTTCCTTCTTTATTAGAGACTGATTCAGGATAGAAAAGGGGTGAGACTTGAGTGGATGATTTTTGCTGTTTGACTACAGGTTGAAACAAGCAGTTGGATTTTTGGGTTTCATTGATCCTCTAGGTTTTTATAACCAATTCCTTTGGTTACTGATTGTATGATTCTCACTGGAAATTATCTGGAAATATGAACTATGGAGAGAGAGCACCAATTAGCAAAGCTCTAGGTGGTTTTAACCCTGGAGAATATTCCCCAATGACTATGTGGGTGTGCCTGCCAGGCCTGGAGAGGATCTAGGCTAACGATGAGTTTCCTGACCCACCAGTCCTCGTCCAGTTGCTTGAGTATGAAGATTAGATGTGGGTGGTAAGATTTCCTGGCCTCCTGGATCTATTCCTGAAGAGAGCAGATAAGGTCAGGATGAGGGAAGTCTAGGTTCTGAGTTAGAAAAATCAAGTACGATTTCAGGGTCTCTGAAACAAAGATATGTCTTGAGTAATTCATACACAAACATGATTGAAGTAATCAGAAGGGAGAAATGAATGGGGTTAGAGTCACAGGGCCACATGATAAATTATGCCTGGCTATGCAAGTAGGTTAAATCATTTCCTAAGATGTTGCCAACAGCACAAATATCTGCATTTAGCAACACATGCAACCAAAAAGGGAACCAAAAATACTCTCCAAGTTTCTTCTCCTTTGGAATAGTGATTCCTGCTATTTTACTGTCTCCATTGAGGCACTCAGGGATCTTGGGTGAAGTCAGCTAGATCGGTCCCCCTGGCCAGCCATGTGGGTGGACTTAAGTGGGTACCCGAAAGTGGTGGGGAGGGTTGTGAAGCTGTCCTGTTGCCAACCCTCCCCAAGACCATTTTCTGCTCCTGCATATTTTTCTTAATACCAATGGGAGTGGGAGGTGAAAGTATCCAAAACCCAGTCTTGGAATCTTTTTTTTCTTTTTTTCACTTTGAGCTACTTCAAAATGTATATAAAGTAAAATGCAGAACCTTGAAACCCTGTTTCAGCCTGAAACTCACTTGGCTCAGTTGGATTGGCTGGGCTGCAGGGTCCTTTACAAGCAGAAGAGCCTGGGTTGGATAAGAGAAATGGATAATTCTGGATGGGACCCATGGGAAGCATACACTGATTCTTTCCTCTGACTCTTCCTTTCTTTCTTCCTTCTTTATTTCCTCCCTCCTTTTCTCCCTCTCTCTCCTATTCCTTCCTTCCTCCTTCCCACCACCACCCCCCTTCTCTTTTGCGCCCTTCCTCTCTTCCTCTCTGTATTCTTGTTTTTTTTTTTTAATTTTTTTTTTAACGTTTATTTACTTTTGAGACAGAGAGAGACAGAGCATGAACAGGGGAGGGTCAGAGAGAGAGAGGGAGACACAGAATCTGAAACAGGCTTCAGGCTCTGAGCTGTCAGCACAGAGCCCGACGCGGGGCTCGAACTCACAAACTGTGAGATCATGACCTGAGCCGAAGTCGGACGCTTAACCGACTGAGCCACCCAGGCGCCCCTCTCTGTATTCTTGTATTCTGCCGCTCCATCTTCTAAGGAACTGGTCTGAGAACAAAGGGAGAGGCATGGTAAGGAAGAAGACTAAAGAAACTTTTCTTGTGACTGAATAAAAACTGACAATAAAAATGCCAAAGTTTGGTGATTATACTGATAACTGAATGGGAAATCAGTACTGTACAGAAGCTTCACTTACTTTTTAGGCAAGATAATTCTTTTTATATATTTACCAGAGTTCGGCAGGAACATCTGGCTGACTAGCAGTTATATTTTCTGAAGGGAGGGGGGCAGCCATTGCTACCGTCAAGTATCCTCTAACTTTTCCTTAGTACCCTAAGGTTTATCTGAATCTCACAATATCTGTGATCTTCTGAGATCCAAATTTCCCTTCAAGCTGATGTTTGTCTTTCATTTGTTTTCTAATTAGCATTCAGGTTTCAGCCCTAGAGTGCACTGCCAGAGGCAGAACGTCTCCCTTGGTGGTGACCCTTGTTGTCATTCTTCTAAAGTGAATTCACAGGACTGTTCTGTGACTTTCAACTTTGCTCTGTGGTACAAGGTCTGTGAATGTTTAGTTGACAATACGTGTGCGCCTCTCTCATTTCCTGTTTTTAAGGGCTGCACTTAATTTATTTGAAAGGGTGGAATATTTTAAATTACAATTCAGCAGTTTTACTAAGGAAGGCTGTAAAACACAATGAGCAAGGAGTTTTACTTCCTCCTCACAATTGCTACTCCCCGGTTTTGAAATCTTGATATCCTCCAATCAGTGGGAATGACTTTAACTTAGGCTGGAACAGTTTGAACAGCAACCAAGCCATGGCTGGAACTATAGAAGGGCAAGGGATTCCTGCACACTATAATTCCATTTTTCCAGACGCCTTATTAGTACCCGGAATGTGTCTGCCTATGCTTGATATTGTTCTATCATGTTGAGTTCCCCTCCCCCAGGCACAGCATTTGGATTGGTTACAGAATACAGTTGCTCAGCCAATCAAGTGAAACCTTTCTCCTGCAACCCTAGCAACACCTGACAATGGTCATTGACAAATGTTAGCAGAAAAATCCCTCACAAATCCAACCAGCCATGAAAGTGGTTTCTGGCGAGAGCAAACAGCTAGTCCTGCCCACAGAGCACTTTGTGTGGCCAGAGGACTTGGTGTTTGGTGCCAGATCTGTAAAAACAGAACCTGCATGTGGATGCCTACCTCAGTATGCCACCACTTAGGCTGAGCTGGCTTTGGTCAAAGCCATTGTTGGAGTCAGCGATCTGTTGTATGTGTGTATGTAGGGGTGGGTCTCATCTTCTCCCACACCGACCAAACCCTCATCCCCAAACAGAATATTTTCAGTGGTTGGAGAAAAAGTCCACATAAAACTTCGGCTCCAAGGTCACACTTCTATGTTGGATGGTAATTTGTTCCTTAGGGTAAGGCAAGAGGAACATTTTCTGAGGGCGGCAAGATACCTGGCTGTGTCCCCAGTGGCACTTTTCCAAGCCTTCTGGCTACACATCTTTCACTTCCCAGCCAGCCTCTGAACCCTGTTAGGGTGCAGTTGGCCTGTCTGGCTCACCTGCGGGCACATTGGGACACTCCTCTCAGGAGGCTGCTAGACCTAATGAGCTCTCACTGCTCTCCGGGAGGCTTCATGACTGAGGGATCTGTAGGCAGACCTGGCAGAGGCTAGGGTGGGGGAGGGGGCAGGGAATGGAGAATAAGAAAGGGGACCTGCCAAAAACATGCACAGACAATTCATACGCAAACACATGTTCCCACAAAGACATAATAGCTGTGTGTATATGATACCCTCCTGAAGTCCCCTTACACGATCATTCCAGTTAGTCTAGCCACCTTGGAGGCATATTTCAAACCCTGGTTGAGTAATCCATTGTGTGGTGATTAGCTGTTAATGAAGCTGAAAATACCTAAATCATCCAAGAGGTAATCTGAATTAATTTTTTTTTGGTTACACTGCAAGACAAGTTGGTGTCAAGACAAAGACCTGGGGGACGCAGAGGCATTTGCACACACAGAGATAAACCTAGGTAAGAGGAACAGAGGTAGAAGAACCTGGGGTACAAGATGGGGAAAAGAAAGGAAAGGGAAACTTCAAGGACAGACATGAATTGAAGAATGGGAAACCCAAGGTAACATTTTGAAATTAGTGATGTTCATTCAATGCTCCCCACCCACACCCCAGACACCCTCTATTAGGACCACCCTACAGTGCCTGTCTGAATTTAATTTTCTATGGGGGCTGGGCGGAGGGGGTGGCAGTCAGTTTAACGAATTCCTTGAGATTATAAAATGGTAATAGCTTCAAGTCTTAGCCTTTCAGGGGATAGTGATATTTTTCAAAGGGGGCTCATTAAGGTCCAAAGAACCAAATCTTTAATGGTTGAATTGTAAATTGAGAGGAATATCTTTAGTGTGGAGATGTGGCCTTGCTCAAACACATTTGTAAGGTAGAAGCCTTACAAAGAAGGCTGGGGAGGGTGGGGAGTGCAGAGGCGAGCCAACCATCAGATGGATGCTCTACAGAACATGGTGTCTTAGATGGCAGAGGAAAAGCAGCAGGCCTGACTTACACACAGGAACAAACCAGGAGTTGTTAGAATATTCCATGTCCGTCCTTCAGGGAACTTGGAAACTTTCTGGTGACTTGAGATATGGAAAATTACAGGGGTGCCTGGGTGGCTCAGTACATTGGGCATCCGGCTTTGGCTCAGGTCATGATCTCGCGATTCGATTTGTGAGTTTGAGCCCTGCATCTGGCTCTGTGCTGACAGCTCAGAGCCTGGAGCCTGCTTCAGATTGTGTCTCCCTCTCTATCCGCTCCTCCCCCGCTCACACTCCGTGTCTCTCTCTCTCAAAAATAAATGATAAACATTAAAAAAATTTTTTTAAAGAAAGAAAATTATAATAAAGGATACCATACATTGTGTTAAAAACCAAAACTTATGTAGCCATATACATGCACATAGTTCTCGGTTTCTGAAAGAAATGAAGCCATTCTGAAAGGAAGTAAAATTGTGGGCATTGTCTATTGAGGAATCAAAAACTTTTCTTCCTTTCCCAGATTTTTAGAAGTTTGTCAGTTATTACTGGTCAAGTTTTCGGTGGGTATGAGCAACTATCAACTACGAAGACTATGGAACAACAACAACAACAAAAAGTCACATCAAATGTTTACTTCTTGCTCTGAAAGTTCAGCAATCTTGTCTTACTTGTGAAACAGAGAAAGACAAAAGAAAATTGACAATGTATATAGTATGGTTCTTTGTAACCCAACTTTCCGGGGGGTCAGAAAGAGCCGTATAAAATATCTGAAGCTTCATGAAAGTGCCTGGAGGGAAGAGGTAAAGGTTCTCACTTAGAGTGTATAGTTGATGCTCAACAGTTTGAACTTGACTTGAGGATAAACCAAGAGCCTGCAACTGGGACAAGGCATGTTTATCTTTAGTGCAGTGGTTTGGAGGTGGAGGCATTCCTGCAACAATTGCCTGGCACATTCTAGGCACAAAATATTTGTTGGTGACCCAGAACCACTGCCTCCAAATCGACCTTCTCTCAATTCACAGATACTATCAAAGGAGGAAAACCCTAGAACCCCAAGAGAAACCCATTACTCTCCTCTTAATCCCCAAGAGATCAGTGTTTGCTATTTCCATGGCAACCAGAAGACGAAAAATGGCCAAAACCTGAGAGCTACTTCAGATGAAAGCCAGAAAAAAGAAAATTAACAAGAGACATGTTACAGACAGCATGGATGACAGTGTGGCCAGGTTTCCGAAATTTGGGGAGATTTTCTTTTTTCCTTGGAAGAATGCAATGCTGTCCAGAATGTAGCAGTGGAGCTTCTTGCTGTGCTGCTAAATGTTGAGTACTTCGTTTTATTCTTTTCTTGAAATGAGTGGAGGGACCCATGGGCCTTGGCAGCAATTAAGTGAAGGTAAGCTGTTGGAAATTGCTCTCCTGGCAAGCCTTGATGTTAACCTCAATGAGGAGGCCAGTCTGGCTACAGTGCCCTTGTTCCCTTTCTTCCATGGAGTGAACAAATATTTATTGAGCACCTTCTATTTTCTAGGTAATCTATTCCACACACAACGAAATGAAAACTTACAACTCTGATAAGGGCTCCTAGGAGAAGTCCCTGTAACTACTAGAGTGTGTAGTAAGCAGAGCTGACCTGTTAGAGCGGCCAGGCCCTCCTAAGGAAGTATGATTAAGCTGAGTAGGAGGAAACTGGGCCGTGGTTGCAGGGCCTGGGGAGGGAGAACATTCCAGGCAGTGGGAACTCTTGGGCAAAGGCCCTTTGGAGGAAGTGAGCCTCAAGTGTTCGAGGAACTGAAAGCAGGCCTGAGCAGCCTGTGTTGGCAGAACCCCAGAGTGTGAGGGGAATGAACTTGGGGCAAGGCCAGTTGGAGATGTGAGCAGGAGCCAGGTCATTCTCAGTGCAGAGACTAGTCTTGCAGGGTGGGTTTGTTAGGGACTTTGGTGTCTATCTCTCCTCATTCCAGGGTGAACTCAAGCTGTAACAGGAATGTATGACAGGCCCTTCTTGTGTGTGATCTGGGAATGGCAGCTTCTGGTTTATCTGAAATCCATCAGAATATTGCCATACATTCCAGATGTGAACCACCAAGTTTCAAAGGATTATAATTTTATGAAATACTTTAAACCTAAATCACATTCAAGATATTTTATGTATGAAGACTCAGGCACTTTGGAGCCATCACCATGAATTTCACTTATCATCATATATTAACTGCTCAGAAGCCAGAGTTTGACCATCTAATAACTTCCCCTGTATCTGTGACCCACCTGGAATCTGGGAAGTTTGCAAGAAGCCAAAAAAAATGTAACAAATTTTAAATACATATTTTTACCAGAGGGTAGGTCCTCATTAAGAACTTAATTGATTAATTTCATTCTACACACAGTTCTAACGAGTGGGTTTTTTGGGTTCCAAGGGCACAGCAGATAGGGAGCAATAATTTAGAATGGGAGAAGGGATGGGGTGGTATATGTAAATAATTAAAAGTAACAGGGAGCAGTACAAATGTAGAGGAGACCAAAAAAGAACCCCCCCCCCCAACAAAACAAAACTCCTGAGACAAAAAACCCATAAGAATTGAAAACTACATTAAAAAAATAAAAGTAAGGAAGAAAGAGAAAGACCAAAAGCAAACTGGGGCTTTAATTACAGACAAATCTTCTTGCATGCCTTAAGATCTTGAGGGCATTGTTGTGTTTATAATAAGACTTAATGCTTAAGAAGTCAGTCATATTTTAGAAGGATTTCTGGGCCACAGAGTCAAGCTCTTAAAAAGGGTGTTGGTACTTAAGAAGTAGATCTTCAGTCATTGGGGAAATTGTTGAGGATGGTTCTTACCAAGGTTCTGCGTAACCACGGGTTTACTGTAGTATGGTTCTGTGGATGTGTTAATACAGATTTTGGGCTGAGAAAATATGTGACATACCAGCTCTTGCTGAAACTGCTTCATTTTCACAAGCCCTCGAAATCTGGGTTTGAAGAAAATCATTGGAAGTGACGCTTTTCATATGTGAATTGTCATGGTGCTATTCTGGACAGTGAATGAGTTCTTGAATATTTAAAAATATTGTAGGTGATACAATGTGCTCCATAAATACATCTTAAAGTTTGGCTTTCACATTTTTAACTTTAATTTTCATGCTACCTCTTAAATGCAAATAATCTTTCTCCAGGCATAAGGTGCTCTCAAAAGTTATGTGGTTGTCTGAATTGTATGTTTTCACTTCCTCCAGATGGGAATAAGAATGAATAAAAAACAGTCCGAACACTTTGGAGAATGCTCATGCTATATGTTTATGGAATGATTTGGGGGATGACATTATGCGTTGCAAATAAATCCTCCGTACATGTCAGGGCATTTTCTGTCTCCCTAGAGAATATGTTCACACTGTAGTAGTTGATGTTTTAATTGTGTTTTTCTGATTCTATCTCACTTATCAGACCCATCTGCAAAAGAGTGATGGAATTTTGAAGAAATCATTAATTTTCTAAATGACAATTCTTCTATATTGCTACTTTTTCAGTGTTTAACAGGAGTTTTTGTTTGTTTTCTTTTTTCCTCCAGTTGACATAGGTAAATAAATATGGAAGTAAATATTTTCACATTATCCAATTAAACATATTCTTGGGTCTATCTTGTGACAAGCTTTACAAAAGACCTAGTAAAACATTTCAGCAATTACAAAGGGGAAAGACTAAATGCTCTAATTAAATGTGGCATTTCCTATTTCTTCTGGCTATCAACTAGGTTCTAGGCCTGGTTGGAGGCCAGTAAAGCATTCTGGTTCTGAGATGGCTTTTATATGATGAGACTCACCACGGATCTTCAGAGTGGAATGAATAGCAGAATGATACCAGTCTGGTCAGTTTTCACAATACTGAAATTGTATACAGTCTGTATTTACACTAAAATGTTTTTGCTCCAAATTAACATAATATAAATAAAAATAATAGCTTACCTAATATTTAACAAAAGCAAACATTTATCTCTTGAGAGAGAAATTATTGTTCAAATACAAAATTTATTTTTTTAGATTTTATTTAAAAAAAATTTTTTTTTCAACGTTTTTTTATTTATTTTTGGGACGGAGAGAGACAGAGCATGAACGGGGGAGGGGCAGAGAGAGAGGGAGACACAGAATCGGAAACAGGCTCCAGGCTCTGAGCCATCAGCCCAGAGCCCGACGCAGGGCTCGAACTAATGGACCGCGAGATCGTGACCTGGCTGAAGTCGGACGCTTAACCGACTGCGCCACCCAGGCGCCCCTAGATTTTAATTTTTAAGTAATCTCCACACCCAACAAGGGGCTCAAACTCACAACCCCAAAATCAACAGTCACATGTTCTACCAATTAAGCCACCAGGCACCTCTCCAAATTATAAAATATAAAGCAAATTTATTTGTAAGCAAGTTGTTAACCTGATCATTTTGTGTATGTCGAGATGTAATGATTTATTTTTCAAAATTCCAGATTGTAACTTATTCCCTCGATTAGCTGAGATGACTAGCAATAATGATGAGGCAATGTCATTTTTTCTTTCTGGAGTCTTCCTTCTAAGCACTGGACTGTGTGAAGTTCTTGCCACTAAAGAGTAGTTTTCAAACTTGGGTGTAAAGAAGCCTTATGTGGGGAGTGACTGATGGTCAATTTATGGTTCCCAGCTCCAGCATTATGTTCAGGTGCACTCTAAGCGTTCTCTCTTTGAAAACCACTGCTCCAGGAATTTGATAAATCTCTATTGAATTTAACTCAATTTTTTCACTTTTTTAAATGTTTGTCTTGAGAGATAGAGCGCGAGCGTAAGAGTGCACTTGAACAAGCAGGGGAGGGGCAGAGAGAGAGAATCTCAAGCAGGCTCCACACAGTCAGTGCAGAGCCTGACAAGGTGCTTGCTCTCATGAACTGTGAGAGTGTGACCTGAGCCAAAATCAAGAGTCAGATGCTTAACCGATTGAACCCCCAGGCACCTCAAATTTTTCATTTTTAAATTAGAAATTTACCTGGGTAAGGGTGCCATGCTAGGTCTCTGGATAGGACTCTACTGTCCCTTTCAAATAAATTCCTTTGCCATACATCCATGTAGGCATCCAAGTACACAGAGCAGGTGCTAGATTTGGTGCTGGGGGAGAGAGTGTCTCTTCCTTGAGGCTCTCAGTTTAGTTCCTGGGAGTCATGTTAATGAAGTTTGCCTGTCAGCCTAGCCCCTGACCACACTGGCCGATGTGATATGTGATGTGATATGATGAGTCACAGCATTTGGGAAGCTGTAGACATTTTGTACTTTTATTTCTTACCATTGCCTAATGGCAAATATTGGAGCATAATCAGGGGCCTCTAGTCCTGATTTAGTCCCTGGGGTAGGGTCCTATTTGAAAAGGGTAATTATAAGTAATTTAGTAACGAATTCTATGAACACCAGGAAAACACTGTAAATATCCCCACAACTAGAGCTGGCACAGTACCAACCAATGATAACATATGGTGACTTACTTCTTCCTTGGCTCAGGGGTAAAGCTAACCTCTGGGGAGGTAGAAGCCTTGCAGTATGGTGCTGGGCACTTGGGGCCACAGAAATGGCTGAGGCATAATCCCAATCCTCAGAGGATTTCTAACCAGGGAAGGGAGAGAATGCGAATGGCTCAGGCGAGTGTAAACATAACTGTGATGCCAGGTAGAATGGTATAGATGCTATAGGAAAGATCCAAAGTGTTAGAAGGGCTTGAAGAGAGAGATCACACTTCTAGGTGGGTTTTCCCAGAGGAACCGGCATTTGAGCAAGTCCTTGAAAGAAGGGTAGGAATTTGGCAAGTTGCAAGGGAAGAGAGAGACATTATAGGCAGTAGACTTGTCCTGAGCAAATGTGGGGAGTGGGAAAATGAGGAGGACTTCTGGGGGAACTGGGAGAAGTCCTGTTGGAGCATAAGAAAAATCCTGTTGGGGAGCTCGAAGTGCTATTGGCTTTTATGGGAGATGAGGCTGGAAAGCTGGGTTTGGTCAAGATCGTATCTGAGTTTGGTCTTCTGCCAATAGGCAGCACGGAGCCATTTAAAAGAACTTGAGCAGGAGGGTGACACAGTCAGAACTGTACTTGAGGAAGCACAACAGCTGGGTGGAGGAGGATTTGGAGGAGGAAAGGTTATACAGACATACCAGTGAGGAGGCCCTGCAGAGTGAAGAGGCGGAATAATTGAGCAGCAAGAGGGACTGGGATAGACAACACAGCAAGTAAGCCTACATGGGAGTCACAGGAAAAGGAAAAGAGACATAAAGCTTGGGGGCCTGTAACAGGCAGCAACAGTAATGCCAGTCTAGGGGAAGGAAGAGATCCTGGTTTCCAGGGAAAGGTGGTACTCTGGATTTGAGGTGGCCACGGGCACCAGGAAGAAAGAAGTGAGCTGAAGCAGAGACCATTACTAGGGGATGGGAATGGTGGAAACTCTACGAGGGGCAGGTCACCAAAAATGCAGAAGAGGACGAGGATAGGCTGTAAGGAAGGGTATTATATGTTAAAGAGTTTGGAGTAGGAGAAAACCAAAGACAAAGCAGAGAAAGATGAGTTGGAGATGATGGAGCCACAGTAAAGTGTCAGGGAAACCAGGGGAGAGCAATTCAAGAGGGAGAGTGGTTTCAGCTTAAGCTACTGCAGAAGGGAAAACTGAGAGGAGCTGGTGGCTCTGGATTCTTTTTTTAAATTAAACTAGATCCCTCCAACGTAGGATGATGCCTTAAATCTAGTCTCTTTGGTTCATTACAAAATCGAGATCTCTAAAGTTAGGCACCTCCAAAGTGTCTATTTTTCTGTTCAATATAAATTAATGTCTTCCACTAACACATCCTATGACCCTGAATAAATCACTTACCCTGTCTAGGGGCACCTGTTTTGTCATCTTTTACTTTCCAGATAAGCGATTCTGTGTGTATCATATGAAAATACTTGGTAATGTACACAATATTACACATGACTGTATTTGAGAAGAGCTCAAATTGTATTTTACTTTTCGACTTTTTTCCTATCACCTATGTTTTTCAAAAGTTTAAACATTATTTTTATTTTTAATAGATCCAGAAATGTAATAACTAGAGGAAAGAGCCCTCCCCTCCCATTTGCCTATAAAGATCTTCTTCCAGCTTTTTTCTCAGGCCTTTACCTAAGCATTGAGAGGTGCACCCCCAAATACCAGACAGATATACAGAAACATTATGTCATCAAAATTTTCCTAACAAGGTAGCGATGGACAGTCTGCCAGCATCCCGTCCCCCAGGGACCTGCAGCCTGGGTCTTCTCAAGGCCTGACCACAGTTAAGAGCCAAGACCGGCAGTTCGAGGTCCCCTGGGCCTTGGCCTTCGGTGGGCGATTTTCTTTAAAATTCAGACGCACTCTATTTCCTTTCATTTTAACCCAGGCAATGAAGCAGGCAGGTGGGTAACACCAGCCAATAACCTTAAAAGACGTGAAAGTGTCAAAGGAGATACGGTTTATCTTCCACAATACCGACCGTATCAGTATCACGATTTACAGTAAAAACAAGGTGGGGCGAAGAGTAAGGATGTCGCCAACGCGCTAATTAAGTCTGCGGCTTGGACCCAGATTTGACCGAGCTCTGTGGAGTGCGAACAATATCCGCAGGGTTCCCAGTTCAGCCCGGGACTCGCCTCTTTGCCTTCGCCGGCGCCCTCGTACCAGCGAGCAGCGCTCTTCGCTCGCCCGCCCCCCTCCGCTGCCTTTACCCAAGTGGAAGGGCCGTTCGGGAGTAGCCAGCGCGGCTGGGAGGACGGCAAGCGTCCGGAGTGCCTAGGTTCCTGGCAGCCGGGCACCCGGGGCCGAGCCTGGCCGACCTAAGGGCGCACCCAGCGCGTTAGCAGCCGCCGTCCGCCGCCGAGCGGCCGGGGCGCGCCGTCTCCAGTCGGCGGGGCTGTGCGCGCGCGCGCGCGTGGGGTGTGTGTGTGCGCGCATCCGTGGCGTGTGTACTCACAAAGGTGTGTTCGCTAAATCCACTGCCCCGGTGTGCCCTCTGCCTCGAGCAGAGCACCCAGCTTGGAGCTGGGTCTCGGCGGCGCGGCCGCGGGGGCGACGCGAGCCGGTTCAAGTTTCCCTGCTTCGCGCTAGCGGCCTGGCCAGCTTCCTCGCCCGCCGAGCTGAGAGTGCGCTAGGGCCGGGAGGCCACGGCCAGCTCAGGACGCGCGTCGCAGAGCTGCGGGGTAGGTTCCGAGCGCTCTGCGCGTTTTGGAACACTTTGGCCGGCTCGGCTCCCAGACCGGCCGCCGGGATACAGCGGACACGGGAATCCGGGACGGGTGCACTGCAGCCATGCGGGGCAGCTGAGTGGCCGCTCTCCTTCCCTACCCGGGTCTGCAAAAGTGAACTGGAAAACAGCCGAGCGCAGCCTCCTCCCTCTTCCCCAGCGCCGCAGTCCCGGCTGGCGTGGGGGTGGGGGGAGTTCCCCTGGGCTGACTGTAGGGGAAGCGGGCAGCGGGGCTGCCTCGGCCGCACCTCCTCCGCCTTCCTCTCCACCCCCGTCCCTCAGGTTCCACGCCGCATTTCTTTGTTTTGAAAGCGCCTCCTCCGCCCAGAGGCTTTTCCCCGGGCGGCCAGGCTCTGACGGGGGTGGGGGGGTGGGGCATTGGCTCGCGGGCCCCGCCCCTCATTTAGCCCGGACCCTTCCCCGGGCTCTTCTCCCCAAGTCCCCCCCGCCGCCAACTCCCCTTCCCTCCGCTTTTAGACCCACCAGGCGCGTCTTCACTTGCCGGACATCAAAGGGCGGCAGGGAATTGGAGGGGGAAGTTGAGTTGGCAGGGGGCACAGAGACCCACCCACCTTAGGCCAGGCTCGGCTGCCCGTCCCCTCCCGCGGGAACCCCGCCTGAGCCCCGCCCCCCGCGTCACAGCAGCCTGACATTCTCACAACCCACCGGGCACCCAACCTCGCCGCCCCCGCTACCCCCGTGTCCGCGGAGTGCTCTATTTATGTTTCAGCTCAGCGATTTGCATAGGCCCCGCCCCTGGCCCTAGGTCCCCCTATCCGTTCCCCGCCTCAACCCCGACGTCACGGAGCAGGCCCCGCCTCTCGTGCCCGTACAAGGAGCGGCGGGCCCTAGATGGCAGCGTGGCGTCGCCGCGGCGTGTGCGTGTCGCGCTTCCTTGTGCCGTTTATAGGGTCCCAGCACTTCCGCTGTCGGGTTAGAAGCGGCGCGGTCATGGCGGAGCGCGGACAGCAGCCTCCTCCCGCGAAACGGCTCTGCTGCCGGCCGGGCGGCGGCGGTGGCGGCGGGGGCAGCAGTGGCGGTGGAGGAGCGGGTGGCGGCTACAGCTCTGCCTGTCGGCCCGGCCAGCGGGCGGGCAGTGCGGCTGTGGCGGCGTGCGGGGGCGGCGCGGCGCTGGGGCTGCTGCCGCCGGGTAAGACCCAGAGCCCCGAGTCGCTCCTGGACATCGCGGCGCGCAAGGTGGCGGAGAAGTGGCCGTTCCAGCGCGTGGAGGAGCGCTTCGAGCGCATCCCGGAGCCGGTGCAGCGCCGCATCGTTTACTGGTCCTTTCCCCGCAGCGAGCGGGAGATCTGCATGTACTCGTCCTTCAACACCGGCGGCGGCGCCGCGGGCGGCCCCGGCGACGACAGCGGCGGTCCCGGCAGCGCGGGCGGCGGCGCGGGCGGCGCAGGCGGCGGCGGCTCCTCGTCCTCGCCGGCCGCCACCTCGGCCGCCGCCGCCGCTGCCGCCGCCGCCGCCGCCGCCGCCGCTGGGGCCGGGGCCCCGTCGGTGGGGGCCGCCGGGGCGGCGGACGGCGGCGACGAGACACGGCTGCCCTTCCGCCGGGGCATCGCGCTGCTGGAGAGCGGCTGCGTCGACAACGTCCTGCAAGTCGGTGAGTCACGGGGCAGCCGCGGAGCCGTCTGTCCGTCCGTCAGTCCCTCGGGGGGCGCCCGCCCCCTCTCCTCCGGCAGCCCCTCAATTGGGCGCGCGTCCGCACCCCCTCCCGATGCCCTCACCGGCCCGGACCGTCCTCTCGAGCGGAGCGCCCATTTCCTTCTCGCCCCTCCCCGCCCCCGTTTCCCCGGACGGGCCAGCGCGAGTGGGAAATGAATCAGCAGGACTCGCCCCGCGGCGGGGTTGGCGGGGTGGGTGTCGGGTGCCCCCGGCCCGCTCCGTTCCCCGCCCTTCTCCCGGGGAGCACGTCCCGGAGGGCTGCTCGCCCTTTTTTGGGGGGTGGTTGTGGACAAAGGCGGAGGCGGACGGCCGGGATCCGGCGAAGGGTGTGTGTGGCGGGGCCGTGCGGGGCGGGGGAGGGGGCGCGGGCCGCACAGACAATGCCGGCCGGGGCCGAGCCGGCGGCCGGGCCGCCCTCCGCGCTCACCCTGCTCTCTCTCCTTGTCTGCCGTTGGCTCCTTTTTCTTTCTCCTCTCTCCCCCTCCCCGCCCCCTCTATTGGAGGGGTGGGGACTACATTTTAATGCCTCTCGGCTGCCGCTCCTTTCGGGGCTCCGACGGGCTGGCGGCCGTGGCACTCCGGGGTCGTTGCGGCGTCTGGTTTGGCCCGGGCGAGCTCCGCCGGCGGCCCGGGGATTTAAATGTGTCTTTTCCCCCCGCGCCTCCCCTGCCTAGTTGGTGCGCAGGAGGGAGGGGGGCGGCGGGCTGGACTCCCTCTCCTCAGAGACCTCTCCCCCCGAGGGCGTCCCCGAGTCCATGGGCGCGAGCCGGGGAAGGAACGGCTTGCGCTTCCCTTTCCTGTCGGGCCCGGCGGTGCCCTGGGGCCTCTGCCGCCGGAGTTTGGTTGGCGCTGGGTGGCCGGTGGCCGTGCGCGGGGCGAGCCGCGGTGAGCAGTTACGGGCTTTGCGCTCGCAGCCGGCGGCGGCAGGAGCGCGAGGCAGAGGGGCTCCGCGGCCGCGCAGCGTCCCTCCAGGCGCGGCCGCCTGGCAGCCGGGCGCGACCCCGCACTTTGTTCTCGTTTTCAGGTTTATTTGTGCCCCTTTCAGTTCTCTGTCATCCTCCGAAAAGGGAGACCCAAACAAAAGAGTCTCTTTATTTCTTTTCAGAGCTTGTAAAGTAGAAGATATTTGACAAAGGCGAGCAGGACTTGTGATTTAAAGCTGCACAGCCCTCCTTTTCTCTGACAGACCATGAGAGTTTTCTCAAATACCGAGTTTAAAAGCTTTCCCTGTCTTCACTCCCTACCCCCAATGTTTTTTTCTGGCCAGATATCTTTTTCAGCTGTAGAATGGGGATGTTTGGGATGGAGTGAAAAGAACAATGCTATAATGAAACTCCCCCCCCCCCCATATTTTTCTCCTGATTGCAAACGGCATATTTTGCCCCCCCCCCCCCCCCCCCGCATTGCTGTCTACTTTAAATAGTATTGTGGTGGTGAACATGGTACCTAATGAATGGGGAGAGGGTTGGAAGCATCGCTGTCTCTGATTTTTAATCTTTCTTTCCATAGTCCGTTCTTTTATCCTTCTCTTTGGGAGTCGGGTGGGGGTCTGGATAGGGGCCGCAAAAGAGAATTAAGATTTATTTTAATTCTCTTTAGTTAATTTGAATTCTAATGCAGTCTGCAAACGTGATTTTCTGCATGGTCATTTATTTCCAAAGGCAGCCCCCAGTGTTGTCTTTTCTAGGTTCGGTATCTTCTCCTTATGTCTAGAGGAGGTTTAACTTTTGAGGCTATCCATCCTTAAAAAAAAAAAAAAATCTAATTAGCATTCTTTAAAGTTATACCTCCTTTTTTTTTTTTTTTTTACACCCCCCCCCCCCCCTCGTTTCCTGCTGGGTTGAAACGGATTGAAGCACATCCACGGTTTCTCAGTATAACCAAACTAGAGTTTGGGAATTTTTATGGCTTGGCTGGCAATGTTGAGTGTTGTTTTTTTTTTCCCCCTTCTGTGCTTGACTCTGCTTGCAAGCAATGAGGAATGACAGGAGAGCACATAGGGAGGGTTTCTTGGCTGATTGCATTTAAGCCAGGAATTCACTGTGAAAATAAAGCCAAGGGGCGATAAATAAAAGATGCAATCTTCTCTAGGAGACAGACACACAGCGTGGGCTTTGCCTGCTTTCATCAGTGAAGAGGCCTGGGTGAGTTGTAAAAGAAAATAGTAACTTTTTGAATAGTCCCCAAAGGGGAAGGAGGCCACTGAATGGAGTTGGCAGTAGTTGATATGAAATCGTATGATGCTGTTTGCATAGCTTGAAGAGTTGACCACCCTTTCGGAAACACTTACATACGTGCTAAACAAGTGCTGTACAAATTGTGGAAAATATTCTTTTTTCCCCTCTGAGTTGTGCCAGTTTCCTTAACTTCCAAGTTGTATTACTTGTTGTGCCAGTCAGCTTATGAGATGGAAGGCTGTTAAATGCCTGGCAGCTGGTTCTGTGAGATAGAAAACTCAGGACCAGGATTTCTTTTCCTTGATGAAGAACAGAGAGAATGGCTAGATTAACCATCTAACTTAGCTTTAAGTGGTGGTTTGAATTGGTATACTAACACAAGAGGCTTATTTTGTAATTTTTCGATTTGAGGTAGAAGTCATTTTTGCTTCAGAACGTGACATGGAAAATAACACCATATACCATGATAGAACCATAAGCAATATTCTGGTATTTCAAAATTACAAGTTTTTGTTTGTACAGGAAGTATTCACTGACTTTTGTAGAGATGACTAAATTATAGATGCAGCAGGGAAAATCTAGTTGTTTGACACTGTTGAAGATTTTTTAAGTATTGAGGGTCAATGAATTGGGACTTCCCAGAAACTAAACATGTTTATTAGTTATTTTTAAACTCCTATTTTAAGAAGAAATTTAAAGGGAAAAAAATTAAGTCTTTGATGTAGTAGTTGTAAATGGTATTTAATTGGTGCAGAACTGTCCGTCAGTTAATTATTGGAAGTTTTGGAGAAAGTGTAGTTTGCTAATTTTTTATTGATTGATATTATATCAAGAGAGAGTCATTGCTGAAGGTGCTTGTATGTAAATATTATCGACATCACTGAAGTAATAATTTAGAAGGCATGTAAAAAAATTTCCCCAAAGTTTTGCCTGGGAATGAGAGCTTTCTTATTATGACCTGGAACTCAAATTTTAAGGACAAATAACTTGAATTAAAAGACAGACAAATTTAATTGGATGAAAAAACCTAAAAATTTCTGGAAAACTGAAAACGTGGTAAATGAAGTTAAGCAGCTAACTGGGGCAAATATTTGCAGCATGTTGGAGGCTAACGAGAACTCTGAAAAATTAGTTTAAAAAATAAAAGGGAGGGATGAATAATTTAGTTAAAACACGGGCAACACATTTCACAAAGAAATGTAAATGATCAATTTGTCTTCACTCTTGTTGTTAGTAAAGGTGACAGGCCACGTTCTTCTGCCACATAGGTGAAGACAAAAAAGATGGGTAGATAGTACACAGAATTGGCTGAGGAGGTGGGAGAAGATGCTGCCTCCCTGGTTCCTTGGCTCTGTCTTTTTATGTCATTTCTAGGAATTTATTTTCTATGTTCATTGATATTCGTGCACAAAGATGTTCTGTACGTTGAGCAATGCTCATTGCAGTATCTGTAATACTGAAAAGCTGGAGTCTGTGGAAATTTCCATCTGAAGGGAACTGGTTAAGAAGTACTCTATGGAATTCTACGCAACCGTGAAAAACAGAGAGATATATACTGATAAGAAAAGGTGACCAGAATATTTTATTTAAAAACAAGTCAGCTCTTCATACAGTAGGCTGTAATTTCTGTTTAAAACAAAAAAGATAGACTTACAGATGCATAAAAATTTCTAGAAGGCTACACAAGCAACCAATGAATAGTGGTTATCTTTGGAAAAGGGCAGTCAAGTGGATGGGTGTACTTTTGGGGGGGTTACTTTTCATTTTTTGATTGTCTTATGGTTGGATTTTTCTAAGATCAGAAGCGCTCATTTTTGTAATTAAAAAGTCTTAGAAAAATTATCTTGTGTTTTTCAATTTTTTGTTTGTTTTGCGGTGTGCGTGTGTCCTCTTTCGGAAAATTGGTATACATTCGATTTTGTATTGAAACAAACAAGTTTGCTTAATTTGTGACTAATCAGTTTAAAACAAGTATTTAAACAAAACTAGGATCTTGCCTTTAGTATGGGCAGGAAGAAGATAAATTTTAAAAGGAGTTGCTTTTTTTTTGTTTGTTCTGTTTTGTTTTGTTTTGCTGGTTACTTTTGGGAGAAAAGAATATTGCCCGGAATTCTGTTAACACTTTGGTAAACATTTTTTTATGGACTTTTTAGATTCATAACTTAAAATTTCTTGTTTTAGGGAGTGGCAAGGCAGTAAAAGGGAATCTGTTTTAGAATTAGGTTCCATAAAATTTTTAGTCACTTTATTTAAGGCTAATGTGTGGGCATTTCTTTGAGTGTTTTGGTTTTCTTTATAGACCAGAGATTGTTATATGAAAGTATGATTCTGGGTACACTTGCAGAATAGGATATTTTGTTTACTGTTGATAGTATATTTCATTGAAAGCATTTTCAAGAGGGAAGTGATAATATAGAACATTTAAAAATTAGATCCTATGTTTTCTTCCTTTTGATTAATGAAAAAGTACACAAAAGAAAGTTTGAAACTAGTTGCATATGTCTTCTTTTATTCTGTGCCAGTTAAAATGTTTGATTTGCTTACAATTGATTTTTGAAAGTATCTGAGTACTTAGTATGTGCTCAGCATTGTTCTGAGGAAGGTTAAAATTTCAATTTTTTCAATTATATGTGGGGAAATCTTGGAATTTCCATCTCTGTTGGCTAGTATTGGTCCAGTGAGGAAATCTAAAGTGTTCAGGAAACAACAATACTTGTAGCCAAAAGATTTCAATAAGATGGAAGGTGAATTGCAGATCTGAATTAAGCAAACATTTTTACTATTGCTT
The DNA here is from genome assembly GCF_016509475.1 of Prionailurus bengalensis. NCBI lineage: Eukaryota > Metazoa > Chordata > Mammalia > Carnivora > Felidae > Prionailurus > Prionailurus bengalensis. Next base: position 129,748,717 of record NC_057343.1, read on the forward strand.
CAGGCTTTAATTTCTTGCCATACAGTTAGTTGTATTCTGAGTACACCCTTGGGGTGAGGAGGAAAAGGCCATCCCCATTATTTTATTTCAACTGTGCATTGAATTTCATCCTTTCTGTAAAGACTTTGATGCCTTTCCTTTTAGAAACATCAGGATGACTGTGGAACATGTCCTTTAATAGAAGAATTATTGCAATTAATTGACCGACTCAAGTCATTATTGTCTTAAGTATGTTCTGGCCGATTTTTAAGATGTTTATCCTGGGCCTCTTTTCTTTTCACAATGGGTAATCAATTGCCATCAATTCTAACTCTAAATGTTTCATTTGGAAAGAAGCAGGCCAGCACATCTTTTCTGGTCACACTCATATTAAGGGTTTAGTTAATGTTTGATTTCAGTGGGCAGTATGTTCAGTGAAAAGGATGGCAATGGAAGAATACCAATGTTGTCTTTTAAGAAAGCTGCCCCTTTTAAAAGTTACACAATTGGGTCTGTAGTAATTCCACATGCTTACATGCTCTGTTTTTGTGTTAGAAAACCGTTTTGCTTTAATACTTCAAAATGCATTTGGTACCTTTAAGAAGCTTTGTTACATACACATAAAATTAAACAAAACTCCTGTGGTGTTAGCAGTTTTTATAGGGGTGGTCATTAAACTTGAACTGTTGTTGACCTTCAACTGTTATATTTAAGGGGACAAATATCCTAGAAAAGAAAGAAGATCATAGTTAACTATAAACATCTTAGAAACAAAGCAGATTATAGGCAACTATTTTTTAGGTGACAATAAACTATGTGGGACTCACAAAACCATTTTTAAACTATGTGGGACTCACAAAACCATTTTTAGTTATCTTTCAAATTATTGTATAATCTCAAGACCAGTGCTTTCTCACAACAAAAAAAACCTAATTTAATTTTCTTGTTTTATTAATTTTTTGACATGTGTAAATGTTTGGGGATTACAGTAAATTAGAAAACATAAACAGTTTCCATTAAGTGGATAGGAAGACTCTCCATCTCCTTTTGAAAAATCAGTCTCAAATGGTAATTTGGAGAAAAATACTACATAGTCTTGTCTCATGAAAGGAGACTCTAGTTTCTTAGTCCTAGCCAGTCTCACAAATAAAGTATGTTAGTTAGATTTGTTTAAAAAACATATCTTTGCAGGGGCACCTGGGTGGCTCAGTTGGTTGGGCATCTGACTTAAGCTCAGGTCATGATCTGGCATTTGTAAGTTTGGTGAGTTTGGTAAGTTCAAGCCCGGCATTGGGGCTCCCCGCTGATAGCTCAAAGCCTGGAGTCTGCTTCGGATTCTGTGTCTCCTTCTTTCTCTGCCCCTTCCCCACCTGTGCTCTGTGTCTCTGTCTCTCTCAAAAATAAATAAATAAGCTTAGGAAAAAAAAACCCATCTTTGCAGTTTTTGCTTTTAGTGCCATGTGTTCTGCTAAGAATATGCTTTAAACATGGTTTTTAGTTCTCATCTAGAAAAGGTAGTTAAAGTAAGCTTTAGAGAGAAAGCAGTGCAAAATCTGTTTTCATTTGAAATTTAAAGATTGACTTTCAGCAAATAGTAAGTGGACTTTGGTAAGGGTATGCTAAGTGATTTATATTTGTGGGATTCCTCAGTGATAATTAGATTCGGGTCAGTTAATATGTATTGTATATATTTACATGTATTTACTTACGTATTTGTAACTAATTTGATGTTCACAAGTGCACATAAAAGGAGATGAACTCAGTGTCACTTGGGTATCATTACCCGAAGCATATTTCAGTGACCCTGTGTGTAGATACGTTGTGCTGTTTCTTCTTAAAATATGCTAACAGATGAGAAGCATTTTGTTTTTACAAAATGCGTTTGTATGATAGTTATTACCTACTTGTAGAGCTGAGGCGCAGACATGTTGAGTAGTTTGTCCAGAGAGGGGTAATAAATTGCAAAGTTAAATGTTGAATTTCTGTTTTTCCTCCCTTCAGTCCGCCTGTTAATTTGCTGGAGATGTTTGGTAAATTCCACAAACCCCCAGAACTCTGCATATTCTTTTTATTTTTTTAAAGATTTTTTTTTTCTTCTTTTTAAGTTATCTCCACACCCACTGTGGGGCTTGAATCCACAACCCTGTCATCAAGAGTTGCATGCTCCACTGACTAAGCCAGCCAGGTTCCAGGCTCCAGGCTCCAGGCTCCAGGCTCCAGGCTCCAGGCTCCAGGACAAGTCTTTTTTTTTTTTTTTTTTTTTTTTTTGAGTTTATTTATTTGAGGCACCTGGGTGGCTCAGTCGATTGATCGGCTGACTTCAGCTCAGGTCATGATCTCACAGCTCATGGGTTTGATCCCCATGCTTTGGATCCTTTGTCCCTCTCTCTCTCTGCCCTCCCTCGCTTGAACTACTCTCTCTTTCAAAAGTATTTTTGAGAGAGAGGGAGAGAGAGAGAGCATGGGTGAGTGTGAGCGAGGGAGGGGCAGAGAGAGAGTTGGAGAAGGAGAGAGAGAATCCCAAGCAGGCTATCAGTGCAGAGGCAGATGCAGGGCTTGAATTTACAAACCCTGAAATCATGACCTGCGCCAAAATCCAGAGTCAGACGCTTAACCGACTGAGCCACCCCCCATGCCAGGCATATTCTTGAATGTAAAATCATTGGACTGTTGGAGAGATTATTTGGCTACCATTTTACTGAATGTTCTAAAAGTATTTCTAGATAGCATTTCAATTTCTGGTGGAAATCTAATGGCTTCAGTTAAGCAATGATTGTAGCTTGCTGAATACATGCTAGTGTGAAAATATTTCTAGACATTTGGAAATTGTAGAGGTTGTAAGATGAGACCAAAGTTCTGAAGAAGTTAGACTGTTAACTAAGAAACTACATTACAGTTGTGTGAATATACATGAATGCACTCCTATACCTGTACACCTATGTAATAAAGAATTTACTAAATGTTTAAAATGCTTGTGCAGAACAAGAGAAGTTAATACCCAGTAAGAAATTTGGCTGCTCTGAATTTAGTACAGTTATGAAAACTTAACCAGTGTCTACATTTGACTTATTTTTGTAGGCTTTTCCAGTGTTTTTGTCAGAATCCCCTACCCTCATGCCAGTAAATAGTATATAAACAGTCCCTAGATGTATGGGATCTTTCATGTAATTGATGTGGTCTCAGAACTTTAGTAACATCTCTAATTCCTAAAGACCTCTTGTTTGGGTGGCTTTTCTTTATCGAAGGAAGCATGATTTACGGTGAGCTTTTTAATATTACTGCAACAACATTTACTAACTAATAATCGTAGTTAACACTTTCATACCCTTAACCTTGTGCCAGATACTGCTCCAAGCACTTTATATTTCTTAACAGTCCTATGAGGTAGGTACTTTTATCATTCTCATTTTACAGATGAGGAAACTGAAGTATTGGAAAAAAATGAAAGTGACTTTGCCCATTTACACAGACTGGTACATTATCGAGCCAGACACAGCCTCTCTGGGTGGTACTCTTACCCTCTAAGTAATACTGCCCACGAGGGGCGCCTGGGTGGCTCAGTTAGTTGGGCCAGTTAGTTGGTCTGACTTAGGCTCAGGTCATGATCTCATGGTTGGTGGGTTCGAGCCCTGTCTCCAGCTCTGTGCTGACAGCTCAGAGATGAGCCTGCTTCGGATTCTGTGTCTCCCTCCCTTTCTGCCCCTCCCCACTCACATTCTGTCTCTCTCTCAAAAATAAGTAAACATTAAAAAAAAATTAAAAACATTTTAATGCCTATGATGCATCATCATTAACTATTCTAGAGGGCTCATCTTTAGATTTATTATAGTCTTTTCTACTTAATGGAGTGATTTTCATGGTGGCCAGAATTTTAAATTATCACAACTGTGATTTTTTTTTTAAGGTTTATTTTATTTTGAGACAGAGAAAGTGAGCGCGAGTGGGGGAGGGGCAGATTGAGGGTGGGAGAGAGAGAATCTGGAACAGGCATTGTACCATTAGTGCAGAGCCCGATGTGGAGTTTGAATGCATGAATCATGAAATTATGACAGCCAAAAATCAAGAGCTGGATGCTCAACCGACTGAGTCACCCAGGTTCCCATAACTCTATGATTTTTGAAAAAAAATATTTATTTTTGAGAGAGGGAGCATCATTGGTGGAGGGGCAAAGAGAGAGAGGACAGAGGATTCGAAGTGGGATTTGTGCTGTGCTGACAGCAGTGAGCCCAATGCGGGTCTCTGACTCATAAATGAATGGAACCATGAGAGTGGGACCTGAGCCGAAGTCGGATGCCTCATCATCTGAGCCACCCAGGTGCCCACAGCTATGAATTTTAACATGTATTTAAAAATTTTTTTTTTCAACGTTTTTATTTTATTTTTGGGACAGAGAGAGACAGAGCATGAACGGGGGAGGGGCAGAGAGAGAGGGAGACAGAGAATCGGAAACAGGCTCCAGGCTCCGAGCCATCAGCCCAGAGCCTGACGCGGGGCTTGAACTCACGGACCGCAAGATCGTGACCTGGTTGAAGTCGGACGCTTAACCGACTGCGCCACCCAGGCGCCCCTTAACATGTATTTTAGAATTTGACTTGAAAAACTACATTTCACAAATTTCTCTTATGAATGAATTTCAGCTTTGGAAGATGGTTGTGTGGGGTGATTTTGATCATCTTCCATTGGGCATTTTTTAACTTTTTTTAAAAGTTTATTTATTTTGAGAGAGGGAGAGAGAACATGCGTGCAACATGAGTGGGGGACCCTGGGGGGTGGGGTGGGGGGAGACAGAGAGAGAGAGGGAGAGAGAACCCCAAGCAGGCTCTGTGGCCAGTGTGGGGATCAGTCCCACAAACTGTGAGATCATGACCTGAGCTGAAATCAAGAGTTGGTGGCTGAACCGACTGAGCCACCCAGGCACCCCCATTTTTAACTTTTGAAAGAGGAATTAACTTGTAGGTTAGATCTAAATGTGGTATATATGAGGCAAAGGTAATCTTTCAAGGTAAAATTTAGAAATTCTGTATTTATCTCATTTTAAGGCCCCTTTTAAATGTTTTGATTAAAAATCATTATTTCTTGTGGCTGGTAAAAAGATTTCATATTCTTTGAGAGGCAGAGAGTTCATTGGAAAGATGTTAATTTGAAGGATGCAGTAGGACCTGTCAGTACATTTAAACTGGTACTAACTGAATAAACTGATCAGATAAATTGGAAGCTCATTTAGCGAATTAATATGCTTAAATTCAGGTGACTCACTGCCTGGTCCTGCCTTATTTACCAGTCTCCTTGTTTACTTAATGCATTTTTTATTGTTAATTGGTGTCAGATCTCTAATGATGGAAGATATTATACTGCAAATAAGCATAAGAAGGTAGCATGTAGAGTGAGTCCACAGAAGCAAGATTTAAATTCTCTTAATTAGATTGGTACAATTTAGAATGCTATATGTGCCACATTGTACCTGTTAAATATTTGCTAACAGTGACCAGCATTTTTATAAATGAAATATTGATGTTTTATAATTTCAGTGTAATGGGCAGGGCCTGGAGCCTCTTGTGTTGTGTTAATCTTTCTTGGTGACGGCCTGCCGAAGTTATACTCAACCTTTGCTCTTGCTACAGCTTGATATTAACCAGTTTCCACAGACAAGATGGTCATGGTTTTCATAAATATTTGTCATAATATAAGCCCTTAAAATTCAGATACCAGAAATTTGTAATCTTATTAGTGTATGTGAAGGAGCATCTTTTTTTATACATTTGCATTATTTCTTTAGGACTTTGTTTTCTTAGCACTTCTTGACACTTCTGATTTTGTACTCTTCACACTGTCTTTTAGGCCGCCCCTTCCCTGCCAGTCACCTATGTGTTTTTTTTCTTCTACTTTCTCTAGACCATGGCAAACCTGAGGACTGAAATAAATGGCCAGTGGCTGGTTTGTGATGATGGTAGAATCAAGTGAGAGAAACCTGAGAGTAGGAGGTGGCGGAGCCTCTGAACCTTCTTCAGCGCTTCACTGTCTTCCTCCCTTTCTCCCCTTCCCACACTTCCTTCTTGTCTTTCCTCCTTTCTCGAGTGTGGGAGATGGAGTGGTGGGAGTGAGGAGTAGGAGGGAGTGGTAGGAAAAAAGGCAAGAAATCTGGGAGAGGTAGAAAATACCAGCTGAGAGCTTATTCTGTTCCCTTCCTTCTCTGCTTTTAGTTGTCTCCTCCCCTTAAACCTCCCTTGATTTAGGGAAATAAAGCTGAGGTCACAAGGACCTATGTGTTCCAGCTGCTGCTTGGCTGCTATTTTTAGCCTGGCCCTGCATCAGGCTGGCACCGGGCCATGATGGCACAGGGCCAGCACGTTGTGGGACTGCTGGCAAATGTCAAAAACCTAACTTTTCAGTTATCAAACTGAAATTTCAGATATATTCTCCATGATGATACTCTACTTATCTCTACTTTTTTGAAATGGGACATATATGTTTATTTTTAGAAAAGATTGAGTTTTGACAGTGGTCATCATACTACTATAACTATTTTAGACAGGAGGAAGATTTAAGAATTGCACTATCGGGTCATTGTTATATCCTGCTCAGTCATTTTGGTTTTGTGGTGGCACCAAGAAGAGTGAAATTTGCCCGGCCTATTTAATATGTCTTGCGCATCTTTTTTAAAATAATTTTTTTTAAAACATTTATTTATTTTTGAGACAGAGACGGAGCATGAACGGGGAAGAGTCAGAGAGAGAGGGAGACACAATCTGAAACAGGCTCCAGGCTCTGAGCTGTCAGCACAGAGCCCGACGGGGGGCTCGAACTCATGGACTGCGAGATCATGACCTGAGCTGAAGTCGGCCGCTTAACCGACTGAGCCACCCAGGTGCCCCTGGGGCATCTTTTTTTTTTTTAATTTTTTTTTTTTAACATTTATTTATTTTTGAGACAGAGACAGAGCATGAACAGGGGAGGATCAGAGAGAGAGGAAGACACAGAATCTGAAACAGGCTCCAGGCTCTGAGCGGTCAGCACAGAGCCCGACGCGGGGCTCGAACTCACGGACCGTGAGATCATGACCTGAGAAGTCTGACACTTAACCGACTGAGCCACCCAGGCGTGGGGCATCTTTTAAAATTGCCATTGCTGTTGAAGTTGTAGAGTCCAAATTGGTTTATATAATTATAGGTGTCATCAGGCATTTTTAAAAAACATATGTACTGTTTTTTTCTATAGCTGTCAGTGTTCTCTTTGCTAATTCGGTTGTGTGTGTTTAGGTTTGGTTAATACTGTAGAAATATGTTTCACAAATAAAAAACTTACTATTTATTTTCATGGGGAGCAGCTAGGTTTCTGGAATATCAGTGTCTTTGTATAGATTTAGCCAGTATCATGTGGATTTTCTTTGCAAACTGAGTTTTAAATTTTGGATGCACATGTGGATTTCAGTACTTACCTGATTATTGCACTCAAAATGAAAAGTAATTTGTATTTGTTCTTGAATGAGTTTTGGAAAAAAGTAAAAAAAATGTTGGCGTGTGAATCTTTATCTTTGGAAGGGACTTTGGTAAGAACTGTTTATATTCTTTCCACAGTGGTATGTAGAAGAGCTTGAGGTTATGCTAGGTATGATTTTCCATTTACCATGGTCTACAGTGAATATGAGCAGAACCAGAGATGATGGTTATTCAACCTTATTCAAAGAGTAGTAGTGCTGTAATATACTTAGGTCTTTTGAATGGCAGGATAACATTTAGTGCATTGATCTGATGTCCTTCTGAAAGTAGCACAGAATTTTTGGCCAAAATAACTAGAAATAGAGTCTGATTGATTTTTTTTTCTTCACTTTATCTTTAAGGCAGTTATTGGATGGATTCTGCTGAATTCATTTTTGTGAAATAAGGAAGTTTAGGTGAGGGATTTAGTGAAAGGTGAATTTGTGATCTAATAGCTTAGAGAAGGCAGATGTTTTAGAGTTTATTTACATTTTTACATCTTCAAGTTCTTACTTTGTGGATAAGAGCAAATTGGGCAGCTTGCTGTTGCTGATATAAGAATAATTTACTTTTTTACTTGGTGAAAACAAAAATTTCATTAGGAAATATAATCAGAATGTCTTGGGGATAGATTATCAAGTACATTGAATTCTTAAAAAAATTTTTTTTTAATGTTTGTTTATTTTTGACAGAGAGAGAGAGAGAGAGGGCACAAGCGGGGGAGGAGCAGAGAGAGAGAGAGGGAGACACAGAATCTGAAGTGGGCTCCAGGCTCTGAGCTGTCAGCACAGAGCCTGACGTGGGGCTCAAACTCAAAACTGTGAGATCATGACCTGAGCCGAAGCTATAGACCAACTGAGCCACCCAGGCATCCCACAAGTACATTGAGTTCTAATGCAGTGTAGTAGTTGTACCATTTGGTTTCTTTCTGCAGTTAGTGGTTATAGTAGGTATTTCAAAGGTGTCTTAGAAAAAGACTATTGATCCATAAACATTATGTATGTCTCTGTAGGGGTATGTGCGTGTGCGTGTGCGTGTGTGTGTGTGTGTGTGTGTGTGTGTAGATAATAGATAATCTAGATCGATATCTATCTATATACAGTAATATGATGCGTAGAACATTGTAATTTACTGGATGATAGTATGTAAGTGACTAAGTTATGAATCCTTAATGTAATTTATATTTTATTGAGGTGAGTCATGTAAATGATGTCCGCACCAGGTCAGCTAACAAGCTTGATTAAAACCAAAGCCCAGAAGGTAGTTTGACTAGTGCTGTTTAGACTCCTTAGGAGCAAAGTGCTCAAATGACGTTCCTTATTGGAACTTTGCTGGGGCAGTTTCTTTGCAGTTTTCATGAATCTCTATTAACAACTTACTAAAAAAGCATTTTGTCTAGGCTGTTTCATAAATAGGAAATTCCAAAGTACTGAATAGTATTGCATTTTTGTTTCCAATAAGGATGATTGCAGTGGGAAAAAGTTTAAAAAACTCTTATTATAACGGTTTATGGCAAAATACTTATATTTTAAAATGGGTAGATTTAAAAAAAATTTGTTTTAATACTAATTTGTTTCATTTATGATTTTTCAAGTTTTTTTTCCTAGTTTATAAGTTTAGATGTGTTAGAAAAAAATTGGTGATACAAGAGCCAGTGATTATGAGTTTATTAAAAATTCAGTGTATATATTAAGCCTGAATTTGTCTTAGTAGCTCATAGTTTAGCTTGTTTTTTGTTTTTTGGTAAATCCTGAGACTTCTGAGTTCTTGTGCTCCTCTGTGAAATTTGTTTTTTGACATATAAAGGTATGGTTTGTATTTTTTTAAACAGTGTGTGTGTGTGTGTGTGTGTGTGTGTGTGTGTGTGTGTGTATGTGTTTGTGTGTTGGGGTCTTAGGAAGGAATGGTGGTAGTGGTGAGCCAAGTTGTGGTGGCTTAAAGTCAGAAAAGCACAACAATTTCAAGTAGCCATGTTCAAATATACAGTATTTATTTCAAGAATTTATATTTCTTTGGGTTGTACATTTATGTTGTCATATAAAAACTTATTTTTTACTTAACTTTCCCTCTCCCCTAGTTCTTCCTGTTAAAAATACTAACAATTCAGAAGGTAATCTATGAAAGTTCAGTGTATATTGGTAGTCTGTATTATGATAGTTTTATGGATGTATTTTGTATTGCATCTTTAAAAGGCTAGTTTAAAGAAATTTACTTCCTTGAGTTGCTGTTTCCCTCTTTGATCCTTAACAATTGTGGATCAACTAGTTTTCTCTTTTTAGTTTTGCCTTTTTAATCATTTAGAATAGAGCTTTGATTCTCTTTCAAGAAGGCTTATTTAACAAATCTAGAAAATTCTATTGTGTCTTGACTCTTAAGAAGCCTTACTTAAGCAATCTAGAACTGTCTTGCTGTTTTTTAAAAAGATACAGTAAATGGGGAACATTTAAATAATATGGTTTTCTTCCACTGAGAGTAGGTTGACCTTCTGAAAATCTACAAGAGGTTGTTGTGGGGCCTGACACTGGCCTGATTCATGACCTTTTCCAAGCTTGAGAACACAACTGTGGAACTCATCCTTAATGTAAATATTGGAGGAAATGAGAAATGATTTATGAGAAATCAGAAAATCCACTCCTTTGTAGGATTGCAGATTTCTGTGTCTTTGATAGAGGGAGCAACAGTTGGCTATCGAATGACTGAAAATATGAAGTGCCAACAAACAAATGTAAAAATATTCTGCCGTGCACAGTTACAGAGTCATTTTGAGTTGCCCATTGTTTATTTTTAGTCTTTTTCTTTGGGACGAGAATCCCAGAGTATTTAAATACAAAGTCCCTTTTTGGTGTGAAAGATGTATCTGCTAGATGGAAAAAAAAAAGGTACTAGGAAATTTAAATTCAGGAGAGCCAACTAGTAATAGTGCTCATGCAGTGTACTTAGTAGACATTGAAATGTTGCTTGAATGAAATAAGCTTAGATTTTATGCCAGTCTTTGTGATTGCCTCTTAGGTGAAAAAACAAAACAAAACAGAACCATCAAACTCCATTACCCAACGTGACCCCAGTGCACCTCTTTTTGCCTATGAGTCCTGTCCCCATGCTTTAATAAAATCACCTTTTTGCACCAAAACAAAACACAACGAACAAACAAAAAAAACCCCTCCAAGTCCTAATTTCTCTTTGCTTTTCTGAATCTGAATTGCTGTAACTTAATCTCTTAAGAGGCATTTTGAATAGGAATATGACCACAAGATAGATAGTTTAATTTTTAGGACTTGGCTTATTATTATCAGCTTATTTCTACAGAGAGAAATAACCTCACAGATGTAAGGTTTCTTTCTTCAATTTTCTTATTTGAGGGGACTTTTTCTTTAAGCTTGTTAACTTGTTAATAACATTGGCTAAAAAGCTGTTCTAAAAGCAGTTTATTTGATGATTCCCGTCCTAAACAGAAAATAATTTGAGCATTCCTGTATAGAACAGTACTTTTGAGTTACCCAAGAAAATAACTTTCAATTACAAATGCCTTTGAGGGATTAAGAGATTGCTTTTTCCTTTTATTTGCTATTTCATTTTTTAAAGAAACTGGCAAAAATAAATTTAATTAGTTTAGTTTTTTTTTTTTTACTTTTTTTCCAGATAACTTGCAAAGCACATGTGACTTCAGAACATCCCACAAAATCTGATGTATTGTGAAAATACATTGGCTAATTGATAGGAATGGTTTATTAATAAACTGGTCTACAAAATGCTGATGACTTTCTCTTGAGGTAGAATTTGCTTCCGACTCAGTTTTGCCTAAAATGGGATAACCAAGCAGTTTTTTGAATAATAATTTGCTAATGAACATGTACGCCAAATGCTTGGCTCATGAGAGGGGGATGGGTTGTCCAGATATTGGGTGACCATGTGTTTCCATTTGTCCAGTCCACTGAATCTTAGTTTATGCCTCATTTCCTGGCATAATTATCAACAGTCCCCTCTTTCACTCTTGTAAGTGTTCCAGTTCAAATTATAAAATATACACTTACTGTAGTTGTATAAATACCTCGTTTTTCACAAAGGATGGAGCAATTAAGAAATCATTTTAAAATTATACTCTATGTGATTGCACATGCACATTCCAGTGTGCGTAGAGGGAGAGGGAGAAAGGAAGGGAGGGAAGTTGTTTGAGGAGTTGTTTGGGACCGAAGGAAACCTTTTTGCTATCCCTGGTCTTCTTAATCAATGACTCCACTCAGTCTCTTTCAGATAGGAAATATTTGATTTCTGTCTGGGTTTTTAGTCATCTCAAAAGGAAACAATTAAGAGATTTTCGAACTCTTAGTTTGATGTGTCTCGCCTTCACTGCCCCCCACTGTTTTTTTCAATTTAGAGATATGTTAATTTTCCTATCCTTATTTGATGTCATAGTATTTTAGCATGTTTATATTAATGATACAGTTCTATTTGCACATTATCTTACCTTAGATTGATGTTCACAGGTGCTCTCATTTTAGGTACAGGCAGTTGACCACTTCTGTAACTGTGTCATTGCTCATCACATGACCATGAGCTTAGAGGGGATGCCTAACCCATCAGGAGACAAGAGTCCTCTGCTGGCTCTTGTCTTAACTACCTGTGTACCCTTAGGCAGATCACTTACTGGCTCTGGGCTTCCTTGACTCCTTATGAAATGTGAATAATTATACCTCTGTCACCTCTATCGTGAGGCTGTTTAGAGACCCACATGGAAATGAATACATGAAAGTACTTGAATTCTGAATAGTTACACAGGAGGAAAATACATTGTTATGCAGTGTTCCCGTTTTACCTAATTTTCTCCATTATTTACCTAATTTCTCCAATTTACCTAATTTTCTCCATTATTATTTTCTTCTGGTTTTCTCTATTTCCCGAAAACCCTGCAATAATCATGTATTGATTTTGTAATCAGATAGGGGAAACATTGTTTCAAAAATTGCTTCATTAACCATTAAAACATGAAGTTTTGCTATCTGCAGATTAATCTCTATTAATATTTTATTATGATTGCAAATGTTGCTTGATCTAGTGCACCTAAACAGAATATATGTTGGTCAACAAAGTATGCCTTGGCCTTGATGTCATACGCCTCTTTTGTTTTTGACCCGATTGATTGATGAATTCTGTCTTTACATGGAACTGTAGAATAATTTTTCTGGAAATGGGAAGAGGAATGTCTAGTATCAATTCAGTGATATTCATGAGTAGAATGGACAGTTTATGGGTTAGCCTAGTGACTTGGGGTTTAGTTTCAATGCTTCCCTGAATATTTACCATAGGCAGGTGGAGAATGGAAGAAGATACAAAGCATTCCATTTCAGATATGCTTCTGAATTTCTCAGGTCATAGGACCATGTACTGAGATCTACCTTTCCTTCTTTTGGCAACGGGAATCAATAAAAAGAGTTGATTACTGTTTTTCTCCTGATTTAAACATTTACAAATCAAGTGTTGAGAAAAATAGTTTCAAGTGAAAATTTAAGAGCTTACTATGAACTGACATTTTGGATGTTTTTTTTCCCCTCCTCAATTCTGTTTTTAAGTATCTCATAAGTCTTGCCCTTGAAAGCTCTGCTGATGTGACCTATTTACCCCACTGTCTTTCTAGCTGTTCAGTGAACTTAATGGCCTTTCTGCACTTCTAATATGTTCCACAGAGATTTTTTATTTCAAAGAATATTCTTGCTTTCTTTGTGTATATGCACATGTGTAAGAGTGGACTTCATGTGTTTCTAAGAGTATTAGGATCAGCTTATAAACTTTGGACAGGCAAGCATCAGCTCTTACAATCTGTATTGCAGCCAGAATGATGTTGCCCATTTGCTCCGTGTGTGGCCTTCCTTTGTGCAGAGGACTTAAGGTCGTTTGAGGGTGTGCAGGGCTTAGCATAATCTGGCCTGTACTCTCATCTGCCTCTTGCACATTTTCTCCCTTGCCCTTCTATTGCCTCCAAGCTGCCCTGCTAGCTGCCTTTGCCCATGTTCTTTTTTCTGCTTGGAATGCTCTTTTTGCCTGATTCGTGCCTTAATTGTCATCTTGGCTTAGAGAAATCTGGCAAAGGTTTCTCTCCTTTGTAACCATAATCACAATTTCCCGTGTGATTTTTTTTTATTGTCTCCCCCATTAGATTGTACGTGTGTGTCTGTATGTATGTGTACGTACTTTTGTATCCATAGTTCTTAGTACAACCCTTTGCATGTACTCCACTCTCAGAAGTTTGTTGAATAAATGGATGCAGGAAGTAATGTTTTACTTTGAAAATATTTTCCTAACTCTCCAGGAAGAGGCACTGCTTTAACTCAGTGGTTCCATCTACCTTCCATCCCACACCTATGCCACAAAGAATGTGTTAGTTTGAAAAACAGTCCAGTTGTATGTTTGTGGCTGCTTTGGGCCACTCCCAGATTCCCCATAGGTACATTTTCATGCGTCTCTGCTATTACAGGGACTTTTCTTAGAAGAGTTTGAGAAGCTCCTTTATCAGGGTCACTTGTGCTGGTATGTGGGTTCATATGACTGAGAAATTTACTTTGTCATGTGGCACCTGGGAAAATCCAAACTGCCAAAGGTTTTGAGTAGATGGTAAGGCATGCGGTTAGAGCAATAGATTCTCTTTCCCACGTGTGGGTCACTTCTTGTTTCCTTTTTTTGTCAGTTCTCTTGAACGGGCAGTTGTGTTTCATATTGATGGGCAGGGCACTGGCTCTGGAGAGAGCTCATGTGCAGGGTCACTGTGGGCCACATAGCAGGTCTGCATGCAGCATTTTTTTTTTTTAATTTTTTTTTTCAACGTTTATTTATTTTTGGGACAGAGAGAGACAGAGCATGAACGGGGGAGGGGCAGAGAGAGAGGGAGACACAGAATCAGAAACAGGCTCCATGCTCTGAGCCATCAGCCCAGGGCCCGACGCGGGGCTCGAACTCACGGACCGCGAGATCGTGACCTGGCTGAAGTCGGACGCTTAACCGACTGCGCCACCCAGGCGCCCCAACATTTTTTTTTTCTGTTTATTATTTTGTGCATTCTTGCTTGTGCTTTGAACCTCTGTTTTTTCCAGTCTGTTTTTTGGTCATGTTAATCTTGGAATCTTCATGTTAGTTCAACTCAAAAGGAATAGGCTGGAATGATGCATGGAAGACCTATCAATTGCATATCTACTGCATAAAGGTATTTTTGTCCCATTAAAGTGATCTTGGACAAACTTGAACTTTTTTCATCACCTTGTTTGGCATGGTGGAGGGGGTCAGCTCTAATTTGAAACCTGTATTCATTCACTCCTCTATGTAGTTGCAGCATCAGAACATCTACCACTTTTTCGGCACTGGTTTTAGTGCTCTGCAGGCATAATCTCCAGCGTCATAACAACTTAGAGAAGAAGGTATTCGCTTCATTCGTGACTGTGGAAACTGAGATATGAGATGCTAAGTCACATGTCCAGGAGCCCTCAGCCAGTCTGTGCCAGACCAGGACACTCAGGCCTCCTACTTCTCAAGTGGGGTCTTTTCACTGTACTATCTTCTTTTCACGTGTTGCTACAAGCAGCTTGTCTTCCTGTATGTGCACCAAAGAAGCCATTGAGAGACCTTCTTGGTCTGTGACACCATGCAAAATTGGCTCCCTGACCGTTGAACGATGGTCCATGATTTCCAGGATCTGCTACATTTTATTTTTTAGGTTTTGATGGTAGTAATGGGTATATGACCCATAGTATCTAATTGCTTCTTGGAGCTGGTACTAAACTCCGTTGCATATGACTTTTTTCTTTGTGAGCTTTTTAAAAGAGAGTTTCATTCACAGCATTTGATGATATTAATAATTTGGCTTGAAACAGTTATGTTTTCTCTTTCTTCGGTTCCTTGGTTTTAGTGGGAGACCTGGGTGCAATGTATGTAGGGAGATACTTGAAAGAGAAGGAGGTATAACAGAAGCTGTGTGAGGCTGCTGCGGTGCAACCAGCACTGTTATGTGAAGGCAGCTCCGGGTGCTGGTGGGTTGTGTTAATAGCCCTACTGATGGAGAGATTTAGCAGTTTGCTGAAGTGCTGTGAACAGTCTTTTCTTACTAATAAATTCTAGTCTCACTCTTAGAGCAGGCATTAAAACTTCCTTTTCCTCTTTTGTTTGGAGGGAACTCTCCTCTGTTGCAGGCTAAGAAAGGCTAGATGTGTCCTTCCAGGCAACGTACAGGGTCTTTCCCTTTTCCCTATTCTCTCCTGTGTGTACCATGAGATTCTATAAAGGGGCATTTATAGAGGCCATTGAATCCACTAGTCTGAGATGCCATGACCTTTATTTTTCACTTGGGAGTAGGCAGTGTAAAGGTGCACAACCTGACTGGCTAATGTAAGATAATAGTCAGGACTCTATCCTTCCTTAGAAGACCTGGGTTGTTAGAGTTGTCTTCTTGTGACCTCATTCCTGCAGCCACTGTACCTTCTCCTCAAAGTAGTGAACTCTGCATATGGCTTCAACTTTTATTCTATAGCTGGGCCTTTCTGCACCAACTGCAGCTTACTATGTAGATGTGTCTCCAGTTAAAAGCTTAGTAAGTCTATATAACTTGTCATAATTTTAGCACTTTACCTTATTAAGGTATATGTTTTCATTATCTGATTTACAAAAGTACCATATAAAAACCTACCTATGCTATATAATTGCTGAAACACTGAGTAAGCTCTGCTTTTTATGACCAAGTTATGGGATGAGTAATTACTCTCTACAGTGAATGGTTCAAAATGAAATAACTATATGCCTAAGGTGTGATGTGACACCAGATGTATTTAAGCCCCAAAGGTATGTAATTATCTCACTACTCTTGCACATACACACAAGTACACTTATGCTTATGGTAAGTTTTATGTGCAAAAGAAAACTCACTTCTGAAAAGTGAAGGAACAGAACAGTCCGTTATTGAGAGGCTCAGAGGTTGTTTAGTGTTAGAAGTACTGTTTTAGTCCCTCCTAACAAAATCCTACCTCACTGGATTCTACAGGAATCCAGCATCAAATTGTGGATTTCAAGTGTTGAGGCTAATGTACAGATTTTCTCAAAGCACCTTGTTTATAATTTATAGTCTGCTGCCGTGTACTCAGTGACTTGTTAAATATTCCATTGTTGGACTCTATTTTGATCATCAGGTGTGTTAATTAAAAGCATTAAAATGATGTACTCTGGTTTCTTACTGAAAATAAAAACTTACAGTCTCCTTAAATTTTTAATTTTGCATATAGGTTATCTGTCTAATCTCTTTCTATAGATCCTGAATAATTAAACATAGTACCTCAAGCTGATTTTTCCTCTCTAGTTTTAATTCAGTGTTAAAATGCTGTTTGAATCACATTAAAAATATATTTTATCACAATTCTACTAGTCCCATTGTGTTAACTGTGCTCCTATCTAATGGTATAAAGTGATCAGGTTACATCAGTTTCCGCCAGCAAATGACCAGACACTGTATTTTGGGGATTTGGTTGGTAGTTATGACTTAGCTCCCTGTTAAGCCTAGGAGATGAAAATTTCCTTAGCGTGGAGACCAGTGCAGGCCCATAGTGGCTGTTAGGTCTTCCCTTGGGCCGGAGAAAGGCGAATTGAGATGCTGCTGGCTTTGGGACTCACAAGTAAAATAGCAGTTGATGGTAGCTTACCTTACCTGTTTACAGTGTGATTCTCTTGGGAAGTTTTTGTTTTTTTTTTTTTTAATACAGTATTTAAAAACTATTTCTGTTTCGCGGGAGGCAAATGTTTGCTTAGTTTTGAAACAACAATACAAAACATTTATAGCTTTAAATTCTTAAAAATGCAATTTACAGGTAACTTGTGAAAAATAAAATTCACATGCTGTGCTAACATCAGTATGTTGGGACACAACCACTGTATCAAGCATCAGTCTATTCAATGAAGAGAAGTGAATTTCACTTTGTTTATATGTGTGCCCTCTGATGGGGTAGCTGCTCGCCACATGTGTGACTACATTTAGAATGCACGGAGGTGTGCTGGAAGTGTGTAAGGCAGGCACCAGATTTTGAAGGCAGTGCAGTTAAAGGAAGCATGTGAAATATATTGTCAGTAATTTGTTGAAATGGTGATCTTTTGGGTATTTGAGTTCAATAATATATATTAATTTCATCTGTTTGTTTTTACCTTTTTTAGTGTGGCTACTAGAAAACTCAAAATTACATATGCAGCTCACATTTTTCTTTTAGTGCTGGTTTCTGGACCCTGTGGTCTCATAAGAAGTTCTTTCTGCTTAGGTATACATTTTAGCTGTGATTTGGTTATATAATTTGATTATAACTTTTTGCCAACCATAAATTTGAGTATCTTGTAGTGATTCTTAAACCATGGTTCCAAGACACTGTTCTTGAATTGCTCTTTGTGGATTATTTAGGACTGTTTTTCAGTCTTAAGTTTCTAAGGTAGAAGAACCATCTGCCAATTGATTATTTTGTAGATTTGAAACTTCATTGGCTAAGTTATTTCCAATAATTTAAGAATCTAAATCCATTTTATCTTCTTAGAAGAGCTCAGTGGATTGGTTATGATATTTAAAATTGGGATTTTATTTCTAGGTAAGGTATACATTGAGAGCTAAAATTATATTTACTTTCAAAAATAGTTCCTTAGAAACCTATAGGCCTTGGGGTGCCTGGGTGGCTCAGTCGGTTAAGCATCCAACTTTGTCTCGGCCATGATACCGCGGTCCATGAGTTTGAGCCCCATGTGGGGCTCTGTGCTGACAGCTCAGTCTGGAGGCTTCAGATTGTGTGTGTGTGTCTCTCTCTGCTCCTCTCCCGTTCACTCTCTCTCTCAAAAATAAATAAACATAAAAAAATTATTAAAAAAACCTATTGGCTATAAAAAATTTAAAAATAAGAAACCTGTTGGCTTTGTAATAATGTAAGGAAACTGCCTTAAAAGGTTTGATTTTGCATATGAAGACAGAAGGATGGGGTTTCCTTGCGTTTCAGAGTGTTTTTTGGATTTTATTGTCTAGTGAAAAAAAAAAAAGGGAGGGGGGACAGACCAACATAAGATGGCCAGTTCTTTGTTTTGTAGTAGTTTTCATAGTGTGGTCCCTGGTTTAGTAGCATCAGCATCAACTGGAAATTTCTTGGAAATGCACATTCTTCTCTTTCACTCCAGATGCACAGACTGGGAAACGCTGGAGGTGGGGACCAGAATCTGGGTTTTAATATGCCCTCCAGGTGATTTTTTATACATCCAGAAGCACCGGCTAAATGTACTGGTTAGGGTCCAGCCAGGAAAAGTTTTTAGAAGTTTTCTAAATTTTTAAAATAGGAATTCAGTGCAGGAGATTGGTTATACAACCTCCTGCTTGTGATGGACAAGCTGAGAAGCAAGATAGGATGGTCAGGCAACCCAGAGATTAACAGCCCCAAGAAGAGAATAGTATCACTGGTAGTTATGGGAGTTTAAGGAGCCAGGGCTGCTCTGAGATTGGAATCTCCTGGTAGGAGCTGGAGCCTTGGAAGAAATGCAGCTCTTGTTGGGAACACTGCCTGAAGTGGAGAAGTAAAAGGGAGAAATACCCTGGCTCCTCCCTTATTTCCACCTGTCAATTCTCCAGGAATGCTTCCCATAGACTGAACCTGGAGAAAAGCCAGGTGACCTGGGAGCCTGAGAAATGATGTCTACAGTGATCAACTTTCCTGAGCTAAGGAACTCTCAAAGTATATATCTGTGGGAATAGGCCTAGGACTGGCACGTTTAGTATTTATACTTTAAAACAAAACAATATTTTGATATAATTAAAAAAAATTTTTTTTGAGAGAGAGGGGAGGGCACAAGTGAGTGAGGGGACAGAGAGAGATGGAGAGAGAGAAAATCCCACGAGGTGGGGGGGAGAGGGAGAGGGAGATTGGGGGAGAGAGAGAGAGAGAGAGAGAGAGAGAGAGAGAGAGAAGCAGGGCTCACCTGAAGCAGGGCTGGTGCTCACCCGATGTGGGACTTGAACTCATCAACTGTGAGATCATCACCTGAGCCGAAGTCAGATGCTTAATTGAGTCACCCCTGTGCCAATAATTAAAAAAATTTCAAGGCATTTTAATACCAAAAAATAATCTCACAATAGAGGACAATCTTCTTAATTGGGATAAATTTAGCTTTATTTTTTTATTTTTATTTATTTTTTTAAAAAAAAAATTTTTTTTTTCAATGTTTATTTATTTTTGGGACAGAGAGAGAGACAGAGCATGAACGGGGGAGGGGCAGAGAGAGAGGGAGACACAGAATCAGAAACAGGCTCCAGGCTCTGAGCCATCAGCCCAGAGCCCGACGCGGGGCTCGAACTCACGGGCCGCAAGATCGTGACCTGGCTGAAGTCGGACGCTTAACCGACTGCGCCACCCAGGCGCCGCTATTTTTATTTTTAAAAAAATTTTTAATGTTTACTTTCAAGAGAGACAGAATGTGAGTGGGGGAGGAGCAGAGAAAGGAAGACACAGAATCCAAAGCAGGCTCCAGGCTCCAGGCTCCGGGCTGTCAGCACAGAGCCTGATGTGGGGCTCGAACTCATGAACTGTGAGATCATGACCTGAGCCTAAGTTGGACACTTACCCAACTGAGCCACCCAGGCACCCCTAAATTTAGCTTTATGAACACAAACATATCCTTTTATAATTTTATTGATGGCCAGGGAAGTGTTTTCAGGGACCAGCATCTGTAAGTGTGGGAAACATTGCCATATACCTTTGAAAGACTTATTTTGCCCCTACTCTAGATCTTATTTTAATCCTCTTCTTATTTGAAGGGCTACAAAGCTGTCCTTGATTGTTAGCACTGTTGTGTGGCAAATGTGGGAAATTTGTTTCATCAGTTTCTCTGCCAGCTGTCCTGGAATATCCTGGATGTTTTTCTTTTCATATTTCCCTTTTTCATTTGTTTCTTAGAGTGTAGTTCTTCCTTTGTGTTATGTCCTCTTTGCCTGCAGTATTTACATTTCTCGCCTTGAATTTTCCAGCCTTCTCTCTTCTCCCTTTTTCTTTTGCTGTTTCAGCTTTGATTAAACTGTAGTTGATAGGAAAAGGGTAATTACAACGATAGGCCTATAACAAGGAAAATGCAAGTTTCAGATTTTCAAAGTAAAGTTAGAAATTGTGTCTTGAACCTTTTAAGCCCTTGAAAGGATCCTGAAGATGCCCTCAGAATCCATGCAGAAAGTCATGCATTTCCTTGTCCTTCTAAATGAATGTGTTTTTTCTTCCCAGACAGCAGTATTTAACTAATATTTGAAACAGTATTGTTTTATACTGTTTATAACAAATGGAAGCTAAGAAGCTAACCACAGTTTCCCTCCTTGAGGGGGACTGTGTTCTGAATTCCAATAGACTGTTTTAGATAGAATCCAATTATGTGTTTAATGGTCCAAAATCAAATCTAATATTTCTGAATGCAAATGAGTCCAGAATATCTGTTTTTCTTATATTTGAAAGATCTGTGCTTTCTCTTCACTGACTTTCTTATATACACATTTCGTAAGTTAAGAAAAAAAGTTGTAGGTTAAGTAAGGAATGGGTATAGTTTTCATTTAACTTCTAAGTTTTTAAAAATTTTTTAAATGTTTATTCATTTTTTAGAGAGAGAGAGAGAGAGAGAGCGAGCGAGCCAGCGGGCGGGGAAGGGGCAGAGAGAGAGAGGGAGACACAGAATCCGAAGCAGGCTCCAGGCTCTGAGCTGTCAGCACAGAGCCTGACATGGGGCTTGAACTCATGAAGTTGGATGCTTAACCCACTGAGCCACCCAGGCCCCTTTAACTTCTAAGTTTTTATAATAGTGAATGCTTCCAATTAAGGCATTGAAATGGGGAGTTATATTTCATGAGGTCTGGTGGAAGACCAGAGCTGTTTTGTGTGAAAGGTGCTGAGTGGGATGCTTCTGGAGCAGTACTTCCAATCTCTTTTACTTCAGAACACATTGAAAGTAATACTTTGTACAGGACACGGGGATAGGAGGTTTTAAACTACAGACAAGCTGCTACTGGACTGGTAGCCCCAGATGGCTGCCCCAAGAGGTGAGATATCAGTATCTTACAACTTTCAGCTCTCATATTGGGAAGTTCTGCTCTATAGAGGGCATTCAGGAGGTCCTAGTCTTGTGAAGAGCTCAATATTTACAAGTTATAACGCAAACATATAGTGTTAAGTTATGATCGTATTATTTGGTGAAATAGTAAGAATGGGCATTAGATCTGTTTGAGGTGGAAAGGATCTAGTAAAGGCTCTAGTAAAGAGGATCTAGTAAAGGATCTAGTAAAAGGGGGGGTGGGGCATGGAAGGAATTATCTTGTGCAAAGGTAGAGTGGGAGCAAAGGGCAGAGGGAACTTGGGGACTGCCAAGGATTTCTGATGTGGTTGGAGGGTAAGATTTGGGGATGCAAATAGGAAGCAGGATAGTGGGAATTACTGTTAAGAAAGTAGGCTGCGGTTGGCTTCAGGAGGGCCTTTATGAGATTGAATGAGCTCATGACTTTGGGCAACACTGGTGGTGACACTTCCCCTATTCCTTTTAGGAAAATCCTTCTGGGGCAGTGTAGAGTGAACTGAAGCCTGCAAGCTGATACATCCCTGGGGAGGGAAAGACATTGATCCAGATGAGGGATAATAAAGGCTTACACTTTATTATTGGTGAATAGAGGCTGAAAGTGCTTCTTGAAGTGGGAACCCCAAATTCTGCTTATTGATAAGGAGAAAGGTGACTCACATTTGGAGTCTGGTTGAAGGAAAGGATGACTCAAGACTGTTTTCAGAATTAGAGTCTTGTATAGGGGACAAGGAACTTGATTTTGGACATGGGGATTTTAAGATGCTTGCAGAGAAATAAGTGTTAACGTTTATAAAATGCTAGGTTCTGATCTAAGCACATTTTAAAACTCCTTCTATTCTCATAATAGCCATAAAAAAGTACGTGTTATCAGTTAGTGTCCAGTCAGGAAAATAAAACGCACGGAATGTTTTAAGCACCGAAGGGTTTAATGCAGGAAATTGGTTACAGTGGTATTGGAAGAGCTGGAGGAACAAAAAGAAAAAGGTGTGTGTTGGAGCAAAAAGGAGAAGGGAACAAAGAGGAGGAGAAAGGAGAGGAGGAGAGAGTAAGTGCGTGCGTGCGTGCGTGTGTGTGTGTGTGTGTAGATGAATGTTGGAGGAACAAAAAGGAGAAGGAAATGTTAATCAGTTGTCAGACAGCTGCTGCATAAACTGTATGCTCTACAGATTTGCTGGAGATCTTCATTGGTTCTGCTGCTTTGGAACCCCCACAGATGCTGCTGGAGCCTCTGGCTGTCTGTTGCTGCTTGTGGAGGTACCACCAGGAACAGGAAACAAAGACATTTTTCTTGCTCTCACCTTGGAATCTCCTGCCACCATATCCAAGAGGAAGGTAGTTGGTAAAGGGAGTTTGGAAAATACAGTTTATAGATTTCCAGCTCCTATGTAATAATAGAGAAGAGAAGAGAACCAACAGAAAAATAACCAGCACAGTGGGTACTGTTTTTATCCTTATGTTACAGGTGTGGAGACCAAGTCATGGGAGAAGGTCACACAGATACAGCTTGGCAGAGTTGAGATGTGGATGTAGGTAGTCTGGTTTCAGAGTGTGTGCTCTTAGCCTCTGCACTTTGATCTTGCCTCCACACATGGTTATTATTTGCTTTTTTTCCTTATTGCTGAGCACTTCAAATGAGCAGCTGTTTCCATTGATTTTGCTTATCCTGCACTTACTTTTCTTTGATATCTCTTACTGGCAACAGTTTTTCACCTCAACCTCTGGAACCTGTCTTCTGGTCCCTATTGATTTTATAGCTAATATAATCGGTTATTTCAGTTTCTATTTGTCTTTAATCTATTTCTGACTTTTGGTACGGATGGATACCTATTTATATGGGATTCCAACCTTGATTTCTATGATGCTGACTTTGACTTGCTTCATTTTCCCCTTATCTCACTGAGGCCCTTTGGTTTTCTTCTTTTTCTTCCCATTCCTTAAACCATTGCCATATCTTGCCTTGAGTTTGGATTTTAGTGTATTATAAGAAGCTACTTTTTTTTTTTTTTTAAATTTTTTTTTTTTCAACATTTATTTATTTTTGGGACAGAGAGAGACAGAGCATGAACGGGGGAGGGGCAGAGAGAGAGGGAGTCACAGAATCGGAAACAGGCTCCAGGCTCTGAGCCATCAGCCCAGAGCCCGACGCGGGGCTCGAACTCACGGACCGCGAGATCGTGACCTGGCTGAAGCCGGACGCTTAACCGACTGCGCCACCCAGGCGCCCCTATAAGAAGCTACTTAATGTTAATTTTATATTTAAATCAGGACCAATAAAATCTTCATGTATACAGTTCTTATGACCTTTTTCCTTTGTGTGTTATGAAGTCAGACAAGTCAGAGCAGGGTTTCAATTTGTGTTCTGCCCTGGGCCAGGAGGAAGAGAGTAGGATGAGTGAAGGAGACAGACTCACTCTGAGTAACTACTATGTACCAGCACTGTGCTAAGTGCTTCAGATGTGTTGCTTCATTTAAGTTCTCCTGTGTGAGATTGCTTGTTTGTTACCCTTATTTACAGATGAAGAAACTAACTCTTTGTGATGAACCAGTAATAGAACTGGGGTTGAAACCCTCATCTGATGTGCTCTGACAGCCAGATTATTTCCTCTGGACCACCTGGGAGAAGCTCCCACTTTGTTATCTGTTAAGTGAAGAAACTGGACAAGATCAGTTTTAAGGCCCATTTCAGTATCATCGTTCTGATTTTGTCACAAACTAGTGTCGCAAGCAGTAGTTGCTTCTCGTATTGAAAAAGGAAGTTGCCTTCCCACTCCACGAAACATCCTGTTTTATTAAGATCAAGAGTACTAATGTGTTATTTGTAAAAGTTATGAAGTAGGGCACAGGCATTTAAAGTAGTCATGATGATAGATCTTCATGTAAGTTGCAAGAGAGCCCCATTACCTTCAAATGAGGCTGCTGCCTAGAACATTAGAGGCTGTGGCTTTTATTGACAGGTGCTCAGAATAATAGCTTTGGAACAACTCCAGTCTAAACAAAAGGGCAATCCAGTTATTCCATTATACTTTATGCTGAAAGCATGTGCTTCCAGATTATTAAGAATTCCTTTCTTTGGATGGAATGTAGTGTGAGATTTGCAAGAAGATAGTGCAAAATACATTTTAAAGGTAAGGTTCACTGTAATATGGTTTGATTTCTTTATAAAGCCAGTGGACAACCCTAAAATGGTTAACTGTCATGTGGTTCATCCATGTCTTGCCATCAGACATGCAAATAGATGGTTTAAGTGGATACCAACATCCTCTCTTGATATAAAGGACCCATTATAAAATACTCATCTAAGTATTCCTACACACACACACACACACACACACACACACACACACACCATTAAGATAAGTGCGTTTCGGAGCACCTGGGTGACTCATTCTGTTAAGCGTCTGACTTTTGATTTCAGCTCAGGTCATGCTTGATCTCATGGTTTGTGAGTTCGACCCCTGTGTCGAACCACGCTTCAGGCCCACACTGACAATGCAGAGCCTGCTTGTGATTCAATCTCTCTTCTATCTGTCTGTGCCTCCCTATCTTCCTCCCTCCTCCTCTCTCTCAAAATAAATAAATAAGCTGAAAAAAAAAGAGTATGTTTCCAGATTCCATAGAATTTGTTTTATCTTCTTTACTCATAAACATCCTCCAGCCCTCCCTCATTCATGTTTTATTTTGTAAAAATGGGAAATTGAAAGGTTTATACCTCTGTTTTTAACTTTTAGTTTTATTGACTTTGCCTGCTTTAGAGGAAGCCTACAGGGGAATCTTGGCTCCCTGGCCACTCCTTCCTTTGGTTTAGGTGGTTGGTTCTTCCTTTAGCAAACCTCTAACTATATGTGTCCCCGGCACCTGAGGCTGGGTTATTTTCTCCTATCTAGGTGATCTCAATCACCCCCAAATTCTTCTATGCTACCAGGTGATGATTACTACCCAATTTTGGTTTCCAGGTCTGACTGCTCTCCTGGTTGCTTATTTACTTCTTACCTCTATTTAGATTTGGTGGGAATTTCATGCCATACATTGGAATGTAACATATTTTATCGATTATATCAATGAACTTAACTATTTTATTTTTTTATTAAAAAAATTTTTTAATGTTTATTTTTGAGACAGAGAGAGACTGAGTGTGAGTGAGGGAGGGGCAGAGAGAGAGGGAGACATAGAATCCGTAAGAAACTATATCACAGCTGTGCACAAACATACATTACTATAAATAATAGGAACCAAAGTTTCACAAAGACAGTAATTACCTTTAAAAGATGACATACTTGATGTTTTCAAAAGCATTCGGTTTCATTTCATTAAAAGATGTTCTCTGTGACCCACATCTACCTTATTAATGGTTTGTGACCTACTATTTGAAAAACACTGTTCTTGAGCCACTAGATGAGATACTTCAGGTTGAGGAGAGTCTGTCCACATATTTGGGGACCATAAATATTTAGAGTGCAACACATCATTATGAAAGAAGGCTTGAACAGATTCCTTGTTTTTCCCTATTTCAGGAAGCCAAAAGTTTCTTGTACTGCTCTTCTTGAGGTCACTGATAATCCAACCACTAGTTGGTTGACCCTCCTAGGAAACTGTATTTCTGCCCTTTCCCTGTATGAGCAAGATCTGGATAAATGGAATTACTAATGACTTTAAAAAGTTATGAAAATGCAACCAATTAGAATTCCCAGGTACAAAACAAATGTCTGGCCCATATATATTATATACATATATATATACATATATATATATATATTTTTTTTCCCTTCAAATGCTTACTTAAGAGATTTTGATATCCCAGATCAATACATGTTTGTTCCAAGTGAATCACTGACTTTCAGATACCTGAGGTAAATCATTCTGGTTTCAATTTATCTCTTTTTCCCCTGAGGTTCATGATGAAGAGCTCTGTTTTCTTTAACACCTGCCTACTTGGCAGCTCTGACACTTGCTTGAAAAAAGTTGTTAAAATGAGGAAGCTTATTTCCTCTAATTTGACTGCATCCTTCTCTCCCCACCCCACAGAGGGCACTGCACACAGGAAAGGTGTTTGATCAGAGTCCACTGAGGCGGACCAAGTTGAAAAGAGTTATTATAGGCAACAACCCCAGTTTAAAAGGTTATCCCATATAAGAGTGATCATGTAAATTCCTCAAGAGATTCAGTATGGAATCAGAGCTAGCTTTTGGTTGTTCAGAATTGTTTATTAGTTAGAATTGGTAAGGATACTCTCAGTCACCTACTGACATGTGGAAATTGTCGGATTATATAGTACCTGGTTTGAATATATCTGTAACAGAACTCGCTGTAATAAGATTTTATAGGTACTTACCTTGCACGCTTCTGCTAAGCTCACAGAAGGTTGACTAATCCAATGTTCTCAAAAGCCTCCTCTCTGATCCAAGAGTGTTTGCATATTTTAGACCCAACATTTATTCTAATAAAGCTTCAGGAAATAGCTTGTATCATGCTGAAGAAATTTACACTTGGCACAGTGACTTACTGGTTGGTTAGTTGACCTATAGGGATTATGCAGGGATGGGGGGGGGGCTCTTAGCTGTGCTACGATGGACCTAAAAATACTGTGCTTAATAATATGAACATTGCAGAAGTTTAAGTCATTCCTGAGGGAAGTTCATACATGTTTAAAGATTATTACAAATACACAGTCTTATTTAACATTTTGGTGTTAACTTTAGAAGCCAGGATTTTTAAATTGTTTGTAAAGCATCTTTTCCATCTTTTTGAATTCAAAAGCACAATAGCACATTGTTTAACAACCACCTCTATATTTGAAGGGAACCTCATTTCAGAATTGCAAGTCAGTGGGGTTTTTTGCATTTTCATTTTTTTAAAGTTTATTTTGTTCATTCTTGAGAGAGAGAGAGTGGGTACGTGTGCACATGAGTGGGGTAAGGGTAGAGAGAGAGAGAAAGAGAGAATCCCAGGTAGGCTCCGCATTGTCAGTGCAGAAGCCTGACCCAGGGCTCGATCCCATGAACCATGAGATCATGACCTGAGCTGAATCAAGAGCCAGTCACTTAATTGAATGAGCCACCCAGGCGCCCCTTCATTTGCGAGTATTAGTATTATGTCAAAGATCCGAAAAGTATGTTTCATTGGCTAACTCTGACCTGCCATCAGTTTTTATGTAGCTTGCAAAACGAAGATTGGGTTTTATGTTATTTTTATAGTTGGAGGAAAAAAATCAAAAGAATAATGTTTTGTGACATATGAAAATTACATGAAATTTAAAATTCAGGGTTCATAAATAAAATTTGATTGGAACATATTTGTGCTTATTATTTTGCAGGTTGTCTTTGCTGCTTTTGTGGTACAAGGGCAGAATTGAGTAGTTGTGACAGAGATTTTATGGCCTGCAAAACCTAAAATAGAAAAAGTCGTTTACTGAAAAAGCTTCCTTGTCTCTGGCCTATACATTTCCTGGCCCTTTGGAATGTAACATATTTTATCGATTATATCAATGAGCTTAACTATTTTATTTTTTTATTAAAAAAATTTTTTTAATGTTTATTTTTGAGACAGAAAGAGACAGAGTGTGAGTGAGGGAGGGGCAGAGAGAGAGGGAGACATAGAATCCGAAGCAGGCTCCAGGCTCTGAGCTGTGAGCACAGAGCCAGACGCAGGGCTCGAACCCATCGACCACGAGATCGTGACCTGAGCTGAAGTCACTCAACCAACCGACCGAGCCACCCAGGCGCCCCTGAACTTAACTATTTTAAAACATTCCATTGTGGAATATCATGTTCATAAACGTAGGTAATAACAAGGGTTTGGGGGTTAAAAACAGGAATTTGTTTCTGTGGAAATAATTCCTAGACCAGCTTCTTGGGTGGGGAATGAATGACTTGCCGAATTTTGAAAAATGGCAAGTTTTGAGAAATGGCAGTTATAAGGGTATGACACAGAAATATAGCAGTGCTTGATATAGTTGCTGTAATAAAAGTGGAATATTTTAAACTTTGTTCACATTTGACAGCTTCTATTTTTGAGGTATCTCAAATACATTTTGTATGATCACCTCCATTTTACCCCTCCCTTGTGTGCTTTTATTTTAATCCAGCGAAGCCAGCCTCACAGTAAACAGTGTGATTATATTCTCTTCTAACACTTAGTGGTTTTTGGTACTTAAGTTTGTGTAATGGGCCCCATCACTAAAAGTCGGAGTCATTTCTCTCTGCTGCCTTGATAGAGAGCATGTGGGTTTGCGTGGGGCTGCCTTGCAACACAGCACTGAGTTGTAGTGTGCAGAAAAGCTGTTCTCTTGATCCACTACACCTGGCAGTCCCCGGGCAGGTGTGTCTAAGATGAGGATGTTTTCAATGTACTTTAGTTCCTCTTCAGTACGGTGCCTCAGACCCCAAGACCTATCTCTTACTTATATTAGGCATCACCTCTTACCTCCCTTAACCCTTATAGTGAGCCAAAGGAAGAGGGTTGTTTGTGTTTTTGTGGACTGTTTAGGGCAGTGCAGTGTACTAGCCTGCCTTCCCTCACCATCTTTGTGTATCTGATTTGATAGAGCCATAGCAGTGGCCCATTCTAGTGTGCTCCAGCAAGATCCTGCTTATCTGTAAGCCTAAAATGTAGCGTATTTTCTACACTCTTGAAAAAAAAAAATCACAAGCTGACTAAGCAAAAAAAAAAAAAAAAAAAAAGCAGCACTCTAAAAAGTCCGGCCCTATTTTCCTCTTCCCTAATTAGGAGACCCTAAATCCTCCTTTACAATCTGTATTTCTTCTTAAGAGATCATTTTAGAAAGTCTGACTTTTTCCCTTTCTAGTTAACAGTGTATTTGAAGGAGATGTGGAAGAGGGGAAAGAAGGGTAAGCTCCATATAGGCAGGTTAGCATCCAAGAGTGCCAGCTTGAGAAAGTGATAGTTTGAGAAAGTAAAACCTTAAAAAAAACAAACAAACAAACAAAAAAAAGATTAAAGAACTCACCAAAGCATTTTGAGACCATTTGGTGTGAGACCAAAGCCCCCAACACCTCACTCTTCCTTGAAGAATCACTGTGCTATTGCTTACTGATCTTCTTGAGTCCTCTACTTGAGTTAGTTCTGTTTACCAAGCATATTACACACTCTCTCCTCATAACAGCTCCATAATGCAAGAACTGTTGTATCAACTCTTACATTTATTTTGTAGCTGAGAAAAGTGAGAGATTTTTTTCTCTAGCTTTTCCAAGACTCATTATTGAGCAGGGGAGCTAGCATATGAATCTTGGTAGTCGGATTCCAGAATTTGTGCCTTTCCCATAATCTCCAGTCCCCAGAGAACAGGCCAGAGCAGAGGGAGGCAGTATAATATAGTGGTTAGACTTTCTAGCTTCAGATTGTAGTTCTGTTACTTTCTGATTTTTTAACTAATGTTCATTGCCTCTGTTTCTGTACTTATAAAATATTGCACTGGATTTTAAAGTTCTTTGTACTTACATCATAGGGTTATTGTGAGGATTCAGTGAGACTTTGTAGGTAAATAACACAGTGCCCAGCACATATTAAGAGCTTGGAACACGTTAGCTACTATACTTTATATAAAATACAGTTACTAATGATTCACAGCAGACACATAAGTAATTTTTTTTATATTTAAGAAGACAGATGTTTAATACATCCTAGGAACATTTTACGCAGCTGAAATGTTTAAAGAGTATTAATACTTACACAGGGTCATCATTTATCACTGTAAGTTAGGATAATTGGCATTGCCATTTTAGATATTGAGATGTTGTTTTGCTTGATGTATAAACATTAGAAAAGAAGGTGAAACAAAACCTTTCAGAGGTCTGCCTTTGATTTTCCTTTATGGTATTTGCTCCTGAACTTTTAAATAAATCCTTAAAAAAAAAGTCAGGGCTTTGGCTCAGTAGGAGGCTTACCTTTTTAATTATCAGTTTGCCTTTTGGGTAAAGAACTGTGGGTTTTCTATTATGTGTGTCATTAGATGAAACAAGTCCTACTGCTGGCTGGCTACCAAGAAAGGACATATATCTGGGATGTCATCACAAAGTTTCCCTTTGATCACATTGCTTGCACAAGATGCAAGTCCATCAGCTCTCTGATGGAGCTCTGGCACGGAGAGGAGAGGCACGCAAAAGTGTCCTTCACCCCAAAGTGTACTTTCTGCTTTGCCATTTAATAGCTATGTGAACTTGGGCAAATCACTTAAGCTTTCTGAGCCTCAGCTTCATCGTTTAATACCTGCCTTGCTTAACTTAAAAGGTTGGTTGGAATGTGAGGTGGCATATAATGTGTGAAGGGAGCACCTTGAGGGAGTGCTATAAAGAAAGGTCTAGATACATTTTAGTTATCAAATATTTTATATATGATGCCTTTTTAAAACTATGAAGTGTTGTACAAATGTTTGTTGGTGGTTTTAGCAATCACTTCCTTTGGTACTAGATACAGATTCATGTATTGTTCTAAGATCTGAAGACCCAGTAGTTTTGGTAATAAATGTGGCAGTTCTTGGGGAGCTAAATCTCACATTCCCTATCATAGAATTTATCTCCTATAACAATCAAAAGGTCTCTGAGCATAGGTAAGTGAAAGCCCAAGTTGAATGAAATAATTTCATCATTGGGTTAAACTTCATAAATGAGCTTTTTGTTAACCATTATTTAAGAAAAAAAAAACAAAACTTTTAAAAATGTTTATTCTTTGAGAGAGAGCGAGAGCGCGCAAGTGCTAGCGCATGAGCAGGGGAGGGGCAGAGAGAGGGAGACACAGAATTCAGAGCTGGTTCCATGCTCTGAGCTGTCAGCACAGAGCCCTACATGGGGCTTGAACTTGCAAGCCATGGTATAGTGACCTGAGCTGAAGTCAGGTGCTTCACTGACTAAGCTACCAATCACATTTTTTAAAGTTTATTTATTTTGAGAGAGAGACAGAGAGAAAGAAAGATTGGGTGAGGGGCAGAGAGAGAGAGGGAGAGAGAGAATCCCAAGCAAGCTATACGCTATAGCATGGAGCCTGACGTGGGCTCGATCTCATGAACTGTGAGATCATGACCTGGGCCAAAATCAAGAGTTGGATGCTTAACCAACTGAACCATCCAGGCATCCCAGCCACCATTTCATGTAATAGCTAAAAGAAACAGGTCTCAAAGTCTCTTGTAATAAATGTATTGATTTATGGTTGGCTAGAATTGATCTTCCTAGTGTCAAGCTTAGGGTGACATGGAGGTTTAGCTGGACTTTTTTTTAGTCATTTGGGTAGCCTATCCAGTTCTTTCAGAAATGTTCTAATACTGTGCACAGGTGTTATTGGATGTGGACAACCTATGTATGTCTGCTTACTTGAGTTGTGGTTTGTGATTATCCTCACTTGTGGGACATTAGTGTTTCCTCTACTCAAGCATAGCTCTGTATGCTTGTGTAAGAACCAAACTCCCTGTGGTCTCAGGAACTGTCCTGCTAGCATGGGACACATTATTAAGATTTAGAATATTATTAAATATGATTTTTACCTAACAAAGTTTTTTCTTAGTATAAGTAGCTCTTTTCCAGCAGACATTTTGCTAAGTACTGAGGATGTCAGATTTTACAAAAAAACTAGAAAATGGAGGCTGTAGCATAAATCACATAATAAAACATACCAGGTTAAAAATCAAATGGTTTTCCGACTGCATTTAAAATAAAATAACTAGTGGAGTAATTTCTAAATTCCTAGGTAGGCTCACAATCAATTGTTTTTTGCATCCTTTGTACAGTGGAATTCGGATCATACATAACAAATTACCTGAGGAATCTTTATTGTACTTCCTATTTTTCATTCTTGGGAAAAGAATGTCAAAGAACACTCAAATTTCTGTTCTTATATTTTAAATTTGCACATGGTCTGTAAAGCACTCATTTTTCAAAAATTTATTGAAATAAAAGTAATTAAACCACATTTTGAGATTTTTGCACGATAGTGGGGGAAAAAACCATTCTGTACCATCACATTAACCAACCATAGTCAGTTTTAGTGTTTTTCTTTTTTGTATTTTCCTGTGCATTAAAAAGGGGTTTCTATCATCTGTACATTTTTGTATCCAGCTCTTTTTTGGATTGAAAATGCAATGTATGAAAAGCAGTTTTCTTGGGGCTCCTGGTGGCTCGGTTGGTTAGGTGTCCCACTCTTGATTTTGGCGCAGGTCATGGTCTCTCAGTTCTTGAGATCCAGCCCCACATTGGGCTCTGTGCTGACATTGCAGAACCTGCTTGGGATTGTCTTTCTCCCTCTACATCTCTGCCCCTTCCCAGCTCATGGGCTCTCTCTCTCTCTCAAAATAAATAAATGAATGTTAAAAAAAAAGAGAATATATTAGAAAAACATTTTTCTTTTTATATACCTGTTATAATTATTTTTTATTTTTTTTGATGTTTTATTTATTTTTGAGTGAGAGAGAGAGAGAGAGAGAGAGAGAGAGAGTGTGTGTGTGTGTGTGTGTGTGTGTGTAAGCAGGGGAGGGGCTAAGAGAGAGGGAGACATAGAATCTGAAGCAGGCTCTGACCTTCGAGCTGTCAGCACAGAGCCTGATGCGGGGTGCAAACTGTGAGATCATGACCTGAGCCGAAGTCGGACACTTAACTGACGGAGCCACTCAGGTATCCCAAGTTTGCATGACTGATGATGTATAATAAACCAGTGGATTTATCCCATTTTACATGACCCTATTTTTCTTATTTTGGACATATTTTGGTTGTTTCCAGGTTTTCATTTTATGAATAATTGCCAGAAAAGCATCTTTGAGCATATGCAGTAAGCACCCCCCTCTGCTCTGTCCATATTTTAGTCCCCCCCCCCCCCCCTTTAGAATAGACATCTAGAAGTGGACACTGTGGATGAAAGGGCATGGGGATGTTTTTAAGGCTCTGTGTACATACTGCCAAATTCCCTGCCAGTTTCACACACCACTTACCAGTTCTAGATATTACTGAGGTTTTAAATTTTTGCCCAGTTAGCAAGTTACCAAAGTTGGCATAAAACAAAAGTTACCTGTTGTTTTAATGTGAAATTTTTGGGTCACTCGGGAAGTTGAATATTTTCCTGTGTGTTTGCTTATTAGTCACATTTCCTATTTCAGGAATTTTATTCCTGTCCTCCTCACCTGTTAGTAAAGGTTGGGTAAAGGAACACAGTGGTGGAAAGCATGAGTTCTGGAGACAGTTGGCTCAGTCCCCACCTCATCTGCCCCCGGGAGTGGGGGATGTTGGGCAGGTGTTACCATCTTGCCAAGATTTTAGTTGCCATTTTTGGACATTTGTAAGATTTTTTTTACTTTTGGAATTTAAACAATTTTCCATTGTGCTTTCTTTTCTAAGTATAGAGAATGTTTCTCACCTTTCCAGAAGTTTAATACTCAGTTCTATTTTTGTTTTCTTTTTAAAAATTATCTCTTTACTGAGATTTTATTTTTATGTTGTAAGCTCCTATAAAATGGATCACTTTCCTAAGTGCCCGTGCTTATTATGAAGGCATAAGAGATGTTCCTCAGGAATGAAATTTGTCATGTTTGAAATTTCAAAATTGGCACTGCATTTGTAGTACAACTAAATGTTCAGAAGTTAATGTCTTCACCTAAATCACTTTCATTTTAGAGAAACCTGGTCAGAGAACCGGAATTTATTGGGTGTATTAGCTAGTGTTTGGCATGGTGATTTGTTAGGGTTTGGATATTACAAACAGTTTTATTGGTTCAGAAGTATTTGGTGAGATATTTATCTTTGATTTTTTTTTTCTCTAAAGGTGAGTGTTATATAGGAATCTGTACTTGAGAAACACGTGGCCTGTGTACAGTGTCCAGGGAGCAATTAGAAGGGCAATATGTTAAATCTCTTGCCTCAAGGCAAAACCATTAGTTGTGCTGTGTATGAGCCTCAAGGGGTGTAAATAACCAGACCATTCATGAAATCATCAGTTTCCTTTTATTTCAAGGCAACTGTAAAACCTTTAATCTGTGGAAGAATCAGAGGAAGTTGACCTATTGGATTTACAGATTATTTTCCTTTATGTGATTATTTTGAGAAAGTATATTTCAGAATTTACCAATTCCTGGTTGAACATTAGGAATATGAACTTTGAATTCCATTTTCTGTTTTGATGTGAGCATCCTAAAGTTCTGATATGATTTAAATGCATGCAGACTTCTCTTATGAACTCTCGTATGTCTACGTAAAAGATTTTCGGATTGATTTTATTTTTTTAGAGATTTATTGTTGATGTTTTTTGTTAATTTATTAGAGCTTATCTTTAGGAGCAAATAAATTCCATTTATTGATGGCTGATATTTCTCACTACCTTAATAAGACAGACCATCCTCAGAAATGAACAGCAATCCAGTTTGTTTTCTGTATTAATTTGGGGACATTATCAAAAGGGGAAGGGATAACTCTTTTTACCGTATTACTATTGTGTATACATACCGTTTAAACATTAGGAAGGCTTTTCTACTTTAAAAAAAATTCTCATTTGACACCCAAGCCTTCCCACTTCATTCTGTCCCTCAGTAACCTTTCTCGTTTGTTTGTTTTCATATTCGTATTTCTTGGAAGAGTGATGTCACTCTGTTTCTTCACCTTCAGCTTCATTCCTCAGTCCGCTGCCCTCTGGTCTTTGTCCCTGTCACTCCACTGAAGCTATGCCTGTTAAGGATCCCAGCATCACTGAATGCAATGTGTTCTTCTCATTTTCATCTTATTTAACAGCTGAACAACACTGAACGAAGCTGACCTGACCGCTCTTTCTAGTAACATAGTCTTCAGTTGACTTTTATAATTCTAAACTCTCTTGGTTTTTCTCTTGCCTCTCAGGTTAACTCTGCCTCTCTTCGCTGGGTCACCTTCTACCCATGTTTCTGGGCCCTTTCCCTACTCTTAACCTACTCTGAAAAATTCCACATTCTAGCTTCAAATCTTTACTTCTCATGAGCTCCAGCAGTCTGTAGTCTGTTCACTGGATGTCTTTACTTGCTTCCAGCACTTGTGCCTCAAACTTAGTATTTTCCTTACAAACTTGCCTTTCCCTATATGTCCCCTAGTTCTGTAAATGGCACCTCATCCTCTGGGTTCAAGCCATCAGTGTCTTAGCATTGCTACTTCTTCAATATCTGTAAAACAGATCCTTTCACTACTGCTGCTACCCAAAGTCCAGCCATTATTGATCTGGTTCATTGCAATAAGTTTTTCTGTATCTTCCTGTGCCATACGACCACTAACCCTTCCTCTATACTGTACACAGATAATTTTTAAAAAGCCATTATGATTATGTTCTTTCCCTATTTAAAATCTCTCTGAGGCTAAAATGTAAAATTCTTAACTGTTGTCTGTAAGTCTCTGCTTGATCTGGCCCTGCATACATCTTTAATCTCATATCTTGCTCCCCTCACCTTTTGACAGAGAGAATACATTTCTCTTGATGTCTAAGACCTGTAGCATTAAAATTACAGGATATAGTAGTAATGAATGTTTTGGTTTTAAAATATTGCTTATAAAATTATTCTTCATTTTTGTGTACTTTTTCATGTGTAGGCATATGTATATTAAATGAGATAGTGTATGTTAAGGTGTTTATAATTTGTAAATGTTAATATAAAATATTGTTTCTCTCAACTTTTTGCTCCCATCCATCATTCCTTTTGCTTCCATCTACATGATGGTAAAAGATACTATACATGTGGTAACAATTCTGTAGGAATGTTGGGGTAGAATGGACATGATTTTCCAATTTAGAGCGTCCTTTGAATGGGAAATTAGGAAACAGTCCATAAAATAAATCTTTACGATAGGTGTGATATGTTTTGAAGAAAAGGTTGCTTACAACCTGGTCTAGATCATCTGTAGAAGCCTTTTTCAGTTCTTTACTCTTGTGTCTGTAGCTTACATTTTAAGAAAACATATGGGGACCATAGAATAACTTCCTATTTATGTTTAATCCATGGATAAACTCAGTGAATGTGCTGTTTTAGCAGTACTTTTGACTTTCAGACATTTTCATATGACCCTTTTGTCTGTAGGAGGAGGGTTAAGGCCGAACACCACCACTACCTGTGAAGAAGACCATCATCTTGTGACTGGAGATATGCTAATGTGAAATATGAACACTTTAACTAAGTCTTGAATCACACCATTAGTACTCAGTGGAACAAAATTGCCAGGGATTGGGGTTGTTGCTTAAATGAGCTCCCCAAATTTGTCTGTAAATTAGAAGTGACCCTAATAAAAATTCCAAAAGGGTTTTCTTTGGCTTGACAAACTAATGTTAATTAATGTAGGGGAAAAAAAAAAGTGATGAGAGGTAGAGCCAGCCCTATAAGATATCGAAAGGTATTATTAAGCTACATTAATTAAAACTGTGTGATGAAGGCACATGTGTAGGTCTACAGATCAATGAAATAAAGTAGAAATACTGGAAAGAGACCTCAAAACACATAGGACATGATAAAATTGGCATCTCAAATCAGTGCTGAAATTTATTCAGTAAGTGGTGTTGGCATAACTGGGGAGCCAACTGGAAAAAAATAAAGTGGAATGTATAATTCATACTTCTACCAGAATGAATTTTAAGTAGATCATGCTTTAAATTTAAAAAGCAAAGTCACAAAAGAAATAGAACTAAATAGGAGAGAAATTTTTTACAATTTAGAATGAAGTAGGTTTTTGCAACTTTGATACATAACTCTGAGGCAATAAAAGAAAAAGACTCATAAGTTAGTTAGACTTTATAAAAAATGAATGTCTCTGCATATCAAAAACTAACACAAGCAAAGTCAAAAGATAAGTTGAGAAAACATTTAACTCCTCAAAGATTATAGGAGATTTTCTTTATATATAAAATTTTTCTACAAATCAGTAAGAAAAAGACCAACAATTCGTAGAAAAATGAGCAAAGGATATGTGTGGAGATTTCATGTAAATGAGATACAAATGGCACTAAATCTAAAGGTACTTATTTTATGAGAAATGCAAATTAAAACTGCATCAGATGCCCTTTAAAAACAACCCATCACATTGATAAAATAAAAAATTTAACACATTGTCAGCATAGGTTAGATAGGTGTGGGGTTATAAACTGGCACAGTCTTTATGGAGGGCAATTTGATTGCATCCGTTAGAATTATAAATGTACAGACCTCTTTGACGTAACAGTTCCACATCCAGGAATTTAGCTTATGCTGAATTGAAATGAAGTAGCTTACTGAAGCATTGTTTATGGTAGCAAAACTCTGGAAACAACCTAAATGTTCATTATGGAAGACTGGTTAAATAAATTATGGTCCTTCCACATAATGGAATATCGTGCAGTTGTAAAAGAACAATGAGGAGAACCATACTGATATGTAATGATACAGATGTTTGTTAAATAAAAGAAAGATGTAAAATAGTTTGTGTTATGCTGCCACTTGAGTAGAAAGGAGACTATACAAGCATTTATATTGCTTATGTGTAAGTGCATATAGTATTTCTGGAAGGATTAGTCAGAAAATGATAACCTTATGTTTCCTGGGGAGAGTTTGGGAGGCAAACATATCCTTTCAATTTTTTTTTCAGTTTTCATCCATAATAAAAATCAAATAAAAATTAGAAAGGTAGATATAAAACAGTTGGGAATTTAACATTAAGTCTGTGTCTTCTTTTTATCAACTGAGAAATGTTTTTTTTTTTTTTAATTTTTTTTTTCAATGTTTATTTATTTTTGGGACAGAGAGAGACAGAGCATGAACGGGGGAGGGGCAGAGAGAGAGGGAGACACAGAATCGGAAACAGGCTCCAGGCTCTGAGCCATCAGCCCAGAGCCCGACGTGGGGCTCGAACTCACGGACCGCGAGATCGTGACCTGGCTGAAGTCGGACGCTTAACCGACTGCGCCACCCAGGCGCCCCTCAACTGAGAAATGTTTTTATGCTTACTACAATTTCTTGGGCTAGACCTTGTGAAGGAAATTCTTTTTCTATCTGGGGAACGATCTTTTGAATTTGTGAAGTGTGTTTTATTGCTTCTCTTTTCTTTTAAATCTCTATTGTCTAAACGACTGCATAGAAGTACACTGTCATCTTAAAATTGTAAGGATTTACTTGTGGTCGAGTAATCCATTGCCTTTTACAGTTTCATTTGCCAGAGGGTCCTTCGACTAGTTTTGAGGTGATAACTGTATGAAGGCAAAGAATTTGATACCACAAAAAACGGAAAGCCCTTTTTATTCCACTGAGTATCTGAAAAACAGCTCTTGTAGGAAATTTTCATTTCCATTGGTTCTTGCCTTGTGAGGGATGTCTTTAAGGAGGAATAAATTATATTTGGACCCACCCCTATAGGATATCAAGTGAACACTAGAATAAAGCAGTGCGGACCTTCCTTTTTACAATGCCTTCCCAAGAAAATAAACATCCCCCTACCAAAAATTTTCTACCCTGGTAATATAAAAGTGGAAGTATGCATATCTGCATCTTGATGTTACTAGCATATCCTGGTCCGAGGGCAGGTATGAGATCCAGTTATTGCTATTCAAAAGGACCTGAAAGTCTGAGCATACTTAGAAGAAGGGCTATGAGCAACGCAAATGTCAAGTTACATCTGATAGTAAACAAAACTGTTAAGCCTCTTTGTGTGATGTTTAAGATGAGAAAATGGCTTTGTTTATGATTTTAAATGGGCTTGGACCTATTTTGTTCTGTTTTTCACTATCCTCACACTAGATTTCGTAGAGCTTTAAATTATGCCCAGCATTTGGACATCCAGTAGTAGTTTCCTCATAATAGTAGAGCTCCAGAAAATATTCCTAGCAGCATCTGTACAATGGTTTTCTTAGGATATTTAAGTCTAGTTTTTGAAAATACTAGCACTGTAAAATCCATTCATAGTTCTTAGGACTTCAAATCTTGACAAAACTGAAGTTACTGAGTGTATTGTATCTGGGTCAGTATTCTCTATAAAAGTCTGGAGCCCTTTCTGGGTATCAGTTCAAGAGGTGGAAGTGTGGGAAATGTTCAGCTGGGTAGGATTTTCTGGCAAGTAGTAAGTACTGAAGAAATACTTGTTTATTGGAAGATGCTGACTGGAGCCCAGGGGGATTATACTTCTATAATCATTATTAACCATGAAGTCTTCTTGAGTGTTGACTTTTGCTCTCTTTGATTTTTGTGCCAGTAATTACCAGTCCCTAGTTTAGAATCGTCATTGTAAGCACAGACTCCTTCCTACATTCATAAGGAGGTACTGCTCCTTCTGCTCCTCCTTATAGTATGAGCCATTCCAGGACTTATATTTAAAGAATACCATTGCAAATTATTTTAAAGTGAAAATCATGTCAAAAGTTTTCTTTTGTGTAGAACACTGAGTTTACTTATAATAAACTACATTTGTCTTGGACGAAGAGCTCACAGTAACATTGTGATGGATGTCGTGGCTTCATCTAAAAGTGTGAAGGAAGGCGCACACATGCCTCGGTGGTGAACAGACAACTGCTGTAGTTTATTTTGTTCTAGTCTGTACCTGTGGCCTCTTGGCTGTAGAAAACCAACATACAGTATATTATGTCTTTCATCATCAGAGGAATATATTTTTCCCTGTTGTTCATTTGGAATTGCGTATAGTCAAAATTTCTGAGTGCCATGAGAAGGACTGTTTTCTCTTTAGCAGTTGAAGCATTTTTGCAGTGTGGAGTGAATAGATCCTGCCATCACAGTGCATTATGTAGTTTACTGCATAGATAAGTATAATACAATTCATTCAAAACAAATATGAAATTTACTGGGGCTTTTCATGGAGATGTGGAATGTAGATATCTTTTTCTATATAACAGATGAAGTTGGTTGTAACTAACATGTGTTATGCTAGTAGAGGTCCACCTGTTAAACTTACTGTTCTTTGTTGAGGGATAGAAAATGGAGTGATACAGATATGCTAGAAAAATGAGAACTGGAATGCAGGCCACAAGCTGGTCTGTTCCAGATGAATGCAACCAAGACTAAGTAGCGTCTTGTTTATTTGATAAACCAGTGTGGCTGGTCCTGCGTGCTCTCTTATGCATCTTTTCCCTCTCTCTACATGTAGTTATCAGTCATTTGGTTATAAAATAGCCAGAATATACATCTGTATTTCAGAGCCAAAAGAGAGAATCCTTTCCACCTCATTTCTTCTCTGAGATTTCTGCAGAGGGATTATGTGAGTACTGTACTGCCATTGCCTTTGACGCCCATCAACAGTGATAATCTTGAGATGTGTTTTTATTTATGATAAAGTACTTTCCTATAGTTACACAGCAGACAGTGACAAAATAAACTAGACCCTAATGGAGTAAATAATTCTTTCTTTAGCAGGTTTTTTTTTTCAATTTCCTAAAAGTGTTATACCAAAAGCAGTAAAGTTTTGATGCCTTCCTTGTAGAAAGAAATTTGATTTTTGGGGTGAGTGAGGGCGGTTAGGTAGGAAATTAAAGAGCTCATTTGCAATGAACTGAAATAGAGGGTCAGGAAATCAGGAAACCTGAGATAGACTTTTTTTTTTTTTTTTTAGAGAGAGAGAGCGTGCACGGGCAGTGGAGAAGGGCAGAGGGAAATAGAGAATCTTAAGCGGGGCTCTTGCTTCACATGGGGGCTTGATCCCATGACCCTGGGATGATGACCTGAGCCAAAATCAAGAGTCGGATGCTCAACCGACTGAGCCACCCAGGTGCCCCTAATAGTCTTATTTTTAAACAGCATTTTAATTATGATTTCTTTAACCTCCAAATAACTTTCCAGGTAAAGTTTCTCTGAATTCAAAGCAATGGATACAGTTCTTAATCTGAAGTAAGTACAGTAAATAGTGTGTCCAATAAGTGTGGACCCCCCCGGGAAAATAATGTGCTTATTGATTGAGAATATTATTTTAAAATGTAACTTAATACTTACTCTGTTTTTTGAAACAGCTTTAGACACTCAATATTTTGTTTGTTTTTAGGATTTTTTTTCTTTCCAAGTTTCAAGCATAGTGCTATTTTAATTTATTTATTTAAAAACATTTTTTTAACATTTATTACTTTTTGAGATAGAGCATGCTCAGGAGCGGGAGAGGGCCAGAAAAAGGGAGACTGAGGATCTGAAGCAGGCTCTGTGCGCTGAGCACAGAGCCTGATATGGGGCTTGAACTCATGAGCTGTGAGATCATGTCCTGAGCTGAAATCAAGAGTCCGCTGCTTAACCGACTGAGCCACCCAGGTGCCCCAGCATGGTGCTATTTTAAAATAACTCTACTGTCAGGAAGGAGGCTAGACAACTGACCAGCAATCTCCTCCCTTTTAGATTAAAGACCTTCTGGGCTGCTTGGTGCTGCACCTTCAACTTTGGAAGGTGGGGAATAGTGAAAGGCAAAAGGTGGGGATGGAGGCTGGTGTGGCTGGCTGGCTTTCTTTTCACTCCAGCAGCTGACTGTAGCTGTAAGTGAAATCTTGATCTTGTTTTGAGTGAGTTGAAGGCCTCAAATGGTTGATGATTCTTGCATAGCAGTACTATTTTGATATTTCTTATTTTAATCTGGTACTTACTGATGTATAAAAACTGTTTCTTATACATACCAGTGGCTTGTGGGACTGGTTTAAGTAATACAATCACTTTATCTATTTGCTCATTTTTAGGGGGCAGAGAGAGCGTGTGCACACACATGTGAGTTGGGGAGAGGGGCAGAGAGAGAGAGAGAGAGAATATCTCATGCACGTTCCATGCTCAGCATGGAGCCCCACATGAGGCTTGATCCCATGAGCCTGGGACCATGACCTGAGCTGAAATCAAGAGTTGGACGCTCAAACCACTGAGCTGTCCAGGTGCCCGTACAATCATCTTATTTAGAAAAATGAAAAAAATGATGCTAAAGTCAGTAATATTTCGGAGGAAAAACTACTACTTTAATGATACTGAAATTTGCCAGATAGGGATCAGGTTTACACTGTTAAAATGTTGTTCATGGTAAAACAGAGAATCTTTGATCCTTATTGATAAAAAGTCTTCCAAACTGATACAGAGTTTTTAGAACAAGTGTGGTAGTAAAAAGTATACGTAGCTCTGTAAGTCTAGAGAGGGAGGAGAGATTCGCAAAGAGTAAAAGAATACCACCACCCTCACACAACCTTGTGAACAGTTGCTTTACTCTCATGTAGTTGAGTATGACTTCATGAGATTACAGTGTTTAAGAAATGTTAAGATTGACAGGTGACCAGTTTGTCTTGCGATGGGCATTATTTCCCTTTTCTGGAATGAAACTCAAGTGTTGGCGGAGTGCTTTGAGTGTAGATGGTATGTTGGAACCTTTGTGTCCCCAAAGCTGCTGAAATGAATTTTAGATATCTTGAGCCACGTGTAAATGGCTTTCTTTTCATATTTTTAACACTTTAGCTCTCTACCTTGGGCACATCTTATGAGGGAGGTCCTGCAATTATGGGGTTTGACCAGGTGGTCTGTGGCCCTTTCTATCTGTCAGATGAGTGCAGTCTTTCATCCCAGATGGCACAACACTGTGGACATGGCGCAACACACTGTTCGGCGGTGGTTGCTGTATTACTATGTTTAAGAAGGAAGTTACAGATTTTGAGAAAGCGTTTCGTCGAAAGTGGTAAAAAATAGAAAAATGTTACTGATTAAAGGAGTTCTTCCAACCCAGTGTGCATTGCTTGGTTGTCAAGGAAATGCTTAGTTCCTTTTAAGTTTCAGACCACCTTTATAGATGCCTCCAGTGGAACTGTAACTATTTCAGGACAGCATGATGATGAGAGAAATAATACAAGGAACTGTGATTTGATAGAAAGAACATTTTCTTTGTAGTTGAGGAGATCAGTGTTTGGATTATGGTTCTAGCACTTACTTAAATTAAGTTACTTAAATTCTCTAGGGCTCATTTGCATTAATTGAGGTACTTTATGTCTCATATCTAGGCTAGTATATTGATGCTTTATCACTGTTAATGCTTTTTTCCTCTTTCATTGTTTCATGATGGACTGCACATATTTTGCACAGCACATAATGTCTCAAATAACCAGGCAGAGAAGTTTACTTGGCTCCATCATTGACAATCCACCTGCATCTTGGTTCTTTTGAGAGCCTGTTCTCAGCTCCTTTACCCCATGGGCAAAGAGGTGTGGATAACTCTTGCTAGCCTTGGTGATCATACCGGCTTACTTCCGGTTTTACAGCGTG
Source organism: Prionailurus bengalensis (assembly GCF_016509475.1). Lineage (NCBI taxonomy): Eukaryota > Metazoa > Chordata > Mammalia > Carnivora > Felidae > Prionailurus > Prionailurus bengalensis. The sequence goes on from NC_057343.1 coordinate 129,792,424, forward strand.
TCTAACCTGGCTGTCTTTTGAATAGCAGTGAATACCCGAGACTGTTTGGTGCCTGGTTGGATATAATTTACTGCCAGCTCCAAATACAGAGGTTTGCAGTCACACTCAGGAGAAGTCCCTCCTCAGCCATACCACTTGGAGGGGTGGGCACAGATAGGCATAGCAGATAAGGGGAACAGGGGCGCATAGCCGATAATGAGAACAGTGGCACTGGTTCCCATTGCTAAAGATGGGAAAATCGCAGGCTAAAGATGGTAAATACTTGAGAGCTAGTCTACATTTGGCATTTATATATGACATACTAATTGAGAACACATTTTATGCTTTGAAGTTGTGAAAAGTTCTGCCTACGTTCTAGATTAATGTCTATGCCCCGAGCTTGCTGTTTGTTTCAAGTACTGCATCAAGGAAACACAGACCTCCGAGAGACCTTGAGTTTATTCCCAGTATATCAGTGGACATTTCTCTTCCTCCTGCTTCTGAGTGGTTTTGCCTTTGCCTTTGCCTTTGTGCCTCGGTAGTTTTTTTCCCCGCTCCTTGTTTAAACAAGGATTAATACTTCCTTTAGTTGAGCTGAGGCTATTTTATTTTACATGGATTGGTGATTGTAAGTTTTTCTGAGCAGGTGTGGAGCAATGAATAGTCTTTTTAATTTTGTTTTTTGGATTTACATTTTTTTTATAACCTCTTCTGTAACAAATGGTAAAGCTCCACGTCCATACTCTTTTTTAGTCAATAGTTAATGTTTCTTCCATACTTCCCAGCTGCTTATCATGGGCACAGCTGACAAAACCAGAAGAGCCTTTCCAGTAAGGTGAGCTGAGCTAGCATTTGAGTAGGACAAAAGGCTTTGGTATAGAATTAGGGCTTTGACAAAGTGAACAAATGTAAAGGCAGCTGGAAAACTTGAGTGTTGCTAATCAGGAATATATTTCGTGATTCTGAAGTTTCTAAAACATGTATACTTAAGCAAAATAATTCAACAACTTGTGGGTTAATTTTCCTGTTTTAAAATCCCTTATGTGGATTTTAAAAAATGTTTTTCATACCTCTGAATGTCTTACTTTCTCAAGAAACGTTGCTAGCTCCCCTTTTTCTTTATTTTCATATCTCAACAAAATCATGATTTACTTTTGAGCCTCTTCCTCCATTTGCTCTTGCCAGATGCCGTCTGTGCAACTTGATTATGACAGACCCCTTTATCTTTAGTTGCTAAGACTCTTTTCAAGGGAGCATTTGCTTTTATTGTTTTATTTATGCTATTGATAGTGAGTACTGTGTAGAGTTCAAAGGGGCTTGTTCTAACTTGAGAATTTACTACTTTACTTGTAATTGTTTGAGTATAAAACAGCTCTTCTTCAGTTGGACTGGCATTTGCGTTTGGGAGGTATCTATACTTTCCCTAAGTCAGTGAATGGGTAATATTAATGAAATAAAGTAAATCTGCTAGCCCCCCCCCCCCCCCCCCAACAAGCCATATGTTTGCATAAGTTGCTTGAAAACCAGCGTTGTGTCCATTTCCTGTTCTCTTTCATGCCTGATGCTGGAGAAACTATGCTTATGTTAATTAACATTCCTCCACTATTAAAAATAATGGAATATGCTAAATGTAGCAAATAGAAGGGGCAAGACAACACTCCTGAGATTCAAAAGCAAAAGTTACGAATTAAGAAAGTGCTTTTTAAAATTAATTGGGTGCTTATAACATTCTATACTTTAGAGCTGTAAGGCAAAAGTACTTCACATATTTAACACTCTACAAATGTCTGTAAGACTAGTTTGGATAAGTGACCAGTCAAAGCCACTCTTTGAAAAACAGAATGAAACCAAACAAAACACCTCCCAAACTATCTTCCTTTTCCTTTTTCCCTTTGAAAGGTGTAAAGAGGGAGGGAACAGGTTTAATTTCAAAACTTTTCTTGAGTATAACTCTTTGAAAAACCACTGTTAGCTGAATAGCTCACCACATTCCAAAATGTTATTTAAGATGTAAGAAACACTTTAGTTTTATACTGTCTTTTGAAATTGAGAAATAGTTGGGATGCTTTAGCAGTGATACTCTTCTTCCAGGAGAGAAGTTGAATTGAAATGTTCAGTGGTAAACCTGCTGGATGATGATGATGGTAATAATAGTAACAGTCATTACTATTATTGTGTGACATAATGTTTTAAGAGTTTATATATATTAATTTATTTAAATTAAGAGCTACATAAGGAAGCTGAGGTACAGACTTTAAGTAACTTGTCCATGGTCACATAGCTGGTACATGGCAGACCTGGAACCTGAGCCCACACAGTGGCTTACAAAAAATCTATGCTCTTAACCACTTTGCTGTGTAGTAACTGAGAGGCTTTAAGTTTTCTTGAGTTAGAATTGTGGCTTTGGTATTTTGCTACTGAGAAATCTTAACAATGGGAATCTATACTGTTTATGTAGAAGTAGAAAGAATTGTGAAATTGACAATTTCACAGTTGAAATTGGTAAATTCTGAATTTGGTTCTGCAGTAAGCAAAAAGACTGCCTTCAGTCTGTCTTTTGAATCATTGTAGATTTTTGTTTTTTTATTCTTTGTCACTTGAAGACCCATAAATGCATTTTGGCACACTGGAACCCTTGTCTCTAAATTTATTTGGGGAAAAGAAAGGAGAGAAGAGACAAAAAATGAAGAAAGTCACCATCTGTCATTGAAACTTCGGTCTGTTCTCCTGCCCTTGAGCACACTCTGTTTGCTCTGGGGGGCCCCTCCCACTCGGTCAGCTTCCCTTCTTAGGTCGGCTCTCCTCACCTGAGACTTGTGGTACCATACCTGCATACTGAAATGGAAGTATACTTTCCTTGCAGCTTTCAGAGCTCCACATCTTAATGGAGAAGTTAGGGAAATGAAAAATCCTGTGGTGGTTCAAAGACTAAATACATTTGGGAACTGTCTTGTCGAGGAATAAAACCCAAGTTTAAGAATACGGTTTTTTCTCCTCCTCTTCCTCCTCCTCAATTAACATGTAGTGTAATAATGATTTCAGGAATAGGACCCAGTGATTCATCACTTACATATACCGCCCAGTTGCTTATTCCAATGAGTGCCCTCCTTAATGCCCCTCGCCCATTTAGCCCACCCAGCACCCCGCCAGCAACTCTCGGTTTGTTCTCTGTGTTTTAAGAGTCTCTTATGGTTTGTCTCCTTCTCTGTTTTTATGTTATTTTTGCTTCCCTTCCTTATGTCATCTGTTTCTTAAATTACACATATGAGTGAAATCGTATGACATTTGTCTTTCTCTGACTTATTTTGCTTAGCATGATAGCCTCTGGTTCCATCCGCATTGTTGCAGATATCAAGATTTCATTCTTTTTGATTGCCAAGTAATAGTCCATTGTGTGTGTGTGTGTGTGTGTGTGTGTGTGTGTGTGTACACACACACACACACAGCATATCTTCTTTATCCATTCATCAGTCGATGGACATTTGGGATCTTTCCATACTTTGGCTATTGTCGATAGTGCTGCTATAAACATTGGGGTACATGTGCCTCTTCGAATCAGCACTCCTGTATCCTTTGGATAAATACCTAGTAGTGCAGTTGCTGGGTCGAAGGGTAGTTTTATTTTGAATTTTTTGAGGAACCTCCATACTGGTGAAGAATGGCTGCACCAGTTTGCATTCCCACCAGCGGTGCAAAAGAGATCCTCTTTCTCTACATCCTCGCTGACATCTGTTGTTGCTTGAGTTGCTAATGGTGGCCATTCTGACCAGTGTGAGGTGGGATCTCATTGTGGTTTTGATTTGTATTTCTCTGATGATGAGTGATGTTGAGCATCTTTTCATATGTCTGTTAGTCATCTGGATGTCTTCTTTAGAAAATTGTCTATTAATGTCTTTTGCCCATTTCTTCACTGGATTACTTGTTTTTTTGGTGTTGAGTTTGATAAGTTCTTTATAGATTTTGGATACTAACCCTCCATCTGATAGGTCATTTGCAGATATCATCTCCCATTCTGTGGGTTGCTTTTTAGTTTTGTTGTTACCTTTGCTATATGGAAGCTTTTTATCTTGATGAAGCCTTAGTAGTTCATTTTTACTTTTGTTTCCCTTGCTTCCAGAGACATGTCAAGTAAGAAGTTTCTGTGGCCAAGGTCAAAGAGGTTGTTGCCTGTTTTCTCCTCTAGGATTTTGATGGCTTCCTGTTTTTGTTTAGGTCTTACATCCATTTTGTGTTTATTTTTGTGTATGGTGTAAGAAAGTGATCCACTTTGATTCTTCTGCATGTCGCTGTCCAGTTTTCTCAACACCATTTGCTGAAGAGACTGTCTTTTTTCTTTGGATATTCTTTGTCAAATATTAGTTGGCCATACGTTTGTGGGTCCATTTCTGGGTTCTCCATTCTGTTCCACTTATCTGTGTATCTGTTTTTGTGCCAGTACCATGCCGTCTTGATGATTACAGCTTTGTAATAGAGCTTGAAGTCTGGAATTGTGATGCCTCCAGCTTTGGTTTTCTTTTTCAGGATTGCTTTGGCTATTCGGGGGCTTTTCTGGTTCCATACAAATTTTAGGACTGTTTGTTTTCGTTCTGGCTTTGTGAAGAATGCTCATGTTATTTTGGTAGGGATCGCATTGACTATGTAGATTGCTTTGGGTAGTATCTACATTTTAACAGTATTTGTTCTTCTAATCCATGAGCATGGAATGTTGTTTTCATTTTTTTCATGTCTTCAGTTTCTTTCATGAGCTTTCTGTAGTTTTCAGTGTGTAGATTTTTCACCTCTTTGGTTAGGTTAGAATATAGATTTGACATTACAAATCCATTTTGTGTCTGTCTGTTCTGTGTCTGTGTTGGTCTTCCATGCAGCTATCAGTGTTGTCATTAGAAGTTACAGCAGGCCACAGATATATCTTGATGAGGACATGCTGGGTTGAGAATAGCCACATGCTGTATATATACTAGCCTTGATGTACAAAAGGTGCATACAATGTTTGATTTGGAAACCACAAAGAAACCAAGTCCCTTGGCCAATCTGGGGGATTTTTTTTTGTAATGAGAATGTGTCATTTATCATATTTCTTGAGGGCATCTGCAGCATGAGGCAGAGTTGAATTTTTCTTTCTTTTTTTCTTTTTCTTTCATCTCATTTGCTACAAAGTTCCCATTCCTCTTCATCTTCTTTTTCTCTCTCCTTTCCTTGACTCTGTTGGCCAGCCTGCCTGCCAGTCTGCCTGTCTACTTATAGGGGGATGTCCTGCCTTCCCAAATGAATTCATTTCATTGGGAAACTAGTCTGGTACAATGAAGAGAGTAGGGCATTTCATAATTGTTTATTGTATTTATTTTCAAAAGTATTTTTTTCATCAAGGGCTAATAATTTTGACAAGGAAGTTTGCTATAATTAACATTTTTTATCTACTTGTGCCTTTCATAAAAGGGAAAATTATTAGAATTCAGAAAGAATGTGACCAGCATTGTGCCCAACTCTCAATTGTTTTTTTAGCTCACATACCTTCAGATACCTTATACCTCTCCCTTATTAAACCTGTGCTTATAAGAAAGTAATATTTTTTGTGTCTTTCACAATTCTTTTCTACATGAGGTGGAAAGTCCTATTTCTCTGTGCTCCTCTCCTCCACTTTTGTCGTTGCCCTTTGTTTTGGAGAGCCTACATGTGATAACGTTTAAAAAAAATTTTTTTTTAAACGTTTATTCATCTTTGAGAGACAGAGAGAGACAGAGCATGAGCGGGGAAGGGGCAGAGAGAGGGAGACACAGAATCGGAAGCAGTTTCCAGGCTCTGAGCTGTCAGCACAGAGCCCAACGCAGGGCTTGAACTCACGAACTGCAAGATCATGACCTGAGGTGAAGTCGGATGCTCAACCGACTCAGCCACCCAGGTGCCTCATTGATAACATTTTTATAAATGAGCACTGTCAGTTGGCTAGTGATCTCCCCTTAACAACATGGGTTTGTATTGTGTGGGTCCAGTTATACATGGATGTTTTTCAATAGATCCGCTGGAAAATTTTTGGAGATTTGTGACAATTTCAGAAAACTCCAGATAAACTGCATAGCTTAGAAATATCAAAAAAAAGAGAAAAGTATGTCATGAATACATGGAATATATGTAGATATTAGTCTGTTTTATCATTTACTGCCATAAAATATACACAAATCTATTATAACAGTTAAAACTTATCAAAGCTTATGCACACATCCAGCAGATTGTATGTGACATCACTCACAGTTGAGATATGTAAACGTAAAGATACATTATTAAATCCTAGCCACAGAAAATTAACTGTAGTACATACTATACTACAGTAATAATTTTGTAGGCCCTTCTTGTTGCCACTGTACTGAGCTCAAGCATTGCAAATATCTGGTTAAAGTACCGTGTAACAGTGATTTTCTCATGAGCAGTTTGTCTTTATGGTAAATTGTGTATCACGGTGAAAAGTTCTTTCGTGAGGTTCTCATGTACTTTTCACTGTGTTTAGTGCAATACTGTAAACCTTGAATGACAGCAGGGGCCCCACACAAAGTGCACTAGTGATGCTGGAAGTGCTCCCAAGAAGCAGAGAAAAGTCCTGACATTAGAAGAAAACATGGAATTTCTTGACATCTACCATAGATTGAGGTCTTCACTGTTGTTGCCCACCATTTCAGGATAAATGAATCCAGCATAAGTACCACTGTAAAAAAAGAAAAGGAAATTTTGTGAAGCTGTTGCTGCAACTGTGCCATAGGTGCAAAAGCCTTGTACTTTCAGCAAAATACTTTTTCATCTCATTTTGAACATGCAGTTTTTATGTAGGTGAGGATTGCTGCGAGAAAGACATTCCTATAGACTCTTCAAGTGATTTGAAAAGGTGAGGTCATCATATGACCATATGAAAGTAAAGGACCTAAAGCTGGAGAATATCCCATGCCAGCAAAGGATGGTTTGATAATTTTAGGAAGAGGTTTGGCTTAAAAATGTCAAGATACCTGGAGAAACAGTTTCTGCTGACCAGGGGGTAGCAGACGAGTTCCCATACCCAACATTAAGAAAAGCACTGAGGTGAAAGGATATCTGCCTGAACAGGTTTTTAATGCAGACAAAAGTGCCCTATTCTGGAAAAGAAAATGCCGCAGAGGACATTTACCTAGTAAGGAAGAGAAGTGAGGTGAGCACCAGGATATAAGGCAGGAAGGGATAGACTAAATCTAGTGTTTTGTGGAAATGCAGTCAAATTTATCATCAGGACTGCTCTCATCTATAAAGCTGCTAACTCCTTGGCCTTGAAGGGAAAAAGATAAACACCAGCTGCCAGTCTTTTGATTGTACAACAAGAAGGCCTGGACAGTGAGAACCCTTTTTCTGTACTGGTTCCATCGATGCTTTGTCCTTAAAGTCAGGAAGTACCTTGACAGTAAGGGACTCCTTTTTAAAGTTCTTTTGATATTGGCCAGGGCCCCTGGCCACCCAGAACCCCATGAGTTCAGCACTGAATGCATCAAAGTTGTCTACTTGCCCCCAAACACGGTGTCTCTGATTCAGCCTCTAGATCCAGGGAGTCATGAGGACCTTTAAATCTCGTTACACATGATCCTTTATGGAAAGGATTGTCAATGCTGTGGAAGAGAACCCTGAGAGAGAGAGAACATCATGAAAGTCTGGAAGGATTACATCATTGAAGATGCTATCATTGTTTTAGAAAAAGCGGTGAAAGCCGTCAAGCCCAAAACAATAAATTCCTGCTGGAGAGACCTCTGTCCAGATGTTGTGCATGACTTCCAAAGTTTACAACAGAGTCAGTTAAGGAGATTATGACAGAGATTGTGTGTATGGCCAAAAAGGTGGGGGCAAAGGGTTTTAAGGTAGGGAGCTTGAAGAAATTCGAGAGCTAATCGACACCATGCTAGAGGAACAAACAGAAGATGGCTTGATGGAGATGAGTGCTTCTAAACCAGTGCCAGATGAAAGAAGACCTAGAAGAAGCAGTGCCAGACAACAAATTGACATTAAACCATAGTACAGAAGAGTTCTGATTATTCAAGACTGCCTTGACTTCCTTTATGACATAGGCCCTTCTACTTTACAGGCGCTGAAATTAAAACAAATGGCGATACTGTATAGAAACATTTTTAGAGAAATGAAAAAGCAAAGCCAGAAATTATAATGTTTTGCCGTGAAGTGACACTGAGTGTGCCTGTCTCTCCTGCCCCCCCCCCCCCCGCCTCACTTCTGCCATCCCTGAGACAGCAAGACCAACCTGTTTTCTTCTTCCTCTTTCTCAGCGTGCTCAACAGGAAGATGATTTGGGTAAAGACTTTTGTGATAATCCGTTCCCACCAAATGAATGGTAAATTGTCAGACCGTACAGTTAATGAACTTATCTTTTGTGTCTATGTATGTCTTCCTGTGGAAATCTAGTAACTGTATGGAAAGAGCTGTGTGAGATGTTTTTGTGTCATCATCATCCAGGTATTAATTGCATAGAATATTGTGTGCAAGACTTGGATGGAAAAGGATAACTTATTCTTACGTAGGTTTAAGGTGAGTGATATTTAATATAAAATTAATAACATGAGTTTTCTTACTGTCTGATAACTGCTTTCAAAGAATTATAGTATTGTACAGTATGCCTCCCTCTCTTGTAATTGGAGAAAATGCCTATCAGCTTATCATCACAGGTAAGTGGTTTTAAAAATGTTAACAATATTTCCAATACTATATTCTGAATTATGACCATAATACTGTATGCCCTAAAAATTTTATAATGATTAATTCATTAGGCTAGGCTGCTGTGAAGCAATCATATCCAATTATACTAGACTACCATAAAGTACCCATGTTGCTGCTTTAAAAAAAAAATTTTTTTTTAAATTTACATCCAAATTAGTTAGCATATAGTGCAACAATGATTTCAGGAGTAGATTCCTTAGTGCCCCTTACCCATTTAGCCCATCCCCCCTCCCACAACCCCTCTAGCAACCCTCAGTTTGTTCTCCATATTTATGAGTCTTTTCTGTTTTGTTCCCCTCCCTGTTTTTATATTGTCTTTGTTTCCCTTCCATATGTTCATCTGTTTTGTCTCTTGAAGTCCTCATATGAGTGAAGTCATACGATGTTTGTCTTTCTCTGACTAATTTTACTTAGCATAATACCCTCTAGTTCCATCCACGTAGTTGCAAATGGCACGATTTCATTCTTTTTGATTGCCGAGTAATACTCTATTGTATATATATATACCACATCTTCTTTATCCATTCATCCATTGATGGCCATTTGGGCTCTTTCCATTCTTTGGCTATTGTGGATGGTGCTGCTATAAACATGGTGGTGCACATGTCCCTTCGAAACAGCACACCTGTATCCCTTGGATAAATGCCTAGTAGTGCAATTGCTGGGTTGTAGGGTAGTTCTATTTTTAGTTTTTTGAGGAACCTCCAGACTGTTTTCCAGAGTGGCTGCACCAGCTTGCATTCCCACCAACTATGCAAAAGAGATCCTCTTTCTCTGCATCCTCGCCAACATCTGTTGCCTGAGTTGTTCATGTTAGCCATCCTGACCAGTGTAAGGTGGTATCTCATTGTGGTTTTGATTTGCATTTCCCTGATGATGAGTGATGTTGAGCATTTTTTCATGTGTCGGTTGGCCATCTGGATGTCTTCTTTGGAGAAGTGTCTATTCATGTCTTTTGCCCATTTCTTCACTGGATTATTTGTTTTTTGGGTGTTGAGTTTGATAAGTTCTTTGTTGATTTTGGATACTCACCCTTTATCTGATATGTCATTTGCAAATATCTTCTCCCATTCTGTCGGTTGCCTTTTAGTTTTGCTGATTGTTTCCTTTGCTGTGCAGAAGCTTTTTATTTTGATGAGGTCCCAGTAGTTCATTTTTGCTTTTGTTTCCCTTGCCTCCGGAGACGTGTTGAGTAAGAAGTTGCTGTGGGCAAGATCAAAGAGGTTTTTGCCTGCTTTCTCCTTGAGGATTTTGATGGCTTCCTGTCTTACATTGAGGTCTTTCATCCATTTTGAGTTTATTTATTTTATTTTTTTTTCAACGTTTATTTATTTTTGGGACAGAGAAAGACAGAGCATGAACTGGGGAGGGGCAGAGAGAGGGAGACACAGAATCGGAAACAGGCTCCAGGCTCTGAACCATCAGCCCAGAGCCTGACGCTGGGCTCGAACTCACAGACCGCGAGATCGTGACCTGGCTGAAGTCGGACGCTTAACCGACTGCGCCACCCAGGCGCCCCTATTTTGAGTTTATTTTTGTGTATGGTGTAAGAAAGTGGTCCACGTTCATTCTTCTGCATGTCACTGTCCAGTTTTCCCAGCACCACTTGCTGAAGAGACACTCTTTATTCCTTTGGATATTCTTTCCTGCTTTGTTAAACATTAGTTGGCACCATGTTGCTGCTTTTTTGTTATCAATGCATGGATCATTATACCTATAAATACATATGAATTTCTTTTCCACATTATTTTTTTCATCTTTGATGTCTAGCGCTAGTAATATGTATGGCATATACAGTGTTTTATATCATATAAGACAATATTGTGAAGGTACCGATAGATGATGCATCGTGTAAACAGATGACATAAACTCATGGTATCAATAAACACAGTACAGGTCTCTAGATGTATTTTTTCCTCCTTATGATTCTTAATATTTTCTTTTCCTTAGCTTAATTTATTGTAAGAATATGGTGTATAATACGTATATAAAATATAATATTCGTCAACTGTTTATGTTACTGGTATGGCTTCTGGTTAGTAGTTAGATTTTTGGGGAGTTAAAAGTTATATGGGGAGTTTTGGCTGTTTTGCGGGTCATTGTCCCTAACTTCTGCATAGTTGAAGGGTCAACTGTATACGTCTTCAAGATTGTATTTTTCTTAAGGCTGAAATGCCGTGGTGTTTCAACAGTGAAAATTTGATGAAGTATTTCTTCCAGATAGAACTAAGAAACTATTTGAAATTGATAGGGTGATTGAAGCTATCTATAAGGTATCCTTATAATATTCTGTCTAAATACTTTGGCATTCAAAATTGTGTTTTCTTTTTTGTTTTAAGTTTATTTATTTTGAGAGAGAGAGAGAGTGAGGCAGAGAGAGAGACAGCGTGAGTGGGGGAGAGGCAGAGAGAGAATGAGAGAGTTCCAGGGCAGGCTCTGTGCTGTTAGCACAGAGTCCGATGCGGGGCTTGAACTCACAAACTGCAAGATCATGACCTGGGCTGAAATCAAGATTCAGACGCTTAACCTAGTGAGCCATCCAGGTGCCCCCAAAATTCTGTTTTCTACTAGTATTGATGAATTTACAGTGATGCACCTATATAGCCTTTTGCTGATTTCTCTATTATGGCAGATAGATGTAAAGCAACACTTGGTGGTTGTGTCCAGGCTAGTTACATACATGCAAGTACCTGCTTTTTTCTCCCTTTTCTTTTATTCTCTAAACCAGTGTTTGAGATGTATGTGCCTATACTGGAGTCTGTTTTTCAAAAATAATTTTGTTCTCATTATATATAAGATCTTTGATCCTGTAGAGCATTCAGACAATATAGAAAATTGTGAGGAAGCAAAAATCACGGTTAACAGTTTAGTAATTCCAGATTGATCACTGTCGACAGTTTGGTAATTTGCATGCATGGGTGTCCATGTGCACATAACACGAACATACACATGTGTACACTCTTGTGTCATGAGTGAACTTCTATAACACATGCCATTTACCAGTCTTAATTTTTTACTTAATACTTTGTTGTGGCTTTTTTCTTGTGCTAATGAGTATCATATTTTAAAATGACTGAATTGTGTTTCACTTGATGTATATATCATAATCTATTTCTCAGTACCCTTTTGATAGGTGTTTAGTTTTCAGTTTTTCACTATTGGGAGCAATGCTACCCTAAGCATAGTGGCATATTCCTCTTGTCCGCTTGTATTTTGGGGGCACATTTCTGTAAATAGAAATGCTAATATAATTTTATTTTAAATATAATTATACTTTGTGGCAATATATTAAAAAGTATATAATTTTGTATGGTCAGCAGTTCTGGAAAGCTGATAATATTCCCTTTTAAGAATCTGACCTGTGCTCTTTGAGACTGAATGTAGTTATTAGCATCCACATATATAGGGCCAAAATGGTCCAGATTGCTGGTTTTGGGGGTTTGGGGGTCTGCATTTTTATAGATTTATTTTTGTCTTCCTTTTAAAACTCTTTTCTCAAACCTGCTGCTTTTAACCTGTAGGGAACTTGGAAACAAGATAAATAACTTTATTATATGATATATAAAATTAAATCAAGTAGCCCCTGAGTCAAAATCTATGGAGTGTTCTAGTTATAGAGGTAGGATAAAGTTGTTGACTGGTTGAATTTAGGAAATGTAAGGACTATTTTCATTTTGGGGGCTGTTTATTTTATGTCCACGTTCTGTTGTATTGAATTATTTCTACTACAAAGCAGCAATTTATTGCTGAATGTAGGCGACAAGGCTGTATGAATTGAGATAAAAGGTAAGCTTTTATGATTAGGAAATTCCCTTCCTTCAGGTGGGTGGAAATGCCGATGGAGTGTTTGCCTCCTCGTTCCTTCTCTGCCTGGCACTGCCTACTTGTTGTGTTCTTCACTGGGGAAGTATATCTTTGTCTCTGGGCATGCTCTCGAGGCTGCTGGCCCCCTTGGTGCCTTCTCCAAGGCTGGTCATGAGGGAGTCAGCCAGAATCTGACTGCTTGGGCTCTGGCAACCCCTGTGTGGGAACAGTTTTCTGGGATAGATGAGCCCTGGGCAACTGAGCAGTGCCAGTCTTCCTTCCATTATTGCCTGATTTGTGCTGCCAGCACTGGTGTGTATTAGGAGTGCAAAACTGAGTCAGACCCCTTCCTCCTCTTCTGGGAGCTCACCTTGTGGAAAGTAAGACAACCTCAAAGCATGTAGCTTGATAGATGGCACACCAAGTACCCTCTGAGTGGTGTGTTTGAGAGGGGAGTTATCAGTTCTGAGGAAGAAAGGCTGCAAAGGCTTCCAGAAGAGACGGGGAAACTTGTACCCAGAGGTGGAAAGTGAGAAGAGTTGGAGGGGGAAAGTTGTTAGGAGGGGGAAAGGTGGGGTCAGAGTTGGGGGTATGGAAATACACTCATTCTAGGCAGCAGGTAAAGCTTGTGCAAAAATGTGAAGATAGGAAACAGTTACACCTCTTTTGTGATTCACATTCTGCACAGCTTTCATGGCTGGCACGCTAAGTGTTGGAGGAGAGGGGGATGCTTGAAGAGGAGATGGTAGAGACCATAGTGGGCCTTGTGTGCTGTGATGAAGAGTTGGACTTGATCTTTTAGTGATAGTGGGGCATCATCACAAAGCTTTAATTAGCCCTGTGCCTTGATTCATGGGCACATTCATGAGCAGCAAATGAAAACCTATTGTGCTCATTTCATGGAGTAATAAAAATCCCATTTATGAGTTAGGGGATGTGCTAAACATTAGTACTAGAGGGAGTACATTTATAATGTGACTCATCCCCTCAGCAAGGCTTTCAGGGTCTGTAAGGTAAGCAGAAAGACTCCTTTAATAAAGGGGATGCCATTTCAGACAGGTGGTATAACTGCTTAGTGCTGAGAAAACTTATGTCCAGGCAGTCCAATCTGGTGTATAGATACAGGTTTGGGGGATGGCACAGGGTGTGTCCTTACCCAGCCTTGCCTGACAGCCCGACACAGGACAGACGGCAGGCTGTGCAAAGAGGAACAGTCTTTGTGCAGTGCAGAAAAAGACTGCTGTGCATTGATTTTTTTCCCCCCATTTCATACCTGCACACAAATATGGATCTGTCAGGGTGTCATCTCTGAATAATGAGTTAAGCAATATCAGAGTTAAGATAAAAATCAGTGGTTTAATTGATGAAATGAGCATAGGGCTAGACTTGTAATAGCTCGATAAATACTTAATTGATTTTTTTAAAAAACCTGACTTTAAAACAAAATGGATTTTTAAAAACTGAAAAACACTTGGTTAAAAAATTTTAAAAATGTATCAAAAGAGATTAGGATTTAGAATTTCTAGTATATAAATTAAGACATTTTATTCACTTGATCTTTTAAGCAGAGTTTTTAAGTAAGACACAGTAGGCCATGGACTGTATTCATAATCTCATATTAAAGTGTACTTAGAGAATTTATTCCTTTATAAATTATTCAAATGGAGTAAATAAACGGGATTTACGGGGGGAGGGCAGTCAGTGGGCTGTTGACTTGAATATCTTACTAAGCTTTAAAGATGTTTTCTTGAGGGGCAGATGTTGGTTTGAGGAATTCTCAATCAGTGTATTGGCTTGGAAGTGAAAGAATCTGGAAAGCTTGTGCTTCTTTACAAATCTCCTGCGTATACTGAGATCAGAAGGTACAGTCTGGTGTGTGGAGGCAGATGTGATTTTGGCAGCGTGGATCCAGAAGGTTGGGTTTCTGCTTACGTCTCACCACTTTGAGCACTGTGCCCTAGATGTCTTATTTACCTCTATCACTTCCATCTTCTTTTGCAGACTTATCCCTATAACACCTCTACCTCCTAATTGTACAGATTTTTTGTGAGAATTGAATGTTCTCATTCTAATGTGAATGAAACATTTTATTTAGCTTGCAAAATACTTTACCGATGTAAGATGGCAGTATGAGGTGTCAGAAAAGTTTTGTTTTTAGTGGCATAGCGTTTTTAAAAAATGTTTGTTTATTTTTGAGAGCACAGAGACAGAATGCGAGTGGGTTAGGGGCAGAGAGAGAGGGAGACACAGAATCTGCAACAGGCTCCAGACTCTGAGCTGTCAGCACAGAGCCCGACGCGGGACTCGAGCTCACGAGCTGTGAGATCACGACCTGAGCCTAAGTCAGTCACTCAACCAACTGAACCACCCAGTCACCCCAAGCATAGCATATTTTAACTTCAGTTTAGCTTGGTTTAAGTAAAGAGAAGGGCAGAAATCTACATTCATCAATACACTAATTAGACATTTTTAAATGTAAGTTTTTGGTTATAATTTCTACATGCTGCTGAAGAAAAAATATTCAGAAAACACATGGTTTTTTGGAGAGTGGGTTTAGGTTTAAATGACTGATCCTTCTGATGTCTTTTAAATATTCATCATTAAATTTTTGAACTGGACATAGTTAATCTCTTGGGAGCATTTTACATACAGTGCCTTGTTAAAGTTGCAAGATACAAAATATGCAAAAACCTGTTGCATTTCTATGTACTAATAACTATCAGAGAAGTTAATAAAACGATCCCTTTTATACTTGCATCAAAAATAATAAAATACCCAGGAATAAATTTACTACTAACAAAATTTGATTAGTCAAATTCACTTTGAGTGTTATATTAGGGAATCAGTGAAATGCTCTGGGGAGTGGCAATTGTGGCTGAATCCACATTTCAGGAAAAAAATGACAGTTTGTTTTGTTGGTCTGCGCGTGCAGTGAATCCTCAGCCTCGCAGCAGGGGCCCTCTGGGGATGTTGGCATGCGCAGCCCATCAGTGACAGCCAAGCTGTCAGGAGGTGACTTCTGAAGGGGAATAGAGTTCTTGCTGCTGCCTGTACTCCAAGTGTATAGAGTGGGCTGTAGGATCCCAATCCTAAAGAGAAGAAATTTGATTCCAGTGCTTAGCACACAAAGCAATGAGAAATTTAATCATTATTAATGTAACTATTAGAGGCTTACCTTCATAATAAAGGAAGTTCGTTTTCATGTCTACATTTAGTGCCTCCTGCTGCCATTAATGTTTCTGGTTACAAAATCGCATCTCAGCAGTGTTTCCAAGAATGGCACTTTGTGCCCTGTGGTCCCTTCTGTCGTCTGGTCCCTGTGAAACCCTTGAATAAACTCAGGACCCCCTCCTTGCTGTGGTTCCAGTTGTTGCTTGGAGTCTACAGGATCACTCTCCTTGTGCAAGTAAGTAGGCAGGCAGCATTGTAAAGTGGTGAAATTTGTAGACTTGGAGTTTGGAGTTTGAAGCATGGCCATTACACTTAGTAGCTCTTGACCTTGGGCAAGTAAGTTAATCTCTTGGAGCCTTGTTTTCTTCATTTACAACACGGGGATAATATTTACCTTATCAGTAGGCCGTAAAGTACTTAGCATAGCATCTGGCACCTGGTGAGCCTTAGCAGAGGTTCATTAAGATTGTGTTTTTATGATTAAACCAAGCATTGTGTGATTTCAATTCTGAGAATAATTTTCTGGGAGTTAGGGAACAAACTGAATTTGTGGACTATTGTTACTAGGGTGCCTGTTAGTGCGAAAAGGAAGGATGACTTTGGGTCCTATGGCTGAATGGCAGTTCAGGGAGTGAAGAGGAGCGAGTTTTATGGCCCTTTAAAAAGTCAGTCAGCATCTATTATTTGAAAATGTATATTGATTGAAAACACTGAGTTTGATTGTGAATTTAAATCCTTTTGTGTGACTGGAGTGAGAAAATTATTCACGCTGGCAGTTTCTCTTAAACACTGAAATCTGTTTCTTTGCCGGTGCAGATTTCATTTCTGTCTTTTTGACTGAGGAGGAAAAATAAGATCCTCTTTTGCCTTTTCTAGAATCTATCAATACTTACTGAATTAGGTGAAAGGTTTGAGCCATTCCTCTTTGTAGGCCTGAAGGACCTGAATCCTCAGTGCAAAGCTCTCAGGGCTGAATTTTTAGTAGAAGAAGGTGTATGATATCTGTGTACGTGAAGGATTGGTGTTTCTTGAGCTATCAGAGTAACTTTGAACTGTATGTAAAGAAGTAAGAAACAAACAAAATCACTTATCCCATGAGTTCTTCCAACTCCTCCTTCTCAAGTGTGAATGATCTCTGAGGAAGACAAGGGTCAAAGTGGCCTGATACGTGGAAGAGCAGGAACAAGATGGAACAGGATATGAAGAGTGTGGATCTGGGAGCCCGTAATGCTGGCTTCTGGTTCTGGCTTTGCTAATATATGATTGTGATACTTGAGAAAGGTAGTCTGCTGGTCTGGCTTCAATTTTTTTTTTTTCTTTTTCTTTTCTTTTTTTTTTTTTTTTTTTTTCTTTTTTTTGTCTCTTGTCGTTCAGGGGCTGTAGGTGATCTCCAGGCTCTTGGGTTGGAAGTAGCTTATGCAGCCTTCCATAAGAGCACAGGTAGACATCCTTGAAGCACTCTTGGCAGGTCATTATTCTGTCTCTTGGCTTTTTCATTCAGCCTCAGCTTCCCTTCCCTTCTAGAGATGGAACTCTTTGTTTTCAGTGCAGCTTTGAACAGCTTAATATTGAGGAGCTTTTCATGGTGTGTAGATTCCTAGCCTTCCCATAGTCCTAATTATATCTTCCGTCTTTCACGCAACAGATCTTCAGATATTGAACGAGTGTCAGGTTAATTTTTTCCAGGTTATGCTGCCGAAGCTCTAACCATTGCTCTTTGATGTATTTCAGAACTTCAATATCATGCTAACTTTCCTGAAATATCTCAGGTTTTCACTGCCACTTTTAAAATGTGACCCTTGGAGAAGCATATCCAGTACTTTAGCTAGGATGTGACTAGCACAGTGCATGCTAAGAATGTTTGGAAACTGTAATTTAATGAGAATAGCCCAAGTTGATGTTTTTGTTGGTTTATTTTATAGACAGATTTCTGCTATGTTGAGCATGTAGCTCTCATCCTTGGAGTTGTCTTTCACATGAATTGCTCACAGGTAAGGCCTTATTTTATAGATGAACAGCTTATGTTTTAGCTCTAGGGCAGTACTTCATATTTAATTCTTTTTTCTTGTGAATTGTTTTATACCTGTTCCTTGCTCCTGACTGCTGAATTTTCTGATCCTTCCATCTGTCCTGGATATTAGGGAGTCCCACAGGTTATGTTCTCCTCATTTCTCTTCTCTGATACTGCCCCTGAGTCCATCCCAGGTAGTTGATGAAAATGTTGACCAAGGCAAAGCCAACTGGAGACTCTTGTAGCAGAGAGCCAGCATCTTTCTTTGTTCTTTACATTTAACGTGTGGGGAACCATCATAGTGGTTCCAGGCTCTTACCAGCAATATGTTTTTAATCATAGCTGGATGTAATTTGTCTTGTTTTGAAGCCTTCAGTTCAAACAGGCTTCTCAGTAAGTTATCATCTGTCTTGAAAATTCTGTATTTGTAAGTTTCTATTTTCGTGTGCATTTGGACTGCTGGTGCCAGCTCTTTTGCCAGTTCTTGTGTTCTACTTAGGTGAGCCTTTCCATATGTGATCTCCAATAATATTGCCCACTAGTCCCCATCCTGTGTTTTTCTTGGTGCTCTCAGTCTTCCTCTGGCTTCCTGACCTCTGGAATGCCCAGAACTGAGTACTGAATTGGCTTGTGGACCAATAGAAGGAGGAAATGTCCTATGTTAAGAAGGTTTCTGATCTTTTTTTCCAGAGGTACTACTACATATATACCACAGAGTTTTTCAAAAGACTATAACTTTAGACAGTTTAAATTCATCCTCCAGGGGTAGAAGGAGAAATTGGAAAAAAACATTCCAGGAGTCTTTTTTTTTTTTTTTTATGTTTATTTATTTAGAGAGAGACTGAGAGGGAG
The DNA here is from genome assembly GCF_016509475.1 of Prionailurus bengalensis. Lineage (NCBI taxonomy): Eukaryota > Metazoa > Chordata > Mammalia > Carnivora > Felidae > Prionailurus > Prionailurus bengalensis. Next base: position 129,810,974 of record NC_057343.1, read on the forward strand.
AGAACATATGAGTGTGCACGTGAATGCACATGAGTGCGAGCAGGGGAGGAGCAGAGAGAGAGAGAGATTGAGAATGGGAATCCTGAATCCCAAGCAGGCTCCATGCTCATGTGGAGCCTGACACCGGGCTTGATCTCATGACTGTGAGATCATGACCTGAACCAAAATCAAGAGTTGGACGCTTAACCAACTGAGCCACTCAGTTGTCCCTAGAAGTCTTGTAAAGAGGGGGCAAAATTTAAGAAACTATCTCCTCTTATTTTATCACTCTTACAATGTCCTTTATGGAACATGTGTATCCCAAGTAATGGTAGCAGTTAGATATTTCTGTGTTTGAGGTTCTCTTTAGTGTAAAGTATTAAGCAGTAATAGAGCACACATACTGTGGAATGAAAAGACCTCATTTGTAAGGATTAGAAAAGATGAATTGTACCATAAAAGGGAGAAGAACATTCGGAATGGAGGACTAACCTGTGAGAATGATTTTGAACATGGACCTATAAATGCTTGGAATTTTGATGTACTTAATTATTAATGAGAACTTTTAAAACTACAATAGAATTTTGCATTAAGTCACTCATTATCATTGGAATTTTGCCTTGTTTAGATTTGGCTTCCAACTTATATAAAGGCTTTAATTACTTGAAGTAAGTCAGACTTTTGCAGCATGGATTCCAGGAACAGTATATAGAAGAATTTCCATTAATATGGGAAATACTGTGTCTAGAAGCTCTTCAAATGAAGGAGTCCTTAACGACTAACTTTCTGTGGAGAACAAGATGCTGTATGGTTTCTAGATTACAGTGCTGTAGGGGTACATGTGGAAATTAGAACTCTAATGAGATTCAATTTTATTAAATACATGAGGTTTTGCACCTTAAAGGTTAAGTATCCAGTTGCACTCAACTTAGGAAATTCAAAGTTATTATTCTCAAAATAACTGTTACTTTGTCCCCATGGGCAGATTTTGAATTTGCATTGTTGAGCATAATGTATAATTTATACTTCAATATATACAGTTGAGTCTTATATCTAAATGAGGGAAAGAAATTAACTTCATTTCTGTATATATTGTAACTGGGCAACATTCATTAACCAATAGTGATTTGAACATATACTATGTGATAGGGCCTAGGGATATAGAAATGAACAAATAAAACAAAATCCTTGCTTTTATGTTGTACACTTAGGTAATATGGGGGAAATGCATGTATCTGTGATTTTGTGATAAAATTAAAGGAGTGATTGTGCATTGCACTAAGAATAATATGTTGTCTACAAATGATGGTATTTGCCAAGCTTACACATCTGACATAGAAGAAACAAAGATTTTGGACTCCACTGAGGACACAAGTCTTTGGTGTCCTTGAGGTAACTCTGGTTCTCAAAGACTATCTTGAAACCATTGGCTGGATTTACTGAAAGAAACCCATTCAATTTAGGCAGTAACTAAAGATGGAGTGATTATTCACTGGGACACTTTTCATATTACCAAAAAATTTAGAATTTATAGCGTTCAGAACTCTTGGGGCTGTTGAATTTATGTTATTGTTTAGAAAAATAAAACATAAAAATAAAAATAAAATGGAAAAATAAAAAAAAAATGGAAAAAGGCCTGGAGTTTCTAAACCATGTGACTTGTGGTCAGTCCCATTTCTCTTGATACAGAGCAGGGAGCCGTTCTCAACAGGGCCGTTCTAATCTGTGTGCAGTTGGCAGCTTCGGATTTTCACAGACTAACAAGTAAGACCGCTAGGGGCCTATACCTCCTTTAGTTGTTGCAGGGGTTGCATCATCACATGGACGAGGTGGGAAAAGGAACACTTTGTCTCCAGGCTTAGGAGGAAGTAGGCTTGGAAAAGGAAAGAGAATGTTTTGAATAAAATCAGAAGGGAAATTATGCATGTCAAACACGAGTCTGGAATCATACAGAGTAATGGATACTCATACTCTGCATGGGAGTTGAAAACTTTTTTTTGGCTAGTATATATTTTTGTCCCAAAAGGAAGCAGTTTTTAATGCTCTGTTCATAGCTTGCAATCTTATGAGCTTCCTGGTATTTAAGTAATATTTTTGACAGTGAAAGTAATTAAATCATTTGGAAATCATTCAGCCCCTGAAGTGTATTTTCTAATTTCTTCCCCTGGAGAGCACTAGCTGTAGTCTTTGCTAAGAGATGAATTAGGCCCCCTCATACAGTCTCTTTAAGAGCAGTCTTAGGAGGTTTGAAAAGTTACTTTTTATACCATAGGGTAAAACCCCCTCCCTCCCCTTTCCTATCAGTTGAATTCTTAAAATGATTACATTTTCTTCTTGTTCCCTAGGACTAAATTTTTAAGCAAATAATGGCGTAAGTTGAGGCAGATGGAAAACCTCAAAGGGCTTCCAGCACCTTCCTGAATTATTGTTGCCAGCGCCTTTAAGCCATGGCTACGACCCCACAAGGAGAACCCTTGTCCCTGTTCTGCTATCTTTGGTTCAGATTTTCTGTGGGCAGCAGACCTTAAGGTTGACAAAGGCAGGTGGGCTTTAAAGAGGAAACCCTTAACAGTCGCTATTCCTGTAACTCTGTCGCTTTTCTCCTAGTAACTGCCTTTTCATTTTTGGGGCTGAGATATGAGGCAGAGAAGGTGAACTCCAGAGAAGAAGGATTCTCACCACTTCCTCTAGTCCTCTTGTTCCCTTCATGGCCCTGCCCAGTCTACTATTTTCCAAACTACTTGTTTACAAATCAGAGAGTCATGTAGGGAGGTATTTTTGGGTTTTTTTGGTTTTTGTTTTAACCAAGTAGTTTCCCAGGCCCCACTGTCAGCTTTTATACTTTAGGAAGTCTGAGGCTTGAATCGTGAAAATCTCTGTATTTGTTGACTTATTATGCAGGTAGGTGCTTTTGATGCCCAGTTAGATTTGAGAATTATTGGATACTGACTCATCCTGACCTTGGAAGTTCTGAGTCGTAAGTCATAGGTCCAGTGGGACTTACTACTCGACAGATAAAGCCACAGGTACCAGGGGTTCATGAACTAAGAGGGCTTCAAGGAATGAAAGAGCATTTGTACTTCTCTCTAGTCATCTGGTTGGTGGATGTTGTGTTTTTAGTGCCATATTAAAATATATTAGCTTTGTCCTCTTTTATATTTGTAAGTTGATGGAAAGCTCCATTTGAAGATGTGATGGGTAAGCTGATCCCATTCCCCTAAAAAAAGATGAGACCAATTAAAAAATGTATACTTTCTTTACATAAATGGGTTACCTAAGTAGATTTTTTATAAATAGGATCTACATTGTTTTTCTTCATAATCATCCGTCTTTTTCTATTAGTGGAGTGTGGTCTTCTCTTAGTTTCTTCTTTTATCTTCACATTAATTTGAGAAATTTAAACATGTATTTTGATGACATTTGTCTTTTGCAGTTTTCATCATCGTTGGGGAGGCTGATGGAGTTTATGAGGGGCTGACTCCTCGGAGAGGGAGGAAATTATGGAGGAGGCAGCATTTGAGCCAAGTCTCTAAAATGTGGGAGAAGATGTGAGTTTAGAGATTGGTATTCTCTCTTGTTGGGAGGATATTCCAGATACAGGAAAATGTGAGCAAAGTTAACAGGCATGTTTGAGAAACAGCAGGCCCTCCTCCCATGGGGCCAAAATGTAGGCTCCTTGAAAGAAAAGCATAGAATGCTAGACTAGGGGCAGAGTGTCAGGAGCTTTAAAGAATTTCTGTTTGGACTTTATGCTGTGTGTCATAGTTTTTATAGGGAAATGGACTCAGAGTTTAAAATAGTAACTTCATAACTATAATTGTAGCACTATATCTTAGGAGAATAAAATCTTTTACATGAATTCTATTTCAGAACTTTCAAAACTGCATATGTGCAGGTGTCTGTTTCACACAAAGCAAACATCTTTAACTGCTTTCTCCTGACATGTACTTTGCAGTCCGGTGACTCTGGGTCATGCCTGCCCTAGGAAAACTGGGGCTTGGGAGTACTGAAATAAATGAGAACCTCATCATGTGGAGAACAGCCTTAGCCGCATTTGGATCTTCTGCCTCTCAGGGTTTGGGCCTTCTTCCTGCTTCAGTCATTCTGTTTTGTCCTCCTGCTCCCTGCCCTGTCTCCAGCTTTCCCCTCTCTTACTAACATACAGGGGCTTTGAACCTTGTGCTTGAAAGTTTGTGTCATCTTGCTACACCTTTTGGGAACTACTTGGCTACCCTTACGAGATCCTGTTCAAAACTGTGTTTCTGGTGTGTTTTTAGCAGCTAATGAAAGTTGCCTATTACTGTCTTTTCATATATTCTTAAAGTTGAAACCATTGGTATGCTTAATAATTTGTATAATTAATAGAATAAGTAATTATTTATTAATATGATGGTTTACATAAATATAAAACCTAGGAATTTCAGAGCCCGGGTGTAATAATCTCTAACAGATCTGGAAAGAAGGTCAAAGACTAGTTGCAAGGACTAGTTTTTCCTCATCTAAAAAAAAATTTTTTTTTGATGTTTATTTGTTTTTAGACAGAGAGACAGAGCATGAGCAGGAGACACAGAATCTGAAACAGATTCCAGGCTCCAAGCTGTCAGCACAGAGCCTGATGTGGGGCTCTAACTCACAAACTGTGAGATCATGACCTGAGCCAAAGTTGGATGCTTAAACCAACTGAGCCACCCAGGTGCCCCAGTTTATCCTCATTTGTAAAAAAAATAGAATATTTTTTAAAGGATATATAAAAGACACGTTTGTCTACAGTGAGTATCAAAATTTTGCTTTAACTGTGTTTTCAACGTTTTCAATCTTTCTAGTAATGGTCTGAGGCTTTAAGAAGACCAAAAGTGCTTGCCATAATTGGTCGGGAGTCATGTTTCTGAATGGATATTGTCAAAAAGCTACTTTGAAATCACAGTAGATACTATTTCAGTATGATACTTTGCTATAATTTATCCCAGAAATCCTGAAAAGGATTTAGTTTGGTTTAAAAATGGACAAAACTCCCCAAATCTAAAATGTATTTATGGAAACCAGATCTTGTTGTCTGTGGAACACATATCTTACTTTCTACTAGATTTTAAAATGATCAGTAACTTATATGCAGTGTGAAATATAATACATCATGAAAATCCTATGAACCCCATGCATACAAAATTTGATAAATATAATAAAGATAGCATTTCAAATTGAAGGAGGAAAGATTGTTCAGTAAATAATGTTGGAACTGCTGGGTATTCATCTAGAAAAAAAACAAAGGATAAACTTCACAAATACTGAAATGTAAAACTGAGAACATAATAGGTATTATAAGAAACCACAGGAGAGTTCTTTTATAAATTGCATTGGGAATTACAGTCTGTCTGATAAACAAAAGCCATTAAATAATTGATTGATAACATTCCACCTACATGAAATTCCTAAATTTCTGTGTTCCACAAACCACCAAAATAATTTACCAGAAGAAAAAAGTTTTTTGCAACTCATATTACAAACAAAGGGCTAATTTCCTTAATATATAAAAAGCTCCTTCAAGTTCATTATAGACAAAAGATACTTAGCTAAAAATGCTTCTACAAAGCAGTAAGAAAATCACAACCAACCCAATAGAAAAATGGACGAAGTTTTAATTTTACAGTTCACAAGGAAATACAAATGGCTCTTAAATGTATGAAAAGATGCTCAACTTCATTCATATGAGAAATGTAAAATAAAACTACTTTGAGATACCTTTTTTTTTTTTTAAAGAGATCTGTTTTCCAAAAATAAAAAAGCTTCGTAACAATGACTTGACAACGAATGGGGGATCTGGGACCACTGTGAAATAAAGGAGAGCCTCTTAAAGCAGGAACATAGTCTGAGCTGAGTGAGGTTGAAATAGCATCCTTCTGCCATTCTGGTAGGAGTGGAAGAGGTACGCCTCAATGCAGGGCAGTTTGCAGGCATCTTTCAAAATTACAAATGTATGTTTGCTTTGACCCAGCAATTCTCCATCTAGGAATTTATTCTAGAGATATCATCATATAAGAGTTTGACTGCATCCTTATTTGAAATAGTAAAAAATTGGAAATTACCTACATACTCGTATATGGGGGATCACTAAGTCAGTTGTGGGATTCCATGCAGCTCTAGAAAAGAAGGGAGCCAAGGAGAGAAAGCATGTGTGGTGTTTACTATTATGTAAAAAAGGGAGAAAATAGAATATATACTAAACTACTCCTGGGTTATTACAAGGGAAATAAATCACATTGGTTTTCATGGAGTGAGAACCGGTTACCCTGGGGTACAGGGTTGGAGGGAGATTTTTGTCACTGTATACTGTTATTTTTGTGTTTGGACCATTTGAATGTATACTCTTGAAAAAATAAGTGCTAAGATAAATTAAGGAAGGGTATTGAAAAAAACTGAACATTATATTGTTTTAATAAACTTAATTTCTTTGCTTGAAAAGTAACATTTTTAAGGGGGGAAAATGTGGGCCTTGTAGTGGGAGCATGTGTGTTTAATTAAATTGTCTCCTCAGCAATATTAAAAATCGGCCAGTTGTAATTTGGTGCAGAATATACTACAACCCTGTAGGAGACCGAGTTCGGAAGTTTGCTTTGAAGTTCCAGAAAAGAAGGGGTTAAAGGTGTGATGCAGGTAAAGGAAGGGTTAAGGACATTATGCAAGCTGTTAAGTAAAAAGGAAGTGCATTACAAAATGCTGAGCTCAGGAGTCTGGCTGCCAGCCAAGCCTTTGCTTTCTTCACTACAGCTGAGGGCTTTCGAAGCTTCCCACCAGTGGGTTTGTCTGAACTGTTTAGGAATGCGGCCGCGGTCGCCAGCTGACGTCAGCGCCGCCGGTTCAGCCGCGGGCCAGAGCCCGGGACTGACAGCGTAGGGGGCGGGGAGGGGCGGGGCCTGCATGTGACTGACAGTATGGGGCGGGGCGGTGTGTGTGTGTGACTGACAGCCGAGGCAGGGTTGCGCGCGGGTTTGCGGTTTCATAATGAATGCTAAATTCTGATTATTTTCTGTGTGGTAAGGTGAAAGACTTTTTCCCCCCCTCGTTTTCGAAAGCCAGGGCTCGTATTGCTTCAATTTAAATGGCATAAAACTAAGTATTTGTAACATCAAATTGTCAGATTTCATGGGCCGTTGTGTTTGTTTTTGCTTCTGACAGGGAAACAGTAAAAACTATGGCGATCTTTGATGGTGGAGGGGTTGGGGTGATGACTTTTGCTGGATAATGAGGTTGTTGATTTTTTTTTTTTTAATCTTAAGTCCGTTTTATTTCAGAATTGTACCAGAAAGAAATTGTAAAGGCTCTCAGATGCAGTTCTGTAAAACAGAACACCAAAAAGAAGAAATACTATGTGGAAAACTGCCAAAGTTGAATACAGTTCTATTAAAAACACCTTTGGGCATGACAGGTATGGGTTATTGTTGCTGATTCTTCAGCTCTTAAAAATGGGGACTTTTCCCTGGTGACATCTTTCAAAGATCAGGTTTGCTGCTACATTTTCTCCCCTTACATCCTGTTCTCATGTGGTTAATTTTACTTTGAAAAACATTTATGTTTCTCAACTATTTATTAAGTAGATCATTTTGCTTAGCTATAGTCAAGAGTTTTGTTAATCTTCTGGTTCTTAGTTTGATGTGAGTCAGTCAGGAATGCAAGTTCATTAAGTTTTTGTGTGGGGTGATGAGAGGTATGGGTGGTCAGCGTGGAGTGCAGTACAAGTTTATAAACAAGGATCTTTAGCTCCTTGGAGCCGTTAAACTTGATGGAAAGCTTTGTTACTTGATCAGGCCAATAGGGAAGCCTTCTTTGAGTGGCTACTGGAATTATCTAGTATAGCTAATTTAAGTGAGTGGCTTAGAGTAACTGTTACAGGAACCCCCAATTTATAAGTTTTTTTATTATGACTTTCCTTCAATACAGAAGGTTTTAGCTTTTTTATTTTTATTTTATTTTTTTTTAAAGTACACTCTACACCCAGCACAACCCCAATATCAAGAGTAGTGCACTCTACCATCTGAGCTAAGGTAGCCGGGAAACCCCAGGAGGTTTTAGTTTTTCATGAAAGGAAGCCTTATGCATATTTATCCTTCTTGCTAAGAAGCTGCTTCTGCACTTGTTTTAGGCATTGATGGCATTCACCTTCTGGAGTCCGTCACTATGATTTCACTTGTGTGTAGCAGCCTCAGCTAAGGTGAAGCCATCGTGTACACTAGGAGTAAACAAAGAGCAAAAAACCAGGACGTTGTTTGGCGAAACACAACATGGTTGACAACATGCTTAGCCTTAAATTATTTAGAGAGGCTCAAGTGGTCAGCCCTAAATTGGCGATTCGACAGAATTTTAGAGTTTTCAGAGTTTGTGCTTAGTGACATAATTATTTATTTGTTTTCTTTTTAAAGCATCAGGCTACATGTTAAAGACTTGTGTTTTTCACTTAGGTGTCTTTGGTGATAATAATACATTTTATGCAGATTAATACCAGAAGTATAAAAAACTATAAACTATTCTGTTATTTATTGTTATTATTTTGTTTGTTTTTTGAGAGAGAGTGCATGCTTACACGTGTGTGATTAGGGAAGGGGCAGAGGGAGAAGGAGAGAATCTTTTAAAAAAAAATTTTTTTTTTTTAACGTTTATTTATTTTTGAGACAGAGAAAGACAGAGCATGAACGGGGGAGGGTCAGAGAGAGAGGGAGACACAGAATTGGAAACAGGCTCCAGGCTCTGAGCAGTCAGCACAGAGCCCGACGCGGGGCTTGAACTCATGGACCGCGAGATCGTGACCTGAGCAGAAGTCGGACGCCCAACCGACTGAGCTACCCAGGCGCCCCGAGAAGGAGAGAATCTTAAGCAGGCTCCATGCCCAGTGTAGAGCCTGACACAAGGCTTGATCCCACAGCTGTGAAATCATGACGTGAGCCAAAATCAAGAGTTGGACACTTAACCGATTGAGCCACCCAGGCACCCCTATTCTGTTATATTAGATCCAAATATTAAAGTTACTTCATTTAATACGTGGAATATCCACAGGAGTATTTGGTATATTCAACACTGAATTCAGAAAGAGGTTATGAATTCTTGCTTAGTCACCAAGTACATGGCATTCTCCACTCACTTTTGATTGCACTGTGTCTTGATTTCACTGGAGGGAAATGCTTTTAATTAGTTCCCCCATAATAGGACTCAAGGCAAAAAAGGTTATTAACATAAAAATTCTGAGCAATGATACAATCTGGTTGGGCTCCCCAGGCAGCAGAAGAAATGAGTTAGTGTGAGTCCTTACTGACACCCCAGTAAGGTGTCAGTCTGAAGCACCCCAGCACTGTTGTGAGTACCTCACTGGGCTGCCCTGTGTTCTGGGAGAGGAGCCCTGAGTGCTTTGAGTGTAGACGGGTTTAGAATTAAAGCTTTTCTTCTTTGCTTTTGCAAAAATAGTTATTACTTTTTCTAAAAACACCTTCAAAATAATGACTGAATGCTTATTGGCTTCTTGAATGAGTCTATTTGGAGTTTGTAGAAGATAAGTATGACTTAATTAATGGACCGCTTTTTAAGCTCTACTTAATACCAAGTGAGGTGAGCACATTTTAGCTTCTAAAGGATGGGAACATGGCAAAGATTGCCATGCAGCGGTCTCTGTTGGAAGTTTTTGCCCCAAACCGCAGTACGTTTTACTGTCCAAATACTATGATGTGTTTTAGGGATTTCCAGCCTTGTCTTTAATAAGAACGCTTTAAAATTACTTCTTGTCTAGTTAACCCATGTTTTAAAAGATACTATCTACAAATACATTGCGTTTGTAATTACTATGTGTTCAAAAAAAACAACACCAAAAAAAAAAACACCGAAGACATTATAGCAGGCAATACCCAACAGCCTCATATAACCAATATAACCACACTGAGTTGATTTAATTCCAGCCCACAAGGAAAAAGAAACAACCGTTGTTAGCCTTGTAGCTCACCCCTAGTAAATCTTTAATTTCCATTGGATGGCTTGATACTTTGAGTAAAGCATGTAGATACTTTTCCAGTGAATCATAGCAGATTGAGACTGGGACCCCAATACTGAGACTTCATGATTAAAAGAGAAAAACCTCAGGAGAGAAAGTGGAGCTACTTTTCTCGTAGGGAAAGAGCTGTTGGATAGGTCAGAGTTGCAACTATCATACTTCAGATCTGGCATCTTGTTTATTTGGAATGGGGTGTGAGGAAAGGCAGCATCTTTGCTCTGATCCTTTGAAGACTGATGGCTCAGGCATAGTGCTGTGGTTTCAGTATATTTCAAGACTTGAATTTAGAATCTTCCCCTCTCCTCTTGCATATCACGAAATAGTGATATGAAGGCATTTATTGTTTTTGGTATTTGAAGCAGCTGGCAGCACATTTGTGTCTTCGTTCTGGTTAGTGTTTTAACTATTTGCATATTCCTTTTATGAGCTACTTCTTGGTTTTTACTGACATGGAATTAAGAGCAAGTTCAGTAGTGACAACAGATTTGTCAAAACCAGAATAGAAGCATGTTGTACTTAATTTTCAAAACTTCTGTTAGTCTTTGTTTTGGTTCCTCAGAGCATTGCTCAAGAATCTTTTAGGAGTGTCCATTTTGAATATTAAATTTAAAAATGGTTTATTTTGGGGGTGTCTGGGTGGCTCCGTTGGTTGAGTGTCCGACTTCAGCTCAGGTCATGATCTCACAGTTGGTGAGTTTGAGCCCTGCTTCGGAGTCTGTGCTGACAGCTCAGAGCCTGGAGCCTGCTTCGGATTCTGTGTATCCCTCTGTCTCTGCCCTTCCCCTGCTCACGCTCTGTCTCTGTCTCCTCTCTCTCAAAACTAAATAAACATTTTTAAAAAATGGCTTATTTTTAATTTATTCTCATTGAGGCTGGTTTCATATATTGCTTTTCATTTTGTTGTTGAAGGTATCTGTCATTAAAATTTATTTTCTCTTCTCATTCATTCATTCTTTTCTCAGAAACTTTTTGAATAGCTGCTATGTGCCAAACTTTATGTCAGGTATTGGGTACGTACTACTGAATAAAAACTCTTCCTTGCCTGATGGATCTTGCAGTCTAATGGAAAGTAGAGATTATTAGTAAAGTATGTGGGAAGAAGTTCTTGAGGGAAGAAGGACCTGATGTGGCGAAGGAACTGAAAGGAACTGAAAGGAACCAGTGTTGGATGGTGAAGTAGACGATGAAGGGAGAGTGACCCCAGATAGGATAGGAGAAATGGGCAGGGCAAGATCCTGTAAGGCATTTTTGAGGCATGGTAAGTAAGTAGCTTTTATCCTGAGTGTAATGGCAAGGCTCCCAACCTGCCCCCCTCCACCGGCTGCTCCATGGAGAATAGGTTGGTGGAGAATAGGTTGGTGAATGCAAGAGTGGAAGCAGGGTATCCCGTAGAGAAGGTGGTTGCATTAGTTCAGGCAATATTAGTTCAGGCAATTGCTGTTGTGGGGTGGTGGACATAGAAGGGGACAAATCAACAGGGTTTATTTTCTGCTTTGAACATCTGGGTGGTGCCTCTGTACTGGAGGGGTTTTGGAGTGTGACTAATCAAGGCTTGTTTCGCATGTATGTTTGGGCTATTCAGCAGAGAGGTCAGATAGGGAGAGTGGTGAAAGCTTTTTTTCTTTTATAGAGTTACTTATGCTTTTAAAAACTGAGGATACAGGATTTTAACTGCTGCTTGTTGGGTGTTCTTGTAACTCAGACTGAGTTAATAATAGTAGAATTCTATTTCCTCTGTTGAAGGGGAAATACCTTGTGGTAGTTATAATTGGCAACAAACAACCCCTGAACTGAAGAACTCAGCGTGGGAGAACTCTCATGAAATATGCTATGCTCATGAAATATGATTGGAAGTTAAAGAAGATTGTATATGTTTCAGAGGAGTGAGCATCCAATACCTATTTTGATTTTTAGGTATTTTTTTGCTTATTTTTTGAATTATTTTTCCCCAAGGAATTTTTAGGAGGTTTAAGGAAAAGATATATTACAATAAAATTATAAAATAGAAATAAAAAGTAAAGAATTATAGATATTTGCCAGCTGTTTATGAAAATTAGAAATAGTGTACAGGTGTGTTTTTGTAACAGTGTTAGCATGAGGACATTGTTCCAATCTCAGTACATTTTTGTATTGGATAGAAAATTGGAAAGTTGGGGTTTATCATATATATATATATATATATATATATATATATTCAGAGGATGCCATTGACCTATTCATTGTAAGACCTGCCCTTGATTTATTTTTCTGGTTCTGATATGTACAGACATTGTCATGTGATTCTCTGTAAAAACTAGTTACACATTTGTGACAGAGCCACTTAATAAAGTTGTGGAAGTAGAACAGAACAAATGATGCTTCATTTGGCACTTTTCTCTGGGTAGTTGAGATATTTGATTATATAGACTAGATTGGATTGGGAATGCTGTGTTCATTAGTCCAGGCTAAGACTTTCTTGAAGCTGGAGATATGGCAAATGAGGTCATAGGATAATAGAACCAAAGACCTCTATCTCGTAACAGAGAGAGAACTGACCCATATAATAGAATCTACAATAAAAGTTGAATACTGCATTTCTTGCATTATACTGATGTCTTACTGTGTATTATTTTATTCAAGCTTTAATCCTCATAAGAGGGCTGTGAAATAGTTGGCATGTGGATCTGCACTTTACAGATGAGGAAACTGGGTTGTGGGGAGGTTATTAGTTGTTGAAGGCTATGGAGCTAACATTGCCATTTGGGACTAGAACTCATGTTTGACTGTATCCAAAGCCCCTGCTTTCAGTCACTATTCTCTGTGGCTGGAACTGAACTAACAGGTCTGTGTTTTTTGCAGGCTTTGCTGAAGTAATGTGCTACACAGAGAAGTTAATGTGGTAGAGCTCAAGTAGGTTTTCATTTCTTAGTTTAGAAGCCCAAATGGCTGGAGTCTTTAATTTAGGGGTACTTTATAGATTATGAAGACAGTGTTGTTTTAGTGTATGTCAAAGAAGTGTTTGGCTTAGAAATACTTGGTGAATCCTGTATATGAGTATGTTTGTTGTTGTGATGGGTAGGAGATGAGATCTGGTATTGGCCACATAAAGATTCTGGGCCACATTTCTCTATAACTCACAGACGTCCCAGTTAGAAGATAGTATCGCTAGTGACCTAAAAGCCATCTTTCAGTGTGTGTTGCTAGATGAGCTTGGGTCAGTTAATGTATATGCTATATTCTACCTCAGAAAGACTAGTTAGGTCTTTAGAACTTCTGTTCCTCCCCCACCCCTCCTCCTCTTTCTGTTTGTTTTAAACAACTGAGAACTTTAAGGGCCAAAAGCCTTCATAAAAAATTTACCAATGAAAGGTAATAGGAGCTTAAGTTATTCAAGATAAGCTTATCAGGGCTTGGAATACCAGCAGCCTGATTTTACTGTAAAAGCAAAAGCACAGATCATAATCTTTGTCTAACCTTCTTACGTATGGGTTGGGTAGAGAAGTATGTGGATTGTAGGAATCACTGAGGACAGAAAGGGCAGATAGAAGTAGACTCTCTGCACATGAGCTTGTAGAACAAAAGGCATTCCTTTGTTGCTCAAGGAGTCCAAGCACTGGGAAAGGAGTATAGTGAAAGGAAGCAGAAAGACTTGGTTCTCACAGTGCTATGCTGCTTGGTCATGCTTCATGGAGGCCTTCTTAAGATGTGTTAATTCTGGTTACCCTTGGAATTTTCCTACTACTGACACTTCTCTTCACATATAGCTTTATCCCTTCATCTTTCCCTCCCCCAGAAACTATATGAAACTTCTTGAAATTTTTAATGAGAATTTTAGATACTCCCAGAGTAATTTCTAGGAGCCACAGCCTCTGATATCATGCTGCTTTTGGTCTTTTCTCTTGGGTGATTATATACCTGTCAGAGCTTATATACTTCTGATTGCCTCCTGAGGATGTGATAGCATACTGTTCCTTGATTCTCTAGAAGTGATGAGTGACCAGCAGGTAGGCTTTTTAGCCAGCTGATTAAGACCTCATGCCAGTGAGATTAAGTCAAGGGTTTGATTCCTATAGGTCCATACCTCTGGGAGTGATTTAGTGTGGCTGTGCCATATCCTTTGGCCTCATATAGCCCAGTAGCCCTAGCCTGCTGCCTTGCCAGCTACCATGCTTGGATTGCAAGACAGAATTAATTGAAAAGATGGATGGTCAAAAATAGGTTACTGAGTTTAGAAAAGCACAAAGCCCATATGTCTTTACAGAAGCTAAGGAAAGTGAACAGGTGTGAAGAAAATGAGAAAGATGGACAAAAAGAATCAAAGAGAGGGGTGCCTGGGTGGCTCAGTTGGTTAAGCGTCAGACTCTTGAACTCGGCTTAGGTCATGATTTTGCTTTTGGGGAGTTTGAGCTCCACATCAGGCTCTGTGCTCACAGCGTGAATGAAGCCTGTCTGGGATTCTCTTTTTGCCCCTACCTACCCCACTATCTCTCAGAATAAATAAATAAAGTTTAAAAATAAAGAAAGAGACAGTGCCTACATTTGGCCGGAACTGCTGTTGTAGAAATGACTCAGTTCACAAGAAACTCACTGCCTATCCTTGCTCTAGAGGGTCTTGTTTCAGTATATATCATCTACATTGAACAGGTTTAGAAGATTACTCAAATTTAGTATCCAAAGTGGATTTTTTTGGGTATATATTGATCCAGGTTTCAAAAAAAGCCTTCATGTAAGTAGAAAAGCTATTTGTTCTTTGCTTATGAATATCTTTTTAAGATATTGTTAGAATCCACTGCTTCAGAATTGCTGAACACTGGAGGTGGAAAGGCTCTTGAAGAGGCTGCTGTTGTAGTATATGAGAAGAGTTTGAAAGTTAAATGAAAAGCAGAAACTAACCAGTAAAGGTCCATGATAGCATGTGCTTTTCTTAGTGTTCTAGGTTGTTAACGGTATAAGTAATTATCTCCTTACCTCTTAAGAGTGTACTTTTTAATTTGTGCAGTTAGGAAGGATTTGTGCTTTTGAAATACTAGAAATGAATGTCTTTTTTTTATACTTAAAAACTAAATTCTATAGTCAGAATTTTGGACAGTGGCTGGATCTGTGAATTTTTAAAGCAGATTGCACATACATAGGTTTTGCTACTTAAGCAAAATACGTGATTTTTCTTAATAGGAGGCTCTAAGAAAGACCATGAATCCAACTGAAAACCACTGAGGATATCACAGAAGAGTTGAGTTTTAAAATTGACATTTCTTCGAGGTGATCTAATCATCCCATCAGTTAAAAATGAGAAAACTGAGGCAATGAGAAATTAAGTGGATTTTAAAGGACAAAATACAGTAGTCAAAGAATCGGAACGAAGACTCCAGGCTTTTGACTTGTAGTTCAGTTGTGTTATCAGCACCAGTAAGGCCCTTTGAACCTGGATGAAACTAAAGGAGTAAGAAATGACAAGTACTTTTGTTCATGGGACTCGTGAAACCTATCTGGGGGTTTCGAAAGTCTCGGTAGTTTTATTTTATTTTATTTTTTTATTTTTTTTCAACATATGAAATTTAATGGCAAATTGGTTTCCATACAACACCAGTGCTCATCCCAAAAGGTGCCCTCCTCAATACCCATCACCCACCCTCCCCTCCCTCCCACCCCCCATCAACCCTCAGTTTGTTCTCAGTTTTTAAGAAGTCTCGGTAATTTTAAAACAAAAATTTGATGCCATACTAGTCTGTTTTATTTAAATGAAACCTCTTATTCCCTAGCTAGGTAATGAGAAGGGAGACATAGTAACAAATGTTATGGATTGTGATAAGAGGTATGGATGTGATACTGGAAGGACACAGACATGGCTGTCCTGTCCTGTAAGATGTTCCCTTAAATCCTTCCGTGTAAAGATACAGTATTATTAGAGAAATAATGGCTGATTTACTAAGATACTTTGCTTTTTATATCCATCAGCTCTTGTTTATAGTTTAGTTGGTGTAGTTTCCATGCAGTGATAAGGTCTTTTTTCCCCAAGAAAGCCATTGTGACCTATAGAGTAGAGTTCCTTGCCTTTCACAGTCGATGCTATCAGCAGGCCTGGGCGTTTACAGTCACTTATTAGATTTGGCTGACCAGAGAGTTTGCAGAGATTGAAAGATTATTCTATGATTATCTTTTGGTTGTATTACTTTTGATGGCGTCATATCCATTCTAGTTCCTGTGAATCAGTGGTGTGCTCTGGGCCTGCTGTTTAGTTGATTTTCTTTTTCATTTATACTTAAGTCTACAATATTAAGACATTAACATTGAGCTTCACTTCCCATCATCACGGGAAGGACCTGAGCTGCCCAGTAAGTTAGCCACTTCCCACATGTGGCCATTTAAATTTAAATTAGTTAAAATTAAATAACAGTAAAAGTTCAGTTTCTCAGTTATGCATTTCAAGTGCGCAATAACCACAGGTATCTAGTAGCTACTGTATTGAACCAGTTCAGGTGTAGAAGAACATTTCCATTGTCAAAAAGTTCTGTTAGACAACACGGGTCTAAAGTGTTATTCCTCATCCACACAGTGCAAACCTTTCTGAAAGCCCCTCAGCATAGTATTAGTAAATGGCCGTGGCCCCCCAGTTGCATTCATTGCAGAAGAGGATATGCAACAGATAATGGGATTTTTCCTGGCTGGAGTTAGGTGTGCAAGTGGGTTAGATGTAGCCATGATTTTATTAATAGATGAACAAATTTTATTAATAGAATAATGCAGTCAGAAGATACAGGTTGAGATCCAGGTCTGCTCCTTCCTTACTGGCAGTAGGGAGTTGGGCTAATCACTTGATGTCTTTGAACTTTGGCTTCTTCACTTGTAAAATAAGGATCTGTTTCATAAGGTTGTTGTGTCAAAAGCATTGGAAAGTAGTTTATAAACTGAAGTCTCTATAAGTATATGGTATGAATTTACATGTATCAGCAGTATTAATTTGCAGTAGTAATTTTTAAGTTCTGACATCCTGCCTGGAAGGCACTCTGAACTCATTGATAAAGAACTCGAGGGATGCCTGGGTGGTTCAGTCGGTTGAGCAACTGACCGGCTCAGGTCATGATCTCGAAGTTCTTGAGTTCGAGCCCCGCATTGGGCTCTGTGCTGATAGCTCAGAACCTGGAGCCTGCTTTGGATTCTGTGTCACCCTCTCTGCCGCTCTCCCCCTCATGCTCTGTCTCTCTGTCTCTGTCCCTGAAAAAATGAATGAATATTAAAAAAAAAAAAAAAAGAAAAGTTGAAAACCATACGAACAAGCCAACTTGTGCTTTAGAGATCAGAAAACTGTCCAGTGACATTATATGGTTAATTTATGGACTGTGTTAAAGATAAAATAATAAGGGTGCCCCTGCTTCTTAATAGTATATCTAAAAGTTCTAGCAACCATTTCACTTGTTTCTGGACCAGTATGTTGCTCGTTAAACATCACATGGAAAGAAAGATCACTTATAACAACGTTTTTTAATGTTCTCTGTACAGAAGTTTCTAGTATTTTTACCAGAATTCATGATCTTTCTGATCTCACTGGGAATTGGAACACAGCATTAGGGCATTATCCCTGTTACATAGTGTGGCAGACAGTTTGCAGTGGACCCTGGGCTGCTGGGGAGTGGGGTGGGTAGTATGTGGGGAGTTGTGCTTTGGATCAGTCTGACTTGGTCACTGATGATAAGAAACAATTGCAGAGGTTGCATTTGTGTCAGTTTCTTACCTTAGATTAGTAGAAATGAAGTCTATGAGGCAACCTTCTGTTAGTGAAGAATACAGACGTAATCTTCAGCAAGTGATACTGCTCCAAATCAGATGGCACCACCCAGATGGTAAATTTTACTTTGTTTATTCCAACCCTACACTCCACTGTCAGTAGGATGGTTATCTATGCATTCAGCACTGTACAAATTGTACAAGCCAATGAGCCTTCTGCCCAGAATCATAAAGTGAGAGGAAGCAAGAATGTTAGGAACCGAAAACATTTCATATATTTAAAGTTCAGCTTTTTGTTTTTATAGAATTTCACCCCAGTCTAATACTGAATTTTGACACTAACTGACATTTTATCCCTCAAAAGCCACTTCCTCCATGAACCTTTATTTCCTCCCCACACCCCACTCTCTATCCCCCACAAATGAGCTGCCCTTTCTCTGTTTTTTAGCACTTTGCTTATGTCTTAGTTATACGAGCCCTTTCTTCCTCCCTCCTTTCCTTCCTTTGGTGATGGCAAGTTTTTGGAGTAGGCAGGGTGCCTGTGAGTTGTTACCTCAAGACTATAGTTTTTGAAGGACAAGGACAGTCGTGAGAGAAAGTAAAATTTGCTGTGCAGGCTCTGACGGCAGACAAAGGATTGGGGGTGGAAATTAGAAGGAGGATGGACTTTAATATATGGAGTATCTTCTTCCATCTTTCTGAAAATAAACGAAAATGCTTACGTGTTTGAGCTGAGGCTAGATTACTAGCAGGGATGATGTTACAGGGATTAAGATATATAGCAGAAGGAAGGCTTGATTAGCTCACTTTTTTGGTAAAATACTAGTTGGGAGAGAATTAGGATTATATTCATTAGGAACTTGAAGGCAAACCTAAGGGAAAAGTTGGGGGGCGGAGAGGGAGCCAGGACTCAGACCCAGGCCTTGCCCAGAGAGTGGAGGCTGATGGGCCTTTGGCTTTCTCTTCAGGCACTTGGAGGACCTTTTTCATTCACTGCCTCTAATCTTGAGGTTCATCCCAGCCATTTCTCAGGATCCTGGTGACCTTAAAGAGCAAGCTTCCTTTTTGTATTTGTCCTGGCTCTGGTGCCCATAGCCTATCCATGCTGTGGGATCACTCTTGTTGGGGAAATAGTATAACCTCGTGGTTTAAGAGTATGGATTCTGGAGTCCAGTCAGCCTAGGGTTGAATCTTGACTCTTCTGTGCAACTTTCACCAAATTAATTAAATTCTCTTTTGTGCTTCAGTTTCCTCATCTATAACTACAGAGGAATATGTGGGAGTAAAACTGTATTTCATCAAAACTCACACCATTGATTGTAAGAAGCACCATTGCTTTACGCTAAGCCATTTCTTACTCTAAGAAAAATATGCTGTCCTTTTAATTATGACACATCCCAGTTTCGGGGAGGTTAAAATAGCAAAAACCCTGTGAGTTAGGATTGTTGTGAGGAGTAATTTGGTGTTTTGCACTTACAGTAGTGTCTGATACAAAATAAGTGTTCCAGGTGTTAGTTAGCTGTTGTTTACTGTTGAACCTGTTCTATTTAGAGAAGTTAATTTAGTCATCGAGTCAGTGTGCTTAGAAGACACTGTAGACTACAATCCTTGCTCTGAGGGGCCTTACATTCTAGCTTTAGAGAAACTCACGGAAAGAGATCCTCATATGACTCAAAAGTAGGGATGTAATTCTTTGGGAGCAGAGTATAAGGAATAAGACTAACTTTGTCTGGAAGAGAGTCAGGAAAGGTTTCATAGAGGCTGTGGCATTTAATCAGGAAGCATAACAAAAGAGCTCACCAGAAAGAGGAGGGCATCAGACAAGGATGGTCCTTGCAGAGGGAATCGCATGTGTAAAGGCTTTTCGTTTATAATCAGCCTGGCTGAAAAATTGAGGGTGTGTGTGGGGGTGGTGGCTGCAGCAGATAAATCTCTAGAGGTAATCTTCTCCCCCAGATTGCGAAGCGTGTTGTATGCCAAGTTAGGGAGTCTGAACTTTACATTCTGTCCTGTAGGAAATGGGCGGATAACTGGAGGTTTTAAGCAGTGGGCTGATGTGAGCAGAATAACTTTCCTTTCCTTCTGTTTTGTTATTATACAGTTATGCCTTGTCGAAGCAGGAACTGCTCGTTTACACTCAGCTATGGAAGTGTGAAGGCTGCTTTTAAACCTTTCTTTGACACAGGTATCCCTTCTCTGACACAGTGAGGCTGTTGTGTGCTTTCTAAGGTTGTAGAATGATAATGTAATGAAGTCTTTTTTTTCATAATACTATTTAAGGGCAAACACTGTTTACCAAATTAGATGGCAGAACACTAGAGTGATGCATATAAACTTTTTATATTTTAAGTTTAAAAATGTAATAATTCCAAAACTGCAGAAAAATAATACAAGAATCAAAGACTGATTCTTTTTTTACCTCTTTTTTGCCTCTATTCACTTGACTTTTTAGCCTATTTTCTTTATTATTGAGCTCTTTTTCTTTTAACACTGATGAAAACTTTTAAAATTAATGTACTGTTTATATTCCAGTTTTTTTTCAATTGATCCAATAATGTTCTTCATAGGTTGTTGTTGGTTTTTTCCCCTTTTTCGGGAACAGGACCCAGTCTTGAATCAGGTATTGCATTTCGTTCTCTCTCTTTAGCCTCTAATCTGGGATATTTCCAAAGACTATCTTTTATGACAATTGACATTTTTAAAGAATTGAATTTTCCCTCTTTTTCTAATAGGAGGTTCCTTATTTGGTTTTCTCATGATTAGATTCAGGTGACGTATTCTCTGCCAGAATGCTACATAAGTAATGTGTTCTTCTCAAGGTATCAAATCTGGAGGCACATGAAATCCATCTGCCCCTCATTGGGGTGTTAATTGTGATCATTACTTGGTCAAAATGTTTTCCACTTTCTTCACTATATAGTTAATTTCCCCTTAGAATTAGCATTCTATGGGGAGATACTTTAAGACTATGAAAATGTCCTGCTGTTTATCAAAATTTCTCCTAGACTTGGCATCTACAGGTGATTCATGCTTGAACTAATGTTTACTTTAGTAGCTGCAAAATGCTTAAATCATCTATATATTTTTTAAGTTTGGTGTTTTTTTTTTAAATAAAAATTCTAATGCATATGCTTCTAGTAGTAATCAAAGAGCTATTTTAATAAAATTCTTAAATTGTTAAACATCATATATTTACAGTGATTCTTTCTGAGTTAATAAAAATGGGATTTTGAGGGAGGGTGCCTGGGTGGCTCAGTTGGTAAAGTGACTCTTGACTTCGGCTCAGGTTATGATTTCACGATTCTTGAGATCCAGCCCCACTCTGAGAGCTGAGCCTGCTTGGGATTCATGCTCTCCCTCTCTCTCTGCCCTTTCCCTGCACACACACTCTCTTTCTCTCAAAGATAAGTAAATAAACCTAAAAAAGAATGAGATTTGGGGGCACTTGGCTGGGTCAGTCGGTAGAGCATGTGTCTCTTGATCCTTGGCGTCATGAGTTCAAGGCCTACATTGGGCCTACAGCTTAATTTAAAAAAAAAATGGGGGGCGGATTTTATTGTCCATCCCACTTCTGCCCTTTTGAGAATTCCTTTCCAGCT
Organism: Prionailurus bengalensis; assembly: GCF_016509475.1. Taxonomy (NCBI): domain Eukaryota; kingdom Metazoa; phylum Chordata; class Mammalia; order Carnivora; family Felidae; genus Prionailurus; species Prionailurus bengalensis. Next base: position 129,832,277 of record NC_057343.1, read on the forward strand.
ACTGACGATGGCCTCCTTGGTTCCTTTGTACCTTGATGATGGCTCCTAGATAGGTTAGGTATGAGCTTAGTAGATTTAATATTATCATTGAAGGGGACTGGGACCACAGGAGACATTGCATTTATAATGGTCAGTATCTAAGAGAACTCTAGTTTATATAGGACTTTCTTAATCTTTTAATTTATTAGTCCTCTAATCATTTTCTTGAGTGAACCACCATTTTGGTGATTCCCTTGGGCTTTTTTATTTTCAAAATTAACAGGGGTGCCAGAAATATATGAAGGGATGGAAAACATAGTCCCATTTCATTAAATATCTTCATACTGTGTAACCTCTTTTGGTTTTTGCTTTAAAAAAATTTTTTTTTTTTAATTTTAAAATGGGCTTCACATGTATGCTTTCTGCGTGGCTTTGTGCTTCTTAATCACTGTGGCCTGTGTCACTCACTTTGGCTGTGTTACTCTCTGTTATAAGGCAGGGAAGAGGAAATACTTTGAGTGATTTACTGCAGGTCCATTGCTACTACTGTACAACCAATTGTTAGTAATTTAGAGAAAACGCTACTTCATTTCTTGGGTTTGTTACATCTTTATTATTTTACATTTTGAGATGGCAGGGAAACCAACTTCAGGTAAAAACACCCCCTGTTTGTGGCTAGAGGGACAGTCAGATGTTGCCACTCATTTGAGGTTCAGCTTCTGAGACATTTATTAAGAGTGCCTACTTTGCAGGAAGCACTGCTCATGCAAGGGGGGGGGGGTTGTTCTAGAGAGTGATGATGTGCTTCTTGCCTTGATCAGGTGGCATGATTATCTTTTTCTTTTTTGTTTTGTTTTTAAACTGGGCAGATAATTCCTTTCTTTGCTGGATGGTTTATTTTATTTTCTTTCATCATGATAAGTGTATTCTTTAAAATCCATCCCCTGTTTCACCTATCCCTCCCCAGCTCCCCTCTAGTAATTATCAGTTTGTTCTCTGTAGTTAAGTCTGTTTCTTAGTTTGTCTCTTTCTCTTTACTCGTTTGTTTTGTTTCTTAAATTCCATATGAGTAAGATCATATGGTATTTGTCTTTCTCTAACCGACTTATTTAACTTAGCATTATACTCTTTAGTTCTGTCCATGTTGTTGCAAATGGCAAGATTTCATTCTTTCTTATGGGTGACTAATATTCCATGATATATACACATACATGTGCATGACACACATATACATATATGACACATGCATACATGTGTGTGTTGTGTGTGTGTGTGTCTTCTTTATCCATTCATCTATTGGTAGACACTTGGGCTGCTTCCATAGTTTGTTATTTTAAATAATGTTGCATAAACATGGGGTATCTTGCTTTTTAATTGAAATTTATTTAAAAAAGCAATCTAGAAATAAATAGTTCAACTAATAAGCTGATTTTAATTGGAAACGTGTACATTGACATGGTTAATTATTAATATATATCAGAGTGGATTTGCTTCACATGACTGTGTTGTAGTAATTTTTATGTGGGGATTTAATGGAGGAAAATTTTAGATTTCTTTTTTTTTTTTTAATTTTTTTTTTCAACGTTTATTTATTTTTGGGACAGAGAGAGGTAGAGCATGAACGGGGGAGGGGCAGAGAGAGAGGGAGACACAGAATCGGAAACAGGCTCCAGGCTCTGAGCCATCAGCCCAGAGCCTGATGCGGGGCTCGAACTCCCGGACCGCGAGATCCGGACCGCGAGATCGTGACCTGGCTGAAGTCGGACGCTTAACCGACTGCGCCACCCAGGCGCCCCTAGATTTCTTGATATAGTAAATGACAATGTATATAAAGTGGATGAAGTAGAAAATGTAAAGATGAAGATGGGGGGGGGGTCACAATCCGAAGCCTTCAGTTTTCCCACAGAATAGAGTCACAGTTTTGGCGTAGCATATAAAGTTAGTCTGAGCATAGGGGAATGCAGTGCTCCTACCTGTGCTTTAGATTGATAGTCTACATTGGAGTGGCAGGATGGCGGAAGCAGGCAGGGAGAGCTCATCCGTTGAGGTCAGAGGCAAAGCCTGATTTAGAGAAGGGCTTTGGGAATGAAGGTGAAGCAATCGATGCAAGAGAGAATGTAGAGGAAGGCGTTTGCAAGATCCACTGTGGCCAACATGAATGAAATTAAGGAGTCTGACATGGCCTGGAAAGTGGTACTGGTTTTGGCAGGAGATGAATAAAGTACAGGTGGATATAAATATATATTGTATATATGGAGATAGCTCAGAACACTTGGGTAGGAAGGACTGGTCATCAGAAGAAAACAGAGATGAAGATACAGATTTGGGAGCTTGCTAGACTGAGTGTATGTATATCTGTTGTGTGTGTATGTATTTTGTATGTTGTATAGTTTGTAGTAGAAAGTGTGGGAATGGATGTTGTTGTTCATAAAAAGGAAGCCTTATCTCTGGTAAGGCTGAGAACAATCCCAGGAGAGGTCCGCTCCATTGCTCAGCTCCTGTGGGTACCAGTTTGCATTGTCATTTGTGTGATTGGCAGCCCTACGATTTGTGCAGTGGGGCAGATATATATATGAAAGGCAGATCTTAAGTTTGAGTCTCCTACTTAGGATCATTTAGATCCATGAATGCTAAGTGAAAGGTACTGAGAAAGGGGTGTTTTGACAGGTTGATGGAGAAGGATGCCAGTGTGGTATTGCAGAAGCCAGGTTAGAAGGTTTTATGGAGTAGTGTCAGACGTTGTGGAGATGTCAGAGCAAATGAGGCCTGAAAGAAGACCTTTGTGCTTTACATTTATGAGATTATTATTAATTATCTCTAAAGGATATCCCTGTCCATGGGATGTTTGGAATGGAACACAGATTGCAAGGGGTTAAGCAGGTGAGAAGAGGAGACGTTGGAAGTGACTTGAGGCAACATCATCATTGTGACATGATTTTATGAACTATATATAATATTATAGGGTATTTCTTGGTGAGGTAATTATTTAAAAATAAATTTGCATTTTAGAGATTATTTTGAATTGTTATAGTAATGTTTTATAATTTTCCTCTTATTTTATAAATTTTCTCAAAATTTTCTTACAATACTTTGGGAATTAGTAAGATTCTCAAATTTTATTTCCCATATTGTTCATATTATCTCATATTAATTTGTACTAATTTAAAATGTTACATTTCCTATAATATTCAGGAAGCTCGTTTGTGGTATTCTCAGTATACATACCGCCTGTAGAAAATGAGTTATAGTAAGAATGAATCAGCTTTGTAAGGCTGTACAGTGAATTTCAGACTTTACATCCCTTGTTCTTTCTAGTGGACCCAAAGTACTTTCTTCTCTTCTTTTTTCTTTTTTTTTTTAAATGTTATTTTTCACAGAGATAGAGACAGAGCATGAGCAGGGGAGGGGCAGAGAGAGAGGGAGACACAGAATCTGAAGCAGACTCCAGACTCTGAGCTGTTAGCCCAGAGCCCGATGTGGGGCTCGAACCCATGAACTGCGAGATCATGGCTTGAGCCGAAGTCAACACACTTAACTGACTGAGCCACTCAGGCGCCCGCTCCCCACCCCCGCCCCACGTATTTTCTGTTGAATATTTATTTTGAAAGAGAGACAGAGTGTGAGCGAGGGAGGGGCAGAGAGAGAATCTCAAACAGGCTCCATGTGTCTCCAGCGCAGAGCCCGACGTGGGGCACGATCTCACAAACCGTGAGATCATGACCTGAGCTGAAATCGAGTTGGATACTCCACCGACTGAGCCATTGAGGCTCAGTATTTTCTGATCTTGAATGCCTATGTATGTAGTAGAAGTTGTAGTTAGTAATGATAGCTTACATTTCACATATGTAGGAACATAGATCTGTGTTGGGAAAATAATATAGGAACTTCATGTTTTGAAAAAGTTGTTGTGTATGAACCAAGACTACTAAGTTAGTTTATCTTGTACAGTCATTGCTAGTGTTGGGGCAGGAGGGTTAAGATGGAAGAACCTTTTGATATGGCGGAAAGTCATTTTACAATAATTAAATAGTGACTTCCCTCCCCATCCCCCACCTGAATTATGTAAACATTTGACCATTTCAGCTACTTTCTTAATTCTTTTCTTAAAGAATGAGACTTAATTAAGAGATACCTTGTGTTGACGTGGACATAAAATCGGTGCTCAGTTTGCCTGGGGAAAGTTTTGGGTTTCCTTTTTCTGTTTTTGTTACTGGTTTTTAGTCTGTTTTGGGACTTGGCTAAAACTGCAGTGGGTTTTTCTTTCCTTTTTTTGTGAACTGCATTAGCCATTCACGGAACAGAAGCAAATAGCCATTTTTAAAATTCATGTCTTCAAATGTTAATTTGATGCTTTGAGGCATAAATGACCTTTCTAGCCAGCCCAGACTTGTCAAACAAAGGAATGATAGGAACAAGCTGCTGTTTGTTCTAATACAACAGGCTGTTTTTCACAGAGAATTTCAAAACAATTTTGCTTCCCTCCTCTCTAAAACATGAAACTTCAGCCTGTGCTAGGTTTGAATTGAGAAGGAATTGTATATACACAAGTGGTTAAATGGAATCCCAACCACCTGTGCAAAACAAACCATAGGCTTCAGTTTATAGAATCTATAGATGTGTGTAGGAAGTACACGCCTGGCTTCTCAGCCCAGTGTTGGGCCCAAATGTAGTTGAGTCACTGGGTTGGAAGAGAGAAAGGAAGACCAAAAACAGTACATGAGCAGAGTGAGGCATTGCACGTAGCTTTTCTATTATTCTTGTTGCAAATTAATTGCAATGAGTGAAATGAACTGAGGGAGTGTTGTGGAATGACTGCTGGACTTGGCACCTAAGGACTTCGGTTTTCACCACAGCTGGTTAAGTAGCCTTGGCCCTGATGTGTCATCTAACCTTCTTGAGTTTCGTTATCTGTCAGATGGAAATAATACTGCTTGTTCTAGTCCATTGACAACTCTGTAAGGATGTTTGTTGAGAGGCACCTACGACATGGATGTAGAAGTGTAAACCCTGTTGTACATGTGTGTCAATAATGATGATGTTAACGTCTCCCTTGTTTGTTCTAGATGTTGTCCACAGATACCAACTTTTCTTTTCCTGGTTATGTAAGGAAGTAAATAAAAATTCTGAGTTTCAGTTTTTCATTGGGTTCTCATGTTCTAAAATAAATGACCCGTAATCAGGAAGCCAACAAAGTAAAAAATAGTCCACCTATAAATACAGATCAACCCTTCTATACACTTATCCCCAAATAGTTTAATATCCAGTTATTTCCTTTGAAAGTTTAATATTCCACGTAGAAGAGTGAAACATGTGCTTTATTTTGGTGGATTGTTTGTTTGGTTTTTCTTCTTAGGTGTCTTGAAAAGGCATTAAAGAAGGAAACAGTTCATTTTTTGTCAAAACATTTTTTGTCATTAACCCAAATAAGCTTAAAAGAGTCACCATTATGTTCTGAAATTTTGTTTTTCTTAAGTTTAAATTGGTAGTACTGTGACAACAGACGAATTCTATTAGGTACATTTGTCTTATTGCCTTTCATTCCTGTCTAAGCAAGGCATAGAACATTTCCGCATTGATTTATATTTGGGGATTATGTTTGATTTTTAGGAGTGAGGGAATCATTTAGAAGTTTGATAGTTGTAAAAGACTTTCTATTTATAGGCGTACAATGTGGCATGTAGTTATACTATAGTAGAAAGGTGAACATAAGGATGTGTGTAAGAGCTAAGGAATTACTTTTGACCAAACATGGGATTGGTTTGTAGACCTAGTTTAACTATTTATTTATGGAGGAGAGGTTGGGAGGGAGAAGAAAGTAAAAAGGAAGGAAAAGGTTTATGAAAGCAAATTCTTATAAATTTCATAAGATTCTTTAAGCTTTTACTACAGGAAACAAATACAAGTCAGATTTTATAATAATTCATGAGCTGTTATATTTTATGAAAATGCTGGCTTTTAAAATAATCTTAACTTGGATTTAGTAAATGGTATTTTCCCTTTACATAATTCTTTTTCTAATATTTCAGTATTTCGTTGGAGCAATTTTATGAAAAGACCCTTGTTCTGGAAACCAAAAGATAATCATGTTCTGGACATTGTCTAGCTACTAACTAGTCATGTGACCTTGCGTAATTCACTTGAGTTCTGTGGACCTTTTGTCATTTGATAAATGATAGAAAATATAAGTAATTAAGATGTCTCAAATACCACTTAAAATCTTACTATTTTTGTTCTTGGGGAATGTTATTAAAATCAGTAATAGAACTTAATTTTAGATATAAATTCAAAATACTGTATTTGTTTTTTCCTTGAAGAGTTTTCATGTAGCCAAATGATTTAAAGCTTTTGACCACAGCTGCTACAGAAATGTGTGCACAGCTACTGTTTTGGTAAACACAGACTAGTAACCAGATGGTAGTAATACTTTAAAAAGTTAGGCTATATGGTCTGGGAACCATCCAAATGAAATTTTCAGTGTTTTGCCTAGGTACATTGGATTTAGTACACACTAAATGAGTTTCAGTGTGTTTTATTACTGCAGTGGCTAGAAAGAACAAATAGAGTATTATGTGGAATACAAATAATGCTTATTAAGCTTGCAGTTGATTCCTTCTGATAGATGTTCCAAATTGCTGTCAGACTATATTTACTTACTCATAAACAGATGTGCTTTTGCTTTAAATCAGGATAACTATTGCAAACCTAGTTATGCATATTTTAAACAACTGTTAAGGATTACATGTTAAAATCATTGTTGATTAAATAAGAGGCTGATTTATTATGTTTTCTCAGGTTGTTGGTTTGTGGTGGTTTTAGATCACAAAGAACTTAATTTTGTTTTTGAAATGCTGATTAAAGATGGGATTAAAGATCAACTAAAATTTACTTTCTGGTGTCTAACCTGTAATGTATATCTAAGATGAACAATTACTTACATATTAAAAAAAAAAACTTTAGTCACGATTTAATTATCACCAGATGAGATGTTGGTAGGAATTTAGACATCACCTGACAAGTGTTTGAACTAAACAATACAGTGGTGGTAATTTTAGTCTTAAAATTTTGCAGGTTTGATACAGTGTTGGAGAATATTTTCTCCAGGTTTAGTTTTTCTTCCATACGTGTATGTTGTTGTTAGGGTTTATTTGTTAAAATCTTTGCTAGGTGGGTGCCATACTATTCATTAAATATATAAAGCTTCTGTAGCCTCATATTGTGACATTAATCAGATTGTGAACTAGCTTATTCATGGAAGTCTTGGTCACCATCAGCTCTTTTCTGGTTTGATGATAGGTTCGGTCTAGTTCCGTGGGTTCGTATGATAGTTCCTACTAATTTCAGATTGCTTATGTCTAGCATTCATGTCCACATGCATTCACAACAAATATTTATTGAGTCATCATTATCAAATATTAGACATTATGCTGGGACACATGGGTGACCCTAGTTTTCTGGAGCATAACTTCTAGAGGGAGGATCGATGTTAAATATATAACAGATGTAAAATTGTAGTTGTGAGTAAGTGCCTGAAAGTAGAAGTACCTTAATGGCTTCTGCTCCTCAGAAATAGAACTAGTTTTTTTTTGATGATACTATAAAAACAGTGTAACTGGCTTGTCTTCCCAGGTTATAATGATTTCCAACCTGAAATATTCTTAATGGTTTTAATCAAAAATATTTATCAGCCTGCATTCATTTCTACTGCCCATCATCTAAGTTGTGTTTTGCCAGTTGACCAGAAACTGTTCTTGGATCTTGCCCTGCCTCCCTCCTCTAGCGGAGAGCAGAAGAAGGCTAAAGGAGTATGAACATCTGCTTCAGATTGCACACACTGCTAACTACATTAGCTGCTGGAAAGTTATACTAAAACAAAGCAAAAAAGACACTGCAACATAAGGGAAGGGAAGTAGAGGCTCTACGGTTGCTTCAACAGCCACACACCTGCTTGGGAGCTTCTGAAAGACATGTGGGGTGAATGGTAATGGACATGCACTGATAGATTTATTGTTTGAACTTGTGGCATCTAAACTTATACATCTGAGAGAAATATCTATTAATCTTTTAAAGTTTATGACCAGATTTTTAGGCCTCATGTTTTGGACTTTGGGTAAAAACAGATGGTACAATGCCAGTCATTCACTGTGGGCACCTCACATGGCCACTGTATTTTCATCATACCAACATACAAAACCAAACTACATACAAAACCAAAATCTGCTAATTGCCTTCTGTAACCGAATGCAGTATTTGTTAACCAATGTGGATGATTGATAAAGCTAGAGTGACCTTATTTATTCATCTAAGCATGTCCTGTTAGAGCAATACTAACTGGTAAAGCGGTCCAGATGATTGTGCCAATGTGGCACTTTTATTAATTTTGTTAACACCTACATTAATTCTTTATCGTACATCTAGTATTACATAGATTTGACTAGTATAATACTGGCATTTAGGGTACTTCTTAAAATACTGAATATTCTCAGCTTCCTGCTCAATATGAAGGTTAATGAACAAAACCAATTATAATCTATAGGATGAGGACTATAGAGTTTAAAGCTAACCCCTCCACATCCCATTCAGAGGCTTATTCAGTGACACGTGGTACAACAATTTATAGGAAAAAAACCCTGTATGTTTAACACGGAGTGAGTTGCTGATAAGAGAGAGACTTGCTAGAAATATGACTTTGAACATCAGCCTTTCCAGAAAAACAACAGTTCAAATATTCTGGGTTTACTAATAGCTGTTAAAAACTTAACACCTCTCCCCCAAGACCCTCCTCCCCTATGGCAACCTAATGTAAAATCGTATCCTGGGAGCCTAGAATTCAAAGTAAATTGTTAGTAATTACAGGCCAGAAACTTGTCATGCTTGATTACATTTCTCTGAGTCATGATTGTTCAGTATTCTGTATGCTGCTAGTTTGGACCTTCTGTTAGAGACAGCACCAGGGAGGAGACCTGATAAAAGAATCCCGTATTTTTTAAGGGGAATAATTTAAAATAATGCTACTTAAGAGTACCTCATATCAGAACAAACAGGCAATGAACAGCATATAATTCTGCACATTATGCAGAGACATTAAATATACATATTAGTAAGGTAGCAGATGCTTTGGTTCTGAAATTGACATGTAAAATAGCAGTCTTTCTCTGCAGGGCTCTGCTCTAGCCAGCGCTCCTTCACATGTAATGAATAGCTAATTTCAGTCCTATGGTCCATAGGAGACTGACGGGGAACTGGGAAGAGGAAAGCATTCCAGTTCTAAGAACAGCAGGATGTGCTGAGATGTGCTTTTTAATGGAGAAACATTTTAGAACTCTTGGGGGTAAACTCATAAAGAGGGTTGTGCATGTGTTTTTTGTATTTAAATTAAGGAATTATTAATACAGTTAGACAATCAGGAGTCTGGCAGCTATATTGCAGGAGGGAAAATCAGAATTTGGTGACTGAACTAAGCTCAGAAATACCTTGCACTTTTGATAAATTACATACTAAAACTATGCTGGGTCTAAATGGAGCCATTTATTAGAAATAAGCATCTGTGGGGCGCCTGGGTGGCGCAGTCGGTTAAGCGTCCGACTTCAGCCAGGTCACGATCTCGCGGTCCGTGAGTTCGAGCCCCGCGTCAGGCTCTGGGCTGATGGCTCGGAGCCTGGAGCCTGTTTCCGATTCTGTGTCTCCCTCTCTCTTTGCCCCTCCCCCGCTCATGCTCTGTCTCTCTCTGTCCCAAAAATAAATAAACGTTGAAAAAAAAAATTTAAAAAAAAAAAAAAAAAAAAAAAAAAAAAGAAATAAGCATCTGAAAATGTATTTAACTTGTTGAAATTTGGGATTAGTTTGTATATAAGAAAAGTGAAATGGCTTTTATTCTTCGGCCTCAAGGAGATTTCCTTGCCATGTGAGATCTCCCTGTGTCCATAATTCATTCATACATATATCCTTCCAGTGTTTGTTGAGCATCTGCTGTGTACCATGATGTTGTGGGAGCCCAAAAATGAATAAAATCAGTCTCCACCCTCAGGCAGTTGATAGTCTGGTGAAAAGGTAGACTTATAAATGCTGTAACTGAAATGAAAGTAAGGATTTTATGTGTGGAGACTAGAGTTTTTAAGCTAAAAGACTGCTTTTTTTTTTTTACTGTGAAGTATAAAATGAATATTGAATAGTACATAAGACATATGCCTACAGTTGAACAGATACTTATGGAATTCCATTTTATGTATTCTTTGTGTTTGCTTTCATTCAGCATTATGTGATTCATCTGTGTGGTTGCTTGTAGCATGTTCATTGCTGTATAGTAATCTATTTTATATATCTGCACTACTTTGGATTGCTTTCAGTTTTGGGGTATCAACAAGATTGTCAAGAGCATTCTTGACTATCTTGGTGGGTGTGTACACACACTTCTCTAGTGTAAATATACCTTGCAATGGAAATGTTGAGTCATAGAGTCATAGAGTGTTTCAACCCCACTAGATAAGGACATACTATTATTTCTAAATGATTTGTTCCAGAATAAAAAGACTTTTGAAGGATATTTGATATTGGTGCGTTTTTGGGTTTTTTTTTAACGTTGATTTATTTTTGAGAGAAACTGTGAGGAGGGAAGGGGCAGAGACAGAAGGAGACACTGAATTTGAAGTAGGCTCCAGGCTCTGAGCTGTCAGCACAGAGCCTGTTGCGGGGCTCAAACTCACGAACTGTGAGTTCCATGACCTGAGCCAGTCCATTGCTCAACCAACTGAGCTACCCAGGTGCCCCAGATATTGGTGTGTTTTTTTTTTTAATTGTTTTTTTCAACGTTTATTTATTTTTTGGGGGGGGGACAGAGAGAGACAGAGCATGAACGGGGGAGGGGCAGAGAGAGAGGGAGACACAGAATCGGAAACAGGCTCCAGGCTCTGAGCCATCAGCCCAGAGCCCGACGCGGGACTCGAACTCACGGACCGCGAGATCGTGACCTGGCTGAAGTCGGACACTTAACCGACTGCGCCACCCAGGCGCCCCTTTGTTTTAGTTTTAAATTATGGTGAGGCTCTGCTTTTACAATCTGTATTCATACTGAAAATCAAGATCAAAGAAGCTTTTGACCTTCTGGTCCACAGGTATGAAGACTTTTTAAATACTGACTGCTTTTTAAAAAAACCGTTTCCCCCAGGTTTCTCTGAGACCTGAATTTACAGGGTACTTAGAGTTTGTTTTTGCTACCCAGTATAGCAAAACATGTCTGAGCATGAATATTTGGGATGTTCAGACCCAAAGCTATGTTGGTTGGTGAATAGGAAATTTTGTTTTATTCAGTTCAATTCAGTGAACATTTAGTGCGTGTCAGCCGTGTGCCTGGTCCTGGTAGGTACTGGGGACACAAAGATGAATAAAACAGTTTATAGTCCACTGGGACAGACAGGCATATAAACAATTCACCATAGTGTTGTGTGTGCTAAGAGCTGTAATAACAATGTGTAGAGAGTACTTTGGTGGATAGAGGACAGAACAAATACTTTACTGTGTGATATATAGGTGGTGAAGTTTTACATAGTAATGATCTTTCACTGTGTGGATGACCAGATTTGAAATAGGTCATACAGGTGATGAGGATTTCCAGAAGGAGAAGCAGCATATTTAGCTGAAGAAATTGAATGAACTAATGAGTTTTTGTTGTTCATCTAGATTGTGAATAATCTACATGAGATTATATTATGTGTAAAAGTTAAAATTTCATGGCAATTTAGGCAGTGGTTCCAAGTTTGAAATTGTTAGCCTTTCCTTTTTTTTTTTTTTAACTCACTAAAATACACATACTCATAACATTTTTTTCTCTCAGCCAGAATTCAGTAGTCAGGCAGACTCACCTTCAACTCCTCCTGGATGTAAAGATAACTTCAGGGGTAGATTCTAGTCAGTCCACCTTTCATCATTCAAGAGATATTTTTTGATTCCAAATCATCTGGATTCAGGAGAGTATAAAGAAGGCTTAATAAACTTAGTCCTAGCTGTATAGGGTGGTGATTTTTAATTAAAATTTAATTGAAATAGTGGTGGACATAACCTTAAAAATTACCCGGTTTACCTCACATTTTATATGTAGGACACTAAGGCCTAATTAATTGGTTAAGGGTCTTGTCCAAAGCTACACAGCCCAGCTGCAGGATGGGATTGGCTGAGGAGATGGTGCTGTGCAGAGCCTCTGACTACACAGGCCCTGGCTCTGCCGTAGTTTCTGTATGCCTGCTTTTGGTCACAGATCAGCCTCTTATTTACTGCTGTTATGGTGTAGAAAACTTAGCTGACGCAGCTAGATTTGAAACAGTATGGTATAAATAAGAAAGCCTATGTGACCATAAAAAGATTTAGCTGGTGGAAGAGAGATGCTAGAGCTGCTGGTGGGCAGTCTGAAAGGAACTGTTCAAGGAGTTTGCAACCTCAGAAAGGCATACAGGCCTTATCTGATACATTTGGAGACAATAAAGTAAAAACATTGAACCAGGAAGTATATGGGAGCATGGTGAGAAGATTTATTTGTCATGTGGAAGTCCAAATGAGCATATTTTAGAAGTAAGAGTAGCTGGCAGTGAAAGTTGAATGAAACTAGACTAACCTTGACTAGGGTGTTCTCTCTGACATTGAAGTATTCTGAGAAAATCATGGTGCCGGTGGGAGTAGAGAGTATTAGGTGAATACGGGATAGTTTGACATTGTGGTCCTTGAAATGCCATTTACAAAGGGAATATGCTAGGAAACCTCACAAAATGGTAAAACTGTCACCCTGGCTGTCCTTGTAACCAGAAGCATCTTTTCCCCCTTTGAATCCCTGCGACCATTCTGTAAGATTTCTTTTTGGCACTTACATTTAAGAATGGTGATTCCTGGTTAAGTGTTCTCTGTAATCCTAGGTTTGTGCTCATAATACAGTAGAACAATAATTGAGGATAGCACCTTTACTCATAGGATATATCACTGTTTATTTTCAGTCACATTGGTTTCCCATTCTGAGTCACCCAAAATGAGTTTTATAAGAGAAAACTCTTTTTGTTTGAGTTGCAGGCCCGGTATTTAGCATGGACTTTTCTTCAGTGTTTAATATTACTAACAGGCATGTCACAAAGTGTTCCTGGTTAGGGTTATACAACTTTTTAAGGAATTGTTATTACTTTCTCATTTACTTTCTTGAATTTCCAGAGTTTTAATACTTTTTTATTTGATTGTTTTTAATAGCCTAGGTTTGAAAAAGGCCATATATACTATCTCACGACTCTCTTCTGGTTAAATTATTCCAGTCTGCTTCTAAAAAGGTGTTAAGTAGTGGTGCCAGTGGTGGTGGTAGTAGCAGTAGCAATAGTCGCACTAGTAGTAGTTTATACTGGCATTTTGTTGTCATAGTTCCAAGAGTCACATTCCCAGCATAGTTGGGATGAGTAGTGATGCTGAATGTACAAAGCGTCGTGGGGACCCGCTCAATCCCGTTCATACTCCTTGTCTCTCTGCTTGTAAGTATAGCTATTTTAGGACAGGAACAGATGTGAAGCAGATGGGAGGGCAGTCTCAGTGAAACACCTGTCCCCGGATTGACCTCTAGGTGTGATTCAGGCAGTAACTAAAAAGGAGGCTTGACTGGAAGTTTGAATTCTCAACGTACCTCACTGCCAGCTTAACCAGAAAGGCAGAGATGGGCTGGGGTGCTGAACAGTTTGGACTGACTCTGCTAACTACGTAAGTGGAGTGAAAGAACATCCTCCTTTTCAGAAACATTTCCAAACTGATAGACCACTGCTGCTTCTTAGAAGCTCTGAACCTAGTAGCAACCCGTAAGCCTCTTGTCTTCTGACATCCTCAGCTTCTTTTTGGTCTCCTTTCTTTCTGCTACTCTTCTTGGATTATCTTTTCCACTTACTTTTCCCCTTCCAATAATTTGGTAGTATCAGGTGGCAGGAAGAATGGTGATTTGTTCAAAATCTTCTCTGCTCCATCTATGAAATGGGTATTGCTGAAGGCAGTGGAAATGGATGGCTGTAGATGATTTGATCAGCCTTCGCATTCTGCCAGGAAGGGAAAGGAGTGGGAACAAATGGGGATGCCTTTCCAGACATATGTAAGTACTCTCACTTGAGATTATTTCTCATTTGGATGATTTATTAAAAAAATAAGTAATTGGTATCTCAAATAAAGGTTGCCGCTATATAAAGTATGCCTTCTACTGAATTGCCACCTTTAACACATTTTCCCTAAAGTGGGTTAATAAAACCCTCTGTCACTTACAGGCTACTGTTGGAGATTTTTATCACTTCCTGGTTATACTTCTGTGAACTATGAATGCTTGACATAATCAGTTAATTATTATCATTGTTACGAAATATTTACAGGACTCCACAGTAGTGAATAGTATAGAAAGCAAATGGTACCTTTACCTCCTGAGCTGGGAAAAATGATTCATGAAGGTGAAGCTTGGGACAGGGATAAGCCAGCACTCAAGGGAGAAGAAATAAATGAGCGCAGAGAGAAGGAACCCCAGGAACATTTGCCATTGGTCATTTTGGGAACACTTAAGTAATCAAGTATATTTCTTAGAGCTATCTGTAATTTTACTTCATTCGATTGAGGCTTATTTATTTAAAGATAATGTGGTTCCAAGAAGTCTGTGTGTTCCAGAAGATGGTAGTTTGAAGCTTCTCTTACCTTAAAAGTGTGTCTGGACTCCTGAAGAGTGACAGGCTGGGTTGTTGTCATTGTGATCAGTAAAAACTGCTTTGATTTAGGAGTGACTTATTCTGAGTGTTAACTGCTTACAACTGCACAGAAGAGGCAGTGGTTTGCATTTTGGCTCCTGTTCAGCTAGGGAAACTTGAGATTCCTTAGTCTTTTCAGAAAGCCTGACTAGAAAGCTGGCATCATGGCAGGAATGTTTTAGTTGGATTCAGGAAGTCAGGGTAAGAGCAATTTAGATTGATAGACTGACTGACTGACTGACTGACTGACTGACTAACTAACTAACTATATATATATATATATATATATATATATATATATATATATTAACTCCTAATTGTGCCTTAAATTATAATCCTATTAAATACATTATTTAAAGTTTGTTCATATTTCAAGAGACTTGTAGGAAGTAGTAAAACCTTCTATAAGTTTGTTATTTTCTTATTTCTCTAGTGACCTTAATTTCTCAATTTTATAGTTTTTCAAAAGCAAAATCTCACAATGCAATAAAATTCCCCTATGAAAGGAAATGTGGTTTTTAAGCTTTGGTTACTTTTGTACTCCCTGGGTGTGTGCTCACAAAGCAGTACATCTGCTAAAATTGTACCCTCTGGGTGTTTAGGAGGTTTTTTTCTTTTGAACTCAGAATTTGACCTTAAAGCATAATTAAGTAAATAATTATTTTCATGTAGAATCAAGTATTTCTCACCGAGTAAGGGATTTAGTAAATTTAGACCGAACTAACTTACATTTAAAAAAATAGTTTAATATTGACCATAGGTAGCACTTTTTGATTATACTTTTGGTATCTTATAGCTCAGTCTTGTCATGATAGATTTTGGCCAATCCCCTCTTTGGGAAATACTATATTTAGGCGTGGGTATTCAGCCTAGGGCCACTTTAGTGTTATAAATTTAGAATAAGCCTACTGTTTTTATTATAATTGGCTGTGGAAATAATTAAAAAGTTAAAGGAAGTACGTTTATCTTGATTTTTTTAATGCTGTATTTTATACCCAGGTGTGATAGCTAACTTGTGGCATTTACTCTAGGAATCTACAAAAATATCCTAATATTTAATTTTGTGAGCATTTTATGAATCACTTGTGGCTTTTGGAAAATTGATGCATAAAATACTTCAAAATCTGAAGATATTTTAAAGTTTACTTACTCATTGAGGGGGAGAGAGAGAGAGTGTGTGCATTGTCATGAGTTAGGGAAGAGGAGAGAGAGAAGGGGAAAGAGAGAGAATCCCAAGCAGGCCCTGTCAGCGTGGAGCCTGATGTGAGGCTTGAACTCATGAATCGTGAGATCATGACCTGAGCCAGTGTAGTGTGTAGCATGTTGACTGGCTAATAATTCTGAATTGCATATTTGAGAGTTGGTAGGACAGAACTGAAGAGTTCTCATCCCAAGAAAAAGGAATTTGTAACTATGTATGGTTAAAATGTTAAGTGGGCTTATTGTGGTAAGTACCACAGTATTTATATGTAGTACTTACTTGTAGTACCTACAAACACCGAATCGGTATGTTGTATACCTACACCTGAAACTGATACAATATATGTCACTTATACCTCAATAAAAAAAGAAAAACTCAGATTTGATTGCAGTGCATTCATTTTTCACAGCTGTATTGTATTATACTATAGGAGTATGTCACAACTTAGTCTGTTGCTGATGGATATTTGGGTTGCCAGTTTTATAACAAAGTTGCTTTGAACATTATTTCGTGACTCTGACTTACAAATGGGCTCGTATTTCTTCAGAGTCTTCCTTCCTACCCTTTCTCTTGGCATGACAATCCTCTTAATCTTTAAATTGAAATACTAAGAATCTCTATATTAAAGTGGCCCAAACAATCTTTGTGGTTTAGATATTTGTGACCTGTTTGCCAGGGTCTCAGTAACCATACTAAGTAAACATACCAAGGTTTTTTTTTTTTTTTTTTGAAATAAGTTGAGATTTACAGAAAATTGTAAAGATAGCAGAGTTCCCATTTGCCACTTACTCAGTCTTCCTTAAAGTTAATATATAACCCTGCTATGTTAATCAGAACTAAGAAATTAACATTGGTACAGTACTATTAAAGTACAGACTTCATTCAGATTTTTCCAGCATTTCTACTAATGTCTTTTTCCTTTTTGAGTATCCATTCCAGGCTACCATAATGCTTTTAGTCATTGTGTTTCCTTCATCTCCTCTAATCTTTGACAGTTCATTGGTCTTTCCTTATCTTTTGAAGAGTATTGGGCAGGTAGTTTTGTAGAATATCCCTCAATTTGTGTTGTCTGAAGCTTTTCTCATGATGAGATAGAGGTTGTGCATTTTTCAAAAGGATAGCAGAGAAATAATAGTGTTATACACTTCTCATTGCATCACTTTAGATATCCCCCTGAACAGTGTGAGGAGTTGGGGGGATACGTTGATATCCCCCTGAACAATGTGACTTACTATTGGTTATGCCGACCTTTGTCACTTGCTTAAGATGATATCTGACTAGTTTGTCCACTCTAAAAAGCCACAGTTTTTTGTTTTGTTTCGTTTTGTTTTTGCTTTTCATTAGAAAGGAGTCACATAAAGTCCAGGCCACATTCAAGTGGAAGAGAGTTAAGCTTCACTGCCTGGAGGGAGGAGTATCAAAGATTTTGTGGATAGGCGCTAAAACCACCACAGTTACCTGTCTGGAGGGGAGCTACTTTGAGGCTATCCAAATACTTTGTTTCTTTTTAATGCTTTCCCCACTAATTTTACTATTGTCAGTGTATCTTGCACCAGATATTACTGGGGTTTTCTAATGATGGTTTTTATTTCTTTCAGTCTTTCAACATTATTAGTTGGAATTCTTCTAAAAGGAAGATGTGTGTCCTTTAATTAATTAATTAAATTAATTCAGTAATTTTTATCAGTATACTTACTTTTTGAGTTATGTAATACTATAAAGTTATTTTATTTTGTTGCTCAAATAGTCACAGCCTGGCTAAGTGGACTCTTTCAGGATGTGACAGTTCCCTCAAATTTTTTTTAAGCATTTCATTTCTGACACTATTAGTATTTTCTTCATCTCAGATGTAGAATAAGCTGTTTTCCCAAGAAGTTTTGGTTCCTTTTGTTGGAGAATGGTATTTAGAAACCAAGATCTGGGTGTGCCTCGTTTTCTTAAAACAAAGGTGTTTGTCTTAAAAATCATAGAGCTTTCTTATGTTAGACTTAATGTATGTTTATCTTAAAAATCATTTTTTTCCTGAGACAAAAGTGAGATTTATATGGTGACAGGTAGAAGAGTTAACTCTTATTACTATTGGCAGTAGTGATTAAAGCAATCAGACATTATACCACATATTTCTAGTAATGAATGAAAAATATCTTTAGAATTTACCTTTTTGAGCTCATGGCACTTTTAGGGAAAACTTGAAAAGTAATGTATTCAAATTGAGAACAAACAAGGACAAATGGTGGGCTTTTGAAGCTACCAGTCTAAATCCACCAATATCCCCAGACTGCAGCTTAAGCACTTAACACACAAAAGAAAACCTCAGGCCTGTATTCAGACGTCATTTACTCTTATTTATACACAGGTCTACAGACGATGGTTATCTAGTTTCCAAACTCCTAGAGGATGTAAACCAGCATTTTAGAAGAAGGATAGGGGATGTAAGTATTAAGTAAAATGTCAGCATGAGAAGGGGCAAGGGAGGAGAGAGAAAAAGAAGCAGACCAGGCTCTCAGCCAGCAGGGCAGTACCTTTTAGCTCTTCAAGTCTTCAGCTAAAGGGCTAGTAACCGGGCTGAGTGAGGCCTTGAGGGCATTACTGGGAAGACATAGTGTCCTGAATGTTGTTCTAATGATGACCTGGAATTGTCAAGCAAGTGTTAAATTAGATTTTTTGGATGCTGTTTACGAAGTTATGAAGTATTGATAAATTTTTGATAGATTTTCATCAACCTGATAAAAATGAAAATCCTTGGTTTTTCCAGCTGAACCTTTGGTTCTGAAGAATTAAGAGCCAGAGTTTTGGAGCATACAGAACTGCTGTTTTAGTGAGGTGATGATCATGAAAACTGGATTCTTGTTTAATCTGATGATGCTAGTTTCATCTTCTCTTAAGGTATCAACTTTTCATTTCTGATTTTCTCCTTTAAACATAACAGTATATCATTAGGTATGGCTGTCATTTTTATATTAGGAGAATTCAGTTTCTCAGTAGGGTTTAATGTATCAGAGGCATTCTCAAAAATAATGTGTAAATATAATTCTTATATATTTATTTAGGGGGAAAACCTCCAACATTTGTTTGAGGAAGAATCATCAAAGAGAATGAATTAGGATTCTTCAGTGTTTTGGAACTTCTAAAATATTAAGCCTAATGTTTCTCTGGCCTGCCTAGATTTTTCATTTTCTTATTTAATAAAATGCTGAAATTTGATATGTGTGTAAGAAAAAGAAAAAGTCAACTTAGATTTGTGCTCCTTGTAGTCTTGTAGAGCTGTTTCCAAAGGGAAAAAAACTATTTTAGGCTCAGGGTAACTGCAGACAATCCCCAATTAGTTTATAAATGGTCCAGGTGGAGTTTGGAGTTGCTGGGGAGTATCACTGCCCCAGAGAAGATTCTGTTAGCCTTTTCAAAATGGAGGGAGGAATAAGGGAATGAAGCAAGGTACAAATGTGTTTAGCAAGGGTTGAAAGTGTGTAAAGAATTTGAAAGAACGAATGCTAGGAGAGGGAGAGAAATGAAAGAGGAGAACGACCAGGTAGACTAGTAAAAGATACTGCTGTGGCTCTCATTTATCATTTATCATGTCTTTACTTCTTCCATATTTTGTGGTCCTAACATTTATTTGTAGGTTTCTGAAGCAGGTACATAGATTTCTGTTGGGCATGAGACGCTTCTGACTACCTTTTTACATAAAAGGGGCAAATTTTATTTCAACCTTAAATAGCAGAATTCATACTCTACCAGAGAAATTAATTTGAATTATGATGAAACATTTGTTTAGCTAATGTATTTGATTTACAAATGTAGGGCCATTTGCCTTTTCCTCGGAATTTGAAAACTACCACATAGTTCATTCCTCAGGTGTTTTGTTTTTGTTTTACATTGTGGAGCTTTCTTTGACAATATATATCCAATATATTTGTATTTTAGGCAATTAAAATAGCTTTTTATAAAAAATATTAATTCTGTTCGATTAAACAACTAGACCACATGTCTTTGGTCTCTTAGCTGTTGAAGTACTGTATTTTTGTCTGCATTTAATCTATATGTCATTTGAGTTTTATGATGCCTTGGATCATATACATGATGTGTGTTATTCCTCATTATTTTTCCCCTTTAACTCCCGTTAAGAATCTGTTGTAGATTTATTCTTGTTTCATCATTTCATGCCGAGTATTACGTGGGCTATATTTAAATTTGAGGTCCCCTATTCTCATGAATGGACAAAATAGCCTCTTGAGCCTGGGTAAGTTGGTTGCCTCCAGGTATATTGATACTTGCATAGGTGTTCCAGTTGCTTCTAAATGTCTAAATTCTTTAGAAAAGTCCTTGTAAGTCCATTGTAAACCAAAGAAAAAAGTAACTTGAGGCACAAGTCTGGATTTTCATTAGTTATTTTGAATCTGAGTATATATGTTGGTTGGTTGTTTTTCACTCAGAAACTAAAGTTTAGAATTTGAGGGTCTGTGGGGAGATTTACAAGGATGCCCTTAAACTAAATAAATGAAGATAACAGATCTTGAACTCTGAAATACTCTGCATAGTTTTGTGCATATTTGGGGGAAACATACATTGCCCTTTTTCAGATTCTCAGAGGATCAGTAACTGCTCCCTATCCCCCCTCCCCCCAAAAAAGACAGCTAGGGACCATTGATCTAGTCCTTCAGCCTCTTTTTGCAGATATGAAAATGAGGCCAGTGACTGAAGGTCAAATAGCTAATTAGTAGCAGAGCTGGGATTAAAACTCCAGTCGCTTTCCCAGGTCACTTCTTATTCCATTATACTGACAATCCTTAGACACATTATTTTGATTCTGAACCACATTAATCCACTGTATACATAATTGCTACTTAATTAGTACTCTTTAAGATTTGAAGCCATTTGCATTTATATTTTCTGTTTAGAATGAATGGTATTCAAAAATTTGGTGCAGGAGTTCTGTTACCTATTTAAAATTCTTCTTATTTTTAATCCTGAAGTTTGGATTATTATTCATAAAGTTTCAGTTAACAGTTACTTGATGTTGAAAAGAAAATTGTGGTTAGAGCTCCTGGCCAGTATCTGTACTTTTCTGATTCTTTCTAGAATGTTAACCAATACCCTGTCCAATAGAAATGTTCTCCAGTCTAAAATGGAATATATCTGTTCGTTTACCTTATAAAAACTTTGTTTTCAGAAGCAATAAATACAACCAAGTTGTTTTTTAAAATAGTGTATATTTATTATTAGTGGCACTTTTGCAAGATCTTGAAAAAGTCATGCATAAACGGTAATTATCTATAGTAAGAGTTTAATTCTAACTACTTCACATATGTTTCCCGTGTGAGGCACATACAATCATTTGTTTTCAGACTTTGCTATCTTGCAGCTTCTCACACTAGAGCAATTTGGTATAGAGCATTCAGATTTTATTTAATCGCTCTACAAAAAATTTTTTTTACCTTTTCATTCATTTATTTGTTCACTCAAATACTGAGTACATGTCCTGTGCAGGCACTGTTCTACATACTTCTGAGTGCCATCAGCATCTTAACAGTCCTTCCTTCATAGGACACCATGTACTGTTCCTTTGTATTATGGAATAAACTCTAATACAGAATTTGCATGTTAAGACTCTTTCAGGTCCTCTCTCAAACAGATGTTTGAGCTTTGCCACTCATGTTTCTAGGATTTGGAGGTAAAATATCATAAACACTTTTCTTAACCATTTTGGGTTGACAGTGTTTAGTATTCTGGTTAATTGAATATTAATAGGTATTTCTAGTTGAGAGAATGCCAGATGAACTTTTAAGTGTAATTGTGTACATAACAACATTGGTGTGCTTTCTTTTGTATTGTGTTGTAAGAAGACTGGCTTTCAACGATAGGCTTACTTTTCCCCATAAATGAATGGTTCTTTAATAGTAGAAGGGGAATATTGGTGATGAGGCTTCTCCAACCTTTAAGCCACTCATGTCTGAGTTGGCTTAAACTCCTGGAGAAAAAGTAACAAAAGCCTGTCAGTTGGCTTGTTCTGATTTATGATTCTAAACTCTCAGTTGAGCCTGTAGTTTAAGCAACCCTATTGCTCATCTTGAACTAAATACATTTTTTAATTTTCCTATAGCTGTTCTAGACCTTGTACTACCATTCTTCTTTAAGAAATGTGGCATTTCTGGGGCGCTTGGGTGGCTCAGTCGGTTAAGCGTCCGACTTCAGCCAGGTCACGATCTCATGGTCCGTGAGTTCGAGCCCCGCGTCAGGGTCTAGGCTGATGGCTCAGAGTCTGGAGCCTGTTTCCGATTCTGTGTCTCCCTCTCTCTCTGCCCCTCCCCCGTTCATGCTCTGTCTCACTCTGTCCCCCAAAAAATAAATAAACGTTGAAAAAAAAATTAAAAAAAATGTGGCATTTCTAATTTTTTAAAAATATTTATTTATTTTTGAGGGAGAGAAAGAGTGTGAGCGGGCAAGGGGCAGAGAGAGAGGGAGACACAGAATCTGAAGCAGACTCCAGCCTCTGCTCTGTCAGCACAGAGCCTGACGTGGGGCTTGAACTCACAGACTGCGAGATCATAACTTGAGCTGAAGTTGGACGCTTAACCAACTGAGCCACCCAGGCACTCCACTACCATTCTTCTTTAAAGTCCTAGTAAATAAAGTTCAGTAGGACTCCAGGTACTGTTTAAGTTCTTAGAGCTCTTATTCTGAATGAGCTACATTCTCAATCTCTAAAAGGGTGGTGCTGGATGCAACTTAATAGAAATTTCTCTGACATAAGGGAACACCTCCCCAAACCCCCACCCTTTGATACCTTTTAACATATATAACACAGTTTGGGAAATGTCGGTCTGTTCTTGTTATGTATTTCTGAATTCAACCCTGATCTGACTTCATAGGTGTAAATTGCCCAATAATCCAGTGATTTCTCAGAACTGGAGCCCATGTGTTATTCATGGATACTTCTCTGGAGACTTGTACATTGCCTGTTACCAAGTTAGGGGATTAGGGAAGTGTTGTTGAATGGTATAGCCCCTCATGTTCTTAATTAATGGATGGGAAGGGAAAGAATACTACTGCCCTTTTGGTGGTAAAGACAGACGAGATGATCTAATCCATTTGTTTCATTTCATTTTTAATGGGCTTTCGTGTTTTTATATTCTATATTGTATACATTTTGCATAGATAAACTTTACCTGTATTTATACAATCTGAGATTTTTAAGATTAGATTTTGATTTTAGATCTAGAACACAAAAAGCTATTATGCCTTAAGAATATCAGTTATAGGCAGATGGTTAAAAATTATGTATTGTTTACTTTTATATTGAATTTCGAAGTTTTAAAAAATTCTCCCACACGCCAGTGACATATATACATAGATGCAACAATAGTGGTATTTATCCTTTTTGTTGCTCCTTCCCTGAGCCATAACTTCTAAGTCCTTTGAGAAGACCATTGCTTCAACTTTGTGGCAGCCAGGGTAAGTCAAAGGTCTTGGGTTGAGTGAGTGTGACAGCTACCATCCTTCATCTTGCCGTGGATACTCTCCATTACTGCTGCCAAGCTTCCTAATTTTCTAGAAATCATCTAACATCTATTTTCCTTATTTAATACATGAGAAAAGAAGAAAGAACAAGAAATAGATTTGAAGCAACTTGCCCATGGGGCTGACATTAGCTAATGGCTGAAATTAGAACCAGGAGCCCAGTCTCTCTGCCTTGTTTACCTTGAGTGCTGAAGTCCATCTTCTTCTTTGGAAAGTGTCTGAGCCACGAGGAAGGCTGAGCATCCATGGGGTTAAGGAGAGCCTGGGAGTGTCCTGTTGGTAAAGTAGGCTGGGCCAGGTAGTAGGGCAAAGCTTGACTGATGATCACTGTCACTGTTTACACTTGGTGTGTGGTCATTACCAGGCACCCAGAACATGTTTTGGGCATCCTTTATATGGCAGATTCTTTCCTCAGGAAGACTTTAAGCACCTTTGCAATTTTACTGAGAGCACTTTTTTTTAATCTCTTAAGTAATTCGTCTTCACTGTAGAAATTTTAGAAAAAACACGTCCTCCACACCAACCAAAACAAGGGAAGAAAATCATCTGTAATTACACTGGGCCAAGATAGGAATGGGAATATCTTAATAAATTTCATTTACATTTTGAACGGGTGACCAGTCCGTCTCTTTGCTTCTCATTTATCACTATGTACTTAAGAAAAAAAACAAACCACTTAGCCAAGGTGTAAACGCATGTGCTCACTGTTCTTAAAGACACACACATGAAGCAGAGAGGATTTTCTTCTCAGCTGGATCTCTACATACAGGGAAATAATAATACTTACAGCTCTGGCAGGGCTAGTGTTTCTTAGGATTCTTTGAAGAGGGCATAAGTTCTAACTTCACTCTGCTTGTCAGGCCATAAATTACCGGGAATGAAAAGCTGTGGTCACTTTTTCTTTCACAATAAGAATTGCAAGTTTCCTTACGGTTGCATCCAACTTTGAATTAGTCTCTAGCTCAATGACAAGATGGACTTGAGCTGTGAAAATAATTTTATATACAGTGACACAGAAGGCAAACATTAGAAGTAAAAAAGGTGTTTTACATTTTAGAAGAGAGATCTTCAAAGATAGGATTGGAAAATTACTCACTGAAACTAGAAGTTACTTTCAGACAAAATTAATACGTCTTCTAATTTTTCTTCTTTTCTCTACTGTTTGGAATCAAATCACATTTTAAGAATGTCCTATGTAAAATGTGGACAGTTTGAAAAAAATTATAGCAGTTCCATTAATTTGGAAATATGAGTATATTAGAATTACTACAGTAACAACAAACCTTTGCACGTTATTGTAATGGAAATGCTAGCATGCTCCTGGAAGCTTGGCATTTCCAACAGCTTGTATACTCGCCAAAGGGCTAGGGTTTTTTTACATTTGTTGGAAATGCCAAGCTTCCAAGAGCATTACATTTCTATTACAGTGCTGATGATAGCAGGCATTCCATAAAAGGAATCCTTGTGGTGGTTAACGTACATTGTCAGTTCTACCACTTAGAGCAGTCCTGGAAGGTAAGGTATTAGTAATCCCTTTTAATAAGAAAATCAAGGCTAAATTGCTTGTCTAAAATTGTTTAACAGAAATGTGTTGGAATTGGAAGGAAATTATGAAGTCCTACTTCACCTTTTGTTTTCCTGTACGTTCTGTTGCCTCTGACTTTTTCTTATTGAGTATTCTTTCCTGTAGGCAAAAAATATGTTACTAAAATAGTTGCCAGTTTTTTTCTCATTAATTGGATTGTTTTACATTAAAAATATGTTTTATTAATGTTTTATTTATTTTTGAGAGAGAGAGAGAGAGGGAGAGAGAGCGCGCGTGCACGCGCACCCCGGTGGGGGAGGAGAAGAGAGTAAGGAAGACACAGAATCTGAAGCAGGCTCCAGGCTCTGAGCTGTCAGCATAGAGCCCGACGCAGGGCCCGAACCCATGAATTGTGAGATCATGACCTGAGCTGAAGTCTACACTTAATGGAATGAGCCACCCAGGTCCCCCAGATGGATTGTTTTGAATTCACAAAGAGCCATCAATTATGATGAATCCATGGGACACTGTGAAACAATCTCTCTGTAAAAGTAAATACTCTCTGATTGATTTCTAATTTTTATGTTTTAATTATGATTTTGAATGAAGGTTTTACTTAAAAAATTATGAATATTATGGAATTTTTTTCATTTTTTTTTCTTAATGCTGAGACCATTTAAATATTCCATACCTGTCTTCTTGGAATGAGGAGCATGTAGTTTACATAGTAAGCTAGAAATTGTTTACATTCTTTATATCACAAGCTATATATTCTTTTCTGTTCTCTTTACTGTGTTCACTTAAGTATATTTTTGACTAGAAAAGACTTGTTTAAGCTTTAATTCTAATCATCATGGTTATTGGTTCTCTGGACCACTAGCAGCAGCAGCATCACTTGGGATGGTGAAACGGGCCCAGCCGTCTTGTTGTATAATGAGTTTGCCAGGTGATTCTGATGCACATTCCAGTTTGAGAAGCACGATTTTGTATGTTCCACATACCAAGAGCCTAAGAGGATTTGTGCATTCTTTCACCTAACAAATGCTTCTTGAGTGTTTCCTTCAGGATAGTCCTCTGTGATGGAAATACAGCAGATATCTGCTGTCTTAGATGGTGTCACAGACCTCTGTGTCTCGCTTAACTCAGTGTAAGGGGAGAGTGGACTCCCAAGTTTATAGCATCCTGGGCTTCAGACCAAAGCTTTTATTTTTTCTATTTGTGACTTCTGCAGGACAGGTCATGCATTGCTTGGAAGAGCCGCATCACTTCCTTCATTTGACAGTTATAAGGGCCGGGCCTGTTCCAGGAGCTGTGTTGGATCTTTGGGCTACAGAGATGAAAGACAGTGCCCTGCCTCCAAAGGTCCTAAACCTTAACACTGTTTACTGTCTATATCTATTAATTTGCCTCCCTTCATCCTTTTAAATTTTTTTTTTTCAACGTTTATTTATTTTTGGGACAGAGAGAGACAGAGCATGAACGGGGGAGGGGCAGAGAGAGAAGGAGACACAGAATTGGAAACAGGCTCCAGGCTCCGAGCCATCAGCCCAGAGCCTGACGCGGGGCTCGAACTCACGGACCGCGAGATCGTGACCTGGCTGAAGTCGGACGCTTAACCGACTGCGCCACCCAGGCGTCCCCCTTCATCCTTTTAAACCACTAATGTGTTGGCATGGAGAGATTTTACTTGTGCAAATTTATCATTTGGAATATAGAGACCCATGTTCCTAATAGTCCTACAGAGCCCTATCTAATCCAGAGTGTGTTCTATCACTGCAACTCAGAGAGAACCTCAGTTTGTAAAAAGGGGAGGATGATTATAACCCACTTTGCAGGATGGTTGTGAGATGTAAGTGTATCAGATTCTAGTCCTTAGGCATTAGGAATTGGTGAGGGCCAAGATGTGTGGGCTCATGTTGGGATTGAGGGCTCAGGCTGGAACTTCAGGTTGTGGTTGGAGGGTTTTGATCACTGAAGCCTGCAACTCCCCTCTTTGGTCTGAGCAGACTTTTCTCCTTACCTCTTGGCTCTGATAAACAGCATTAGTGTCTAGAGTTTCCCCTTTCTTTCCGATTCTAAAGCAAACAGCCAAACATTTCTGAAGGTTGTTTGGCTGTAAGCAACAACAGGAAATAAACAGGTAAAAAGGATTTTCTGTCCCCTCTTGATTTAGGCCTGGACCCTGGGAAGTAAGACAAAGGTGTGTAAAGGTGCTAAGAGTTGGTGTTTGGGCACCAAAGGGCTCTAATAAACTTAATCTGTACTTCAGAAGTTGAGGACCCAGGTGAGAGACTAAGTAGGGGAGGGGAAGAGGAGGAAATACCGAATTGTAGGGGTGCAATGGCAGGGGTATTGAGGACTATGCAGATGGAGCAAGGGAGCCTGGCTGATCTGGCCTTTAAGAAGGGTGGAAGGCTAGAACTCCTTTGCTTGTTAGAAAAGGTTGGCATTTAAGAAAGTGGAATTTAAAAGATTGGGGCAAATAATTTAAATTCCTAAGCACCTTGCAGCTTTACAGATGTGCAAATAAATCAAATTCTGTTAATTTGTTTACCTCCCCCACCAGCCCCCTAATTCTCAGGTTCATTGATGGCTGTTTCCCTCACATATGCATGTTAAAAAACAGAACCGCATTCTGGAAAATTATGGTAATGGTGATTGTGGGTAATCTGTAGGTACTTCAAGATTTCAGATGACAGAACGATGTGATTTTTTTTTTTTAATCCAATGCATTCCCCTTAAACTAATGTTCCTTCTAAGTGTGTATTGCAGATAGCTATATTAGTAGATACGTGTCTTTTCTTCAGAAATAATTTTAAATAACTAATGCCATTCATATCTAACACAGGTATTGTGATCATACAGACCCTTTTATGAAATGGTGCAAGAATATGCATTAACTAGAAAATAAACCTGATACTGAACAGAATGCCGCTGGGAACTCTTGGTTGGGCCCATCCAGTGCATGCTCCGTAAATTTTTATGTTGTTTATATGGTGTGCTGTGGTTTACAGTCTGGTCTTTGCATTAATTTGCCATTGTCTTTCTCTCAAATATTAATGAAGTGTAGGAGTGATTCCATCCCAGACAGACATTTTTAAGGTGAACTTAAAAATAAAGCTTTCCCTTTAAAAAATAATTTTTCTAAGAGACTGAAACTGCTTCATTAGTGATTGCCGGCAAAATCTCCTAATGTCTCCTAAGCTGTTTAAGCTTAGTATTAGAAATTAGGGCTAGAGAATTTAATTAGCCAGCTCAGAGGATGCAGTCTCTTTAATTTAGGATTTCCCTTTGAGAAAATTATGTAGTTGAAGAAGGAATATCATATTTTAGACAAGGTGGTTTTTGAGTTGTTTTGTATTTCTATCTTGGGCTCTTACCGCATCTGTATTACTGATCTAGAAATTGTGCATGATTTGAATTAAAATTTTTTGCAAATTGATAATTGCAACATGGCATGTTAGATTGTATACAGTATTTATTAGAGTTAGGAAAGGTGAAAGTTAGGCTTTTGGAGGCAGTGATTAACTCATCTGTTTTACCAAAGGGCACATAATCAAATATTAGTTACTATGCAATTCGCCAATATAATGAGTTTAGTCAACCAGTGAATACTTTGTTATGAGAGTATTAAATGTTGACACTTTTGCATTTTTAGTCTTAGCTTAAAAAATCCAAAAATACCCTCTCATAACCCTTACCACCCTTTCAGCCATAACATTACATTGCCTTGGTTTCTGCCTTTAATTTCCCCAGGGGTTCTTTTTATTTAGGAAAAGGGTGAAAAATGTATTTGTGTAAGTGCTACACCAGTGCTTCTGTTAAATTCTTTTTCAACAAAGAATATGTTACTTGAGCGCCTCATGCACAGGGTGCATATTTTTCTGAAAAGAATGTACCCCGAAAGAAGTAGTTTTTAGTGTGTATTTATTTCATGTCTCCCAGTTTATTTTAGCTTAGAAATTTTCTAATGCTTTGAGTTTGTAACGATTTTTCAGTTAACTGAGCATGTACATAGGTACATACATACATACCTACATACATGCATATGCATGTATATGTACAAATATATATGCACAAAGTAGCCACCCTTTAGAAATTCTTTGTATATTTTATTTTTTTTTCAACGTTTATTTATTTATTTGTTTATTTTTTGGGACAGAGAGAGACAGAGCATGAACGGGGGAGGGGCAGAGAGAGAGGGAGACACAGAATCGGAAACAGGCTCCAGGCTCTGAACTATCAGCCCAGAGCCTGACGCGGGGCTCGAACTCACGGACTGCGAGATCGTGACCTGGCTGAAGTCGGACGCTTAACCGACTGCACCACCCAGGCGCCCCTAGAAATTCTTTGTATATTTTAAAACCGTTGTCTTCCCAGTCTGGTATCATAGGTCTCCTTGTCCCCTTTAAAAATGAAACAGAAATCTAACCTTAGATATGGAAAATCAGTTTTCAAGGAAAGTTCATTGTAGAATGTTAGTGACAGAGTAAATGTTTGCTTTCTAGAAACTTTCATTAATCCTTGTTAATGTGAGATTAATGTAGAGGTTATGAATATGTGTTCATATGTGAGAAATTTGATGTAGTATAAAATACAAGTGGAAATAATGCCATTTAAAAGATGATTTGGTGAAGAAGATTTATCTTTTCCATTTCTTAGCAGTACATTCTAATAGCAGCTTTTTGTTTTTCTGACCTCATTCTTAAGGAGTCCTTTGCTAATGAGGATTATGCCTATTGATATTAACTGTTTGAAATTAAACCTGAGAAAAGATAATATATTTATTAAATAACAGTAATAAAGTTATTAACATAAATAGCATGCCTTTATGAAAAAACAACTTTACCCCCCCCAAAATATATTTTCGTGGAAAAGGTGGCATTGTATTACATTTTTGAAAATCTTTGTAATGTCTGTCTTTATTGGAAGAGATCTGGATTTTCCTGTCCCTATCTTCATTTTGTTGTGATAGCACACATCATGTAGCTTCTGGAAAATTAAATGTGTACACTTGAGAGGGAGAGTTTAAAAGGTCAGTAATGCCGAGATGGAATTATGAAAACAATTTTGATCTTGTAGACCCTGTGAAAGGGTCTTAGGGACCCTGGACCACGTTTTGAGGATCACTGCATTTTAACATTTTAGAAATATGTATGACTGCTAAAAAAAAAAATCTCTTCCCAGTTTTCTGGTTTCTCTGTGTACAAAGTAACCATCGATCACAAAATTAACTGTTTATGTGTTGGTGGAACTTAATGGGAAAGGGGAAAGAAAGCTGGTATATAAGCAAAGGACCCTGAAGGGTTTTGGTTTTGTTGTCAAACAGCAGTGATCCCTTTAGTGTCCTCCAACTCATTTACCTCAAACATTCTCAGTGGCCAGGCTTACTTTACAAGACACCTGTCAAGTGAGAACCACCACCCCCCCCACCAGATTTCAGTAGCATAGATTAAAAAAAAAATGTTATAGATGAAGGGATTGTATCTACCACCCCTCTCCTGTTTCTCCAGCTGGGAGGGTAGGGAAAGGGAAATAAAATTTAACGAGCACTTTTACTATGTGCCAGGTGCTTTACGTATGTTATTTCATTTAAATTCCCAAAACAACCCTAGATGGTATTTCTAGCCCCATTTTGCAAATAGAGCAAGACTCAGAGAGGTTAAATAACATGTCCAGAGCACTCAGCATTTAAGTGACAGAGTCTGATCCCAATCACAGTGTCTCTATTACTAAAGCCCATACAGCACTGTGCCTTGGTTTGTGCTTTGTTTTTCTTCACTTTCTGCAGGTTGAGAATGTGAATACTAACGTTTTTTGGGGGCTCCCTGATAAAAACATGGTGATGAGGGGCGCCTGGGTGGTGCAGTCGGTTAAGCGTCCGACTTCAGCCAGGTCACGATCTCGCAGTCCGTGAGTTCGAGCCCCGCGTCAGGCTCTGGGCTGATGGCTCAGAGCCTGGAGCCTGTTTCTGATTCTGTGTCTCCCTCTCTCTCTGCCCCTCCCCCGTTCATGCTCTGTCTCTCTCTGTCCCAAAAATAAATAAACGTTGAAAAAAAATTTTTTTTTTTTTTTTTTAAATTTTTTTTTTCAACGTTTATTTATTTTTGGGACAGAGAGAGACAGAGCATGAACAGGGGAGGGGCAGAGAGAGAGAGGGAGACACAGAATCGGAAACAGGCTCCAGGCTCCGAGCCATCCGCCCAGAGCCCGACGCGGGGCTCGAACTCACGGACCGCGAGATCGTGACCTGGCTGAAGTCGGACGCTTAACCGACTGCGCCACCCAGGCGCCCCGAAAAAAAATTTTTTAAAACATGGTGATGATAAAACAATTTGCCCTGAGAGGTTTGCTCTTATGGGATTAACTATCTTTGACAGATTGTATTTTGTAAAGTCAAATAAATACTTTTATAAGAAAAGGTTTATGTAAGTTTTTTGGTTTTAGTTCTTTGAAAATTAATTGCCCGTGTTTTACTACAGGGTATAGAATTGCCTGCCCCTTTCTTTGTCCTTAGATCTGTCATATAGAACAGTTAGCTATTCCAGAAAGAGAGTTTTTATTTGCTACTCAGTTTGTCATCAAGGTTTGTCAAAACTCCAGAAAGGCAAAGTCCATTCTTAGGAATATTATTTTGTTGCAGGTCACACACTCCCTAAGAGGTAAGATCAGCTTGGGTAGGAGGGAATAAGGGGTGGAGGAAGGATGGCTTATGTAGCTCTCTAGGGATTGCTGAGGGAGTATTCTTAGTTCTCTTGTGGGTGCTCTGGTATGATATAGGACCAACTAACTTAGAGTGTGTTGGAATTTCAAAGGTTTCTCAAATTGGAGATGCCAAAATACATGAGTACACGATCCTGAAGTGAGGCTTGATGGAATTCTTACAAACTGACTCAGTATTGCAGTCTTAAAAAGTACTTATACCAGCTGTCGCGTGTGCATGTGTGCGTGCGTGTGTGTGTGTGTGATTTTCCTGTATTTAAAAGTAAAGCCATTCCCCATAGTGACATCAACCATCTCAACCTAAAAGTAAGGGGCGGGGGACCCCCTCCCCAAACAAATAAGCCTCAGAGTATTTAATAGCTGTCACAAAGCTGGTCACATTAGAGGTGCAGCTGACCCGAGGGCAAATAATTTTCTTTGAAAAGGCTAGCAGTATAGGAGAGGAGTCCTTGTGATAGCTGATAGTGGAGAAAAGTAACAAAAAGCCCGCTGAAAAAATGCTGCCACCTGCAGTCGGCTGTTACAAAGAATGTTGCCCCACTCACTTGGTAGCACCAATAGTCAGCTGATTAGGGTGGCAGGGGAGAACTTAGAACATTTAGAAATATTTCTAAGAAAAATGTTTGGAATTTTTAAAGGAGTTGGGGGTACTTGAAAGATAATCTAGAATTGCTTAGAAAATGAACATTATTAAACACCTTAATCTTTGATGATATCAGATTAATGAAGTGTTACTCTGTAAGACATATGTATGTTTATGTGCGCTTTCATATATCTCTTGAATTAGATTGTTTTGGAGGCCACAATATTATATGGTTTGCTTTTTAAAAGACTTTGTGAGAATAGTAAATATTTGTTGTAATGAAATTGAATAATAGATGAGTTTTTCCTTCGGCATAATTTAATGATCGCAGCATTCATTCAATACACTTTACTTCCTTCTGACTTGTGCAGCTTTTTGCAAAAAATTGTTTGAGGGGTTCATCACTTTTCTTAATAAGGGCCTCTTCTTTGGTAGTTAAATCATTCTCTTTTGAAGTACCTGTTATGTTATACCCTTACAGATTAAGTAGTGACTAGTCCAACTCTTAGATCCTCAATTATCTTGACTTTTCCTATGATTGGAAAAGTTGTCCAATATCACTGTCATGGAGAGACAAAGATGTTGACTTGATGGACAAGGAGAGCTATGGTGCTGTGAAGCTGGGAGAGATCAATTTTATAAATGGTCAGTTTATGTTAACTATTTTCCCATAGTGATAACCGGTTTCTTTGTATACAACATGTCTGTGAAGGTAGAAAACATTGAGATCTCTTGCACTGAACGTACAGAATATACTTCAGGACTTTCAGAATTATCTCTTATCCATTGGGTTTTTTTCTATCTTAATCTGTGCCTGTCTTGTGGATTTTTAATTACTGTAGGCTTATCGTGCATCTGGTATATAGTAAGGTAAGTTTGTCCTTACTATTCTTCACTTTTGAAGTTCTCTGGGTGTTTACTTTTTCTGTGACTTTTTCCTCATGGGAAAATACATTAAATTAAAAAAAAATAGAAGTATATCTACTATGTATCTTTTCTTTAATTGTAGTATTCAAAAAAACTTCTTGACCAAAAGAGGTAAAGGAGACTGGAATATTCATTCTGAAACAGGGATAATATAAGCTCTTTGTAAGAAAAACGAAGATTATCATATTACAGTTCTCTAAATTTCTTACCATGAAATTTAGTAGTAACTTGTTTTTAGGGATTGCTCTTTTTAAATTAACTTGGTAAAACTTATTACCACACTTTTCTCTTTCCTTCTATGTTACTAAATATGAATTATTAGGATGAAATTGTATTACTCTGAAAGATTTCTTCTAAACTGAATAGTGAGTAGTATTTCTTCCAGCTCTCTGGCCTGATGATCATCCCTTGGGGGAGACAGTAAGTAGGGTTCAAGTGCCCCATATGTGAATTCTATGCATTATGTAGTTGTCATTCTCATGTTATATGTCTGTCATCCCTCTCAGATTTCCCAAATGGTAAAGATCTTTCTTTTTGGGAATGAAGACAGTGTCCTGCTTGATGAGTTTTATTCAAGTAGCATAGATAGTGGAAGGCTGAAAGAAAGTCAAAACCTTCATTCTGGATCTTATGTTTCTGTCAAGTACTCAAAATCTTGAGGTAAATTGGTGTCCTGAAAGTTCCCAAAATTATCTCCTTAAGGTTTAGCCCTTACCTCTGAATGTGGTTCTGAGAGAAGGAAGGTGGAACTGAATGGATGTGCCAAAAAGAAATTTGGGGTTAACTTTCCACATACTGATATTTCCACATATGGATAGTGAGAGGAGGTTTTGTCCCCTGGCCAAATAGGCCAGGACCGACTGATGTCAGTGTGGTGGGAGGCAGTTTTCAGTTGGCTGTATGGTTTTCCTAGAGCAATCCAAGGGGGAGTCGTGTGTGTGTGGGGTGAGCGTCTCCTCTCTGGACCATTGTAAGCAGCGACCAAATGACCTCTCGGTCAGGGAGGGTGTGAAGGATTTGTGTGTAGTTCTAAGTTTAAGCTGTAAAGACCCTTTCCCCTTGGTGATTCTGTGTGCCTGTGTGTTTGTGTATGTAAGCATGTTTAATAACCTTACTTCTGTACCAGCTCATTGTGAGCTACTTAGACTGCGGTATATATGAGGTTTGGTGGGCTTTGAAGTTCTACCAATAGGCATTGCTCATAGACATTGCTGTATTGGGGCATATGTTAGGCACGGATTATTAAATTAAAAAAATTATCTGGTCACAGTCACCTGGGTGGCTCAGGCAGTTAAGCGTCCGACTTCGGCTCAGGTCATGATCTCATGGTTTGTGAGTTCGAGCCCTGCCCTGCATCAGGCTTTGCACTGCTGGTGTGGAGCCTGTCTGGGATTCTTTCTCCTTCTGTCTGCCCCTCCTGCACTCTCTCTCTTTCTCTCAAGATAAATAAACTTAAAAAAAACCTTAAAGAAAATTTATCTGATCAGTGTCTGTGAACGACCTGCCCCAGAGTTGCATTGTTGGTTAGAAGATGTTAGTGGCTGCCTAGAATAAAGGAGGGAAGGGAGGAATTTGTTGAGCACAAAGCCAAGCTGGCCTTGTTTTGTTTTTTTGTGTCTTTAAAGGAAGAAAACCACTGATCTGGGGATTTGTGTCAGGTATACCACAGGTTCAGAGATGAGTGATTATGGCTTGTTAGTGCGATCTAACAACTTCCTATAGGTGTGATGGTGGTATACTGCAATCCATATTTTCATATAGATGTGTAAAATACTTTAGCATGTCTGTCAAATACCATTGCTTTTTTCCCTATAAAGTGTGGAGAACGGGAGGCGGGAGGATGTTTGCGTGGTCTGAATGTTTTTACTTGAAAATAAAAACTGTCAATATTTTTTTCTCACTGCTGTCAAGTACTGCCCATTGCAAAGAATTAGAAATACTTCATAGCATCTGAATGCAGCAGCTAACCTCTCTCCTCCCTTTCTATCACATAGGTTTCCACTTGAGTGGCACAGTGACAGAACCTGCAATACAATCGGAGCCAGAAACTGTTTGCAACGTGGCCATCAGCTTTGATCGTTGCAAGATTACCTCAGTGACCTGCAGCTGTGGAAACAAGGACATATTTTATTGTGCTCATGTTGTGGCACTGTCTTTATACCGCATCCGCAAGCCAGATCAGGTCAAACTGCATCTTCCCATTTCAGAGACTCTCTTTCAAATGAATAGAGACCAACTACAAAAGTTTGTACAGTATTTGATCACAGTGCACCACACAGAAGTTTTGCCAACTGCTCAGAAATTAGCAGATGAAATTCTTTCCCAGAATTCAGAAATCAACCAAGTTCATGGTGAGTATAGACATTCATTCTGTAAGATGTCTTTTCTGTATTCTTTTTCATTTATAAATTCCTTTCTTCTGCATAAAAATGAATTAAATGTGAATTTAGGTCTTCAGCATTATTCTTAGTAGGCAAGAGAGATTTAAAAATTTTTTTATTATTAAAGTATTGTTGACAGAGGTTTTTAAGTTTAGTTTTGTATCCTGAAACATTTGTTTCGAAGTGTTTTGTGCATTCTATTAGATAGCAAACCTTTTGTGCCCAGAAAAATTTCTCAGTTGTTAAAGGTTGACTCCTATGCTTTTACATTTGGTAAAATTTCATCAAATGTTAGATATTGGTTGTGGAAAACACAAGACTTATTTAATTCACCTTTGTCAGCTTTTATCAGTAAATTAACTTGGACGTACTCTGAATTTTCTTCCCCCATTTTCTTTTAAGATTTATTTTCCAAGAAAGGACATTTCTGACAGGATGACTCATATTAAGAAAATTAAATTATTCTTAGAAAAATATTACAACTGGGCTGCCTGGGTGGCTCAGTCGGTTGAGCAGCTCAGGCCATGATGTTGCAGTTCGTGGGTTTGAGCCCCGCATCAGGCTCACTGCTATCAGCACAGAGCCTGCTTTGGATCCTCTGTTGTCGCCGCCCCCTACCCCCCGCCCCCCCCCCCGCCCCTCTCCTACTTGCGCTCTTTAAAAAATAAATATTTTAAAAAAACATATTACAACTTGTTCAGAGAGAATTTAGGATATGATTATCACTGTGTAAGAAATCTCAAAAATGGTTTCTTATAAACACATTTATCAGGTGTTTATTTTGTGATTGCAGATATGTTGACTTACAAGAATGTATGTGCAACCTGTCAGAAATACACCCACAACCTATTTCATGGAGTACATTAAAACAGGATAAATAATATGGCTAAGTTATAGGTTGTTATGCTTTAAAAACATTTAGACGTAATTTTAAAAATATTTAAAAATATGTTGAGGAATGTAACACAGTCTTGACTAGGCAACTCTGGGGCCTAACATTTTTGCATTTCTTTAGTTATATTGATTTGAGATACAGGACTCAATCTATTCTTTTAGGTTTCTAAAAAGTCCTTAATTGCTATAGTGAATGTAAATATTTAAGGAAAGGAAGTTTAATATTTATTTCTTGAAAACTTTTAAAATTGTGAGGTAAAACATGTAGGAAAGTGCATAAAATATGAATATGTAGTTTTAATAAAGTGAACCAACAACACAGGTCCCAGAAATAGACTGCTGTCAGCACTTGAGAGGGTTCCATATGTCCCCTTTCTGTCACAAGCTCCTTTCTCTTCCCCATGGTAACTAACCACTGCCTGGTTTTTATGGTAATCACACCTTGGTGGTTTGTGTTTTGTTGTTGACATCATTAAACACTAGTTGAGTTTTATCTGACTTCTTTCATTGGAATCATGTTTGTAAGATTAATGCATACTGTTTCATGTACCTGTAGTTCATTAATTTTCATTGCTCTGGAGCAGCACTGTCCAAGAGAAATATAATGTGAGCCACTTGTATGGTTTAAAATATTGTAATAGCCTATTTAAAAAGAAACAAGTAAAATTAATTTTAAAAGTGATTAATCTCAATATTCATAAATATCAAGTCAACACAAAGCTGATACATTTTACCCTTTTTTTTCGTATTTCAGTCTTTGAAATCTGGTGTCTGTTTTATACTTACGGCATACCTTAAACCCCCCGTAGTCACAGTGCTGCAAGTGCTTAATAGCCACGTGTGGCTAGTGGTTACCTTATTTACTGGACAGCACAACTCTAGAATAGTCTAGCTCTGAGAACATCACCGTTTGTCCATTCCACTGTTGATCGATCTTGTTTTGAATAGAGCTGCTGTGAACATTCGTTTACAAGTCCCCTAGTGCTATAAGATACTTTGAAAATGGTTTTTATGTCAGAGGGACACCCCCATAGCCATACTTCTTCTAGTAGTCCCCATATTAGGTTCAGTTTTATTAGAGAGGTATCACAAGGTGTGTAAAGCATTTTACTTGGTAGAGCCTGCCCTTGTTAAATACAATATTGTAAACAACTGTGGCACTGAAGTACCTTTGACCCACCAAAGGACATGCACTCAAGGACTCGTTCAGGTAGGCTTCTTCTTTGTCATACTACCTCCCTCAATCTTACTGCTTTGTGAAAATTCAGGCTAGGTAACAATCATCTCAGATTTCTCAGGAGCCTATCCATGGCTTTTTTATTAAATTGTTCAGTGGAGGCAGAAGAATAGGATATACCATTTCTTCAAACTTGTATGTGTTCTTCAAACTTTTATTTCCTCCCCCCGCCCCCCGAATTTATATAATCCATTAGGGTTACTTTGTTCTCTGAGTTTTAGTTTAACCATAGGTCCACATCAACAATCATTTGTTCTGCATGGGTCTTCCTTGTTTTGAAGAATAGCAGCCCCCAAAGTTTCTTGTCTAAAAGCTTTGAAAATTCATTTTTATGTTCAAATAATAAGACTAATGAATTAATGTAATGCAGAGCTGGGTGCAAGAAAGTGTTCCTATGATATTTATATTTCTTTCAGAATTTCTAAAATAAGAAGAAAAAGTTTTCCAAGGAAATAGCAAGGGCAGAATGCAGATTAGCTTTAGGCTTAGTGTGGTTTTCAAATAACTTGTATGAGAACAGCTTAACTAGAGCAGTGAACTTGAGCAGTTTATCCCACCAGTTTCTTCTTCACTTAATTTATCATCAGATTTGCTCCCAGCCTGGAAATGGGCCAGTTACATGAGCTGCCTTCTTGCCTTCTGTCCTTGTATGATACATGGTAAAGAGAAGACAGGTAGGAAGCAGGCCATGACTTTAAGTGACAAAAGGGGAACCCTGGAGAGTGTTATTTTAACTGTTAGATCGATGCCTTATTAGAGAGTGGGATTAAAAATATTTTGCAGTATTTGACCACATGATTTCACCTGCCTCCAAACATCTGTACATAAAGCATTCTCCAAACCATTAAAGCAGTGCTTTTTTTGTATGGTCTTTTGGGTGTAGTTTTTCTTTGAGTAGAAAGATGTCTTAAACACAAATATTGATAGAGTTAATTTTTCTTTAAGGAAAAGCATCACTTTTACTTGGCCAGATAATAGAGTTGGGATACGATTTAGTTTCAGTTATCTTAATAGGTATCTTAAAGACAAGTTTGGCTTCCAAATCCTTTTTAGAAGAAAGTCATAATTTAAGGAAATAACAAACTATGTTCGTAACAGGTTATTCATTTTTCTTAAGAACTTATTTATCCTAATGTTGCTTAAAATTCTATTAGTTGCTTTTCCTTATTATAGTTGACCCTTGAACAACATGGATTTGAACTGCACAGATCCATTTATACCTGTATTTTTCCCGTAAATATATGTATAGCACTATAAGCGTATTTTCTATTACAATTTTCTTAACATTTTATGTTCTCTGGCATATTTATAGTAAGGATAGAGTATATAATACACATATAAAATACATGTTGATTGACTTTACCTTATTGGTAAGGCTTCTGAAAGTCAGTGGTAGGCTATTAGTAGTTACCTTTTTGTGTAGTCAGACGTTATACATGGATTTTCCACTGTTTGGGGGGTTGACCCCCCAACCCTTGCATTGTTCAAGGGTCACTGTATTTTGGAATATTTTCTTTCTGCAAGAATTTTATCCTGAGGAGTTAAAAGCTTTCTCAAGATGATTTCAGGCATATTATTCCTAACAATTTCCTTTTTAACTTGATATTGCATATTTATAATTGCAGTAGTTTCTAGATGAAGAAACTGAAGAGAATGTGTTAGTACATCCAAGCTCACAGACTGAGCAAAGGTACTTGGAATATAGACTTAGTTATTGTAATAGTTCATTCCTTGTCAGATTTTTTTTTTCATTTCTTTGTGTTTTCATAACACTCCCCCCCCACACACACATAATTTTGATTAGATTATAAAACTAACTACTGTATGCTAAATAGTGGCTGTAAGATAGTGATGTTAATGGCCCTCCAAGGAGATTTCCCATTATATCCTGCATTTTTTTTTCAGCAAAATTGTTTGCTTTCATTTTTTTATTCTAATAAAACTTTCCAGCTTCCACATTCTTAAAAAAGATGCTGGTGTCTTCACTAAGTACTTTTCTAAATTTACTGATTTCCAAGTGCTAGTCCTCTCTCTTACTTAACTCAGCCTTTTTTGGTCCTTTACGTTTTGTATTAAAGGAGGTGTATTACATAGATTGGTAAATCGTGGTGTAGAGACAGAACATCAGACTTAAAATCTGAAGGCTTAGAGTCCAGTATTGTCTCTATTATGTATGCATTACTTGAGTAACCTTGGGTGAAGCTCATTTTTTTCTCATTTACAGTGGTCATGCTCTTCTCTAACAGCATTGGCAGAATTTTAATAAGAAATACACGTATAATAATAATAATAGAAATATTACTGAGTTTACCTCATGTTCAGTGTATCCAGAAGTTCTCACAGAAGAGGGTAGAAACCAATTGGGAGGGGGGGGGTGAATGATATCACAGTTGGAGGTCATCTTACTTTACTCTGACTTTCTGTCATGTATTTCTTTTCCTTCTACTTTCTCCCTTGTGCACTTTGCCCCCCCCCATGAGCTAGCCTGTAGTGGGCACACTACAGCAAAGAGGGACAGACTAAGCGGAAGCTGGTATTGGTCTTGGCTGGGAGCAGAGTGTGTATGTGTGTGTGGGGGGGGTCATTTCAGTGGCCCTTTCACTCCTAGAGCCTGGGCCATCCCAAAAGTAGGGTAGACTCCTCCCTGATATCGCTGTCATGTGCCCAGAGATACCATTTCAGTCAGCTAGAAGCAGAAGGAATATATTCACATGTTAGATGCACTTGACACATGACATCCAAGATCTCTTCCACCTCTGATTCTGTGGTATTTCTACATAGACACAGGAAGCACCTGGTATCATACTGCAAAAGGTGCACCTCCTGTGGTTCTACTCAAGTGTGCACTTACGTGTTGTTCTTTGATGAGACATTTGAATTTGTTTGAGCATGGTTCAAATAAAACCAACATCATAAATTCCATTCATGCCTGCCAGTCCTGCTTAACTTAGCCTCCAAATGCCTCTGTGTCCCAGCCATCTTATATATCAGTCCATTCAGCCTCTCTTAGATATTCCAAAGAGACAAGCAGACCTACTCAGCAATCCTGTGTTCACTGTGTAGCTTACTTTTAGTTGATTGTAAACTCCATCAGGTCCGAAACTATGACCTGTGTGTGTATCTTGGTGGCCTCCCTAAGGGCAGTACTTAAGAAGCAGTAGGCACTCGGAATTTGTTAAATAAAAAGTAACACTGTCATTTTTCGTTCTGTTTTGTTCTTAGCAGGAACTTGGAGATTTATTTTTGTACACATACGTGTTCCAAATCTAGCAGTGAGCGACAGTCGGAGTTGTTTGATGGAGGCCTTATGTCACATCTTTCTTCCTTTTGTTCCCCTGTGGATGGTCATGTTCATTGTAATCGGGCTTGCATTAGCAACCAGTTTTTACAAGTATCCTAGGGAGATAATTTGGTTATTACAAGCATATTCTTTCTTTCGTAGGACACTCAGGCATTGACATTTGGTGAAACAAAGGTATGATCTACTGGTGATTAATACAATTTGCAAATATTCTGTAGGAGAGAATTGAATTTGCTGTCCTAAAGTGCAGCAGTGTGAAAGTTAGAGAAATTTTAAAACAATTTAAAAAAAGTATGTTGGAAAAATATATAGTAATATAGAACTGTGTGAAGATAAAAAGACAAATCCGGATTGGCTCCTTCATCAACCAGCTCCTTCCTTAGTGTCTCCAACAGTTCCCTTATCCCTGAAGGCAACTACTGCTGACGGTGTGGTTTGTATTCTTTGAGACAGCTTTCTTTGTGCACACACATATGTGGTTTTTAAAAAACAATTAAAAATATTTTTCTCCCTTTTGCTTTTTTCTCTTAATATATGGTGTATATCTTATGTTAGTACAGACGTGTCTATTACTGTTTTTAATGCTGTGTAGTATTCCATATTATGGATACATTTAACTACTAACTTACTGAATAATTTTGAAGTTGCTTTTGTTTTGTTTTTGTACTGTGTGCAGTACCACTTCAACCATCGTGTGTGTGTACATGTGTGAATTTGTGCAAATATTTTTGTTTTTTGTTTTTAAGTTTATTTATTTTGAGAGAGAGAGAGCACATGAGCAGGGAAGGGGCAGAGAGAGAGGGTGAGAGAGAGAGGATCCCAAGCAGGCTCTGCACTGTTAGCTCAGAGCCTGACATGGGGCTTGAGATCATGACCTGAGGCAAAAATCAAGAGTCCTTCTGAGCCACCCAGGAGCCCCTGTGCAAGTATTTTTGAATAACAGATCCTTAGTAGTAGAAATGCCAGAACAAGTGGTACATGCATTTTTTAGTAAGTACGGCTACATTTCCCTCAAAGAATCACTGGGTTTATTTAAAAAAAATTTTTTTTAAATGTTTATTTATTTTTGAGAGACAGAGACAGAGCACAAGTAGGGGAAGGGCAGAAAGAGAATGAGACACAGAATACAAAGCAGGTTCCAGGCTCTGAGCTGTCAGCACAGAGCTCAATGCAGGGCTCAAACTCACAAACCATGAGATCATGACCTGAGAGCCAAAGTCGGACGCCTAACCAACTGAGCTACCCAGGTGCCCCTCACTAGGTTTATTTTTAAGTTTTGACTAAAACTAGATGTTTCTCTAATAAGATTTAAATTTTTTTTTTTTTTTTTTTTACAAAATTGATGGAATG